>NC_089523.1:29723710-30073139 GCF_963924715.1 Thunnus thynnus
TGTAAAGTTAACCGTCTTTCACTGAACAGTGTGAGACCTCATATCAAAGCCTTCTCATCAGTAGCTGTGAGATTACAGACATATAAACTGTTCATTTACTGCTTTAACACAACAAAAGCACAATATTTTTTATATCCGATCTCATGAAGTTTCTGTGTATCTCCTCTTATAATCACATCTTCCCACAGCTTTACAGTTAGTGAAGCACTTTGCTCCGTTTATGTTTTGCTGAAAGTCGAAATGAACAAGGCTTTAAAACGTCTCACACTTTATAAAAACATCAGGATTAATTAGACACATTAATATGATTATTTTATGCAGTTGGCATCATCTTATTGACTTCCTCGCCCAAATAGTTTTAGCAAAGCATTTGTTTTACTTTCAGACGACTACATCATGACATCAACCTTCATTTTTCTGTCTCAAACAATCCTAAACTTCATGTAGTTCATGCAGATCCAAACAAACAAAGTCCTAACAGCAGCCAGAGATAATCCACTGCTGACTGATGAATAGTTTTGGCTGATCCAGGACCCCCCCCCCCCCCGGAGCACCACTGTCTATCTGCCCTCAGCCTGTCTGTCTCTCTGTATGCCTGCCTACAAGCAACCTAACCTGATAATGTACAAATGTATTTGCTCAAAAAGTATTTTCTGTAATAAAACCAACAAGAAAAATGAGTTTATCCGCGGTGACACTGGGAAACTGCCCCTTGTCTTTGTTATGTTTTTGGGGGGGAGGGAGGGGGATTGTTTATTTGTACCATAAGCCGCACTTCCTTCAACACGAACACGTCAGGACAAAGAGGTTGCATGAATGACATAGTCTCTATTATGGTACTGCTGTGCATGTCTTGAAGACCCATCCCTCCACTGTACAATGACTGTAACACACCAGGGCTGACACAAACTACCAACACTGGAAAAAGGTGAATGAATGAACCAATATTGTATAAAAATGATCAGAACCAACTGCGAATCATTAACTCTGTACAGTCGTTTCTTTGAATTGATAAATACAAATTGTGATATTGAAAGATAATGTTTGTGCGTGTCTTTTTGTGAAGCATCTAAGCAGCTATGGGGGACTACAGGTATTATGTGTTTCATTATCTCGAAGGCTAAAGTCAAGTTTATTTGTACAGCCTGACATCACATACATGCATCAATGTGCTTTACAGACACACAAACTTACTGTAACCCTCCCAATATATCCTTAAACTTTTAAAAAGTACTGAAAGTTGCAGTACAGTTATGTAATTTTATTTTTAAAGGCATATTTAAGAAAAAAAATATGTCCTAATGATGATGTTCATCAGGACTAAATTTGATCAAGGACTAGTTCCTGTACACTAATTTGGTATTCTGTGACATAAACAATTAAAGCACAAAATAAGTCTATTTCATCACAAAGTTAATGCTGCTACAATGTCAGTGTGCTTCTTTAAAAGTGAGGAATAAAAGAAATGATGAGGCATTAAACAGGATGAATTCTTATTAACACTTTTCAAAAGTTATTGAGGAGCATTCAGACCTGTGCAAGTTTTAAATTATACAAGAACAGATGATACAGTGGATCAGTGTTAAACCTCATTTACTGGGTTTGACTGTTGGCTCTGGTTCATCTCTTCTGTGTTTGTAATAAACTGTCAGTCTGTCTTCATCTCATGACAATGATGAGCAGTGAAAGACTGGGAGTGAGAACTAGGATGCAGGTTGTGTATTAAAGTCCAACACCAGTCTAAAAAAGTGTTTTGCTTCTTGTTCCTACAGTTCAATGATTGAGCTTCACTGTGCAGGATGATGAATGTGCAGAGTTTGTTGCCAGAAGGCGGTTTTCACGTTGAAGGAGGAAAGTTTTTCAGTGACATACGAGACATCTTGTGTCCAGCAGTTAAACTTTTGAAATGAAAAATATTTGCATGTCGATAGACTCTGAGATGTATTTTCAAGAATTTAACTTTTTTGGTGTAAAAACATATCAGACAAGTATTTTAGCCAAGCTGAGTATTTTCTATATGTCTAAAAACATGTCTGGAGGGGACAATTTACTTGAAACACACTACAACTCCATGAAAAAAAAGGTGTATTTTAGTACTAAAAAAAAGAAAGAAAAAATGTGACATTAGTATGCCTTAACAAATAAAAATAACACTCTTCAAATTCTAATGTACACTATTACATTTCAACCTCAACATTTTATATAATAACATTTCAACCTCATATACCTTTAATTGTATTTGTTTCTTTTAATTTGTTTGAGAAGACAGTAGTAGTAGGAGTTTTTTTTAATGAATATTGTAAATACTACTCATTTTGATCCAGACTTCACACCAGCTAGTGGCGGTAATGCACTAATTCGTTGTTTGCCAACCGCCAATAAACCTCAACGCAGAAGAAGAACCGGAAGTGCAACACGGACTATTTACAGAGGCGCACAGGCCGCCATAAGAGAAGCAACTGATATTTTGACAGATGAAGGACTAAGCTGCATTTAAAGACCGACTTTAAATGCAACTCGCTGTTTAAAATAAAATAAAAATGCGCCACGTATCGACGCACACGTGAGTTTTTAATCCGACTGGCGAAATAAAATGGAGGCGAGGTTCGGCAGCGAAGTGGCGTCGGTGGTGGAAGTCGCCATCCAGGCGGCCGTGTCTGTTTTCAGGGATGTTTGGGCGACAGAGGCGCCAAATACGGAGTGGAGAGAGGAGAAGCTCGGCGAAATCCAGGAGATAGAGAAGAGTCTGGTGGTTCAGATCCACAGAGTGTTCACGGAGTTCTCCTCGGAGCTGCTGGAGGAGAACGAGGCTCTGAAGGCCAAAGTGGAGCAGCTGGAGGACGTGCTGCAGAGGAAAGCCGGGCAGCTGCAGCAGGAGCTGGAGGCCAGAGTGGGTCAGCTGGGCAAAGAGATGGAGCAGCTGGAGCAGGAGCTGAGGAGCATCAGTGATGGCAGCAACAAGTCACAAGGAGGTCCGTCACTGTCAGGTGAGAGAGGGGCGGTCGTCAATCAGCCGATCGATCACTCTGATCACCTAAGAGTCAGATTGAAAACATCAACAGTGAGCTGGGAGGATTTTTTTTTAGTATTTTGGGCTCAACAAAGTAATGAAGTTTAGTTTTAAACTACAGTATGTGTGCAGGTGAAGATGTTTTCAGTGATGCTGGTTTAGGTCGCATTACACAAGTCATTTCATTATTGATTAATGTGTTAGTGATGAAAATAGTGATGATACCTGTTACAATTTCCCAGGCCAGAACACAAGGTGAAAGATCTCTTTGCTTTGTCTGTTCAACAGCCCCAAACCCAAAGATATTTAATTTACAATGATAAATAACAGATTAGGACTGCGAGTAATAATGATTATTATCGGTTGTCATTTTGATCAATCGATTAGTCGTTTGATCTGTAAAGTGTCGATTTTGAATCAGAGAATTTGGACTTTTTTTTTTTTTTTAGAAATGATGCAAAAAGATTAATCGATGATCAAACTAATTGGAAATTAATTTTCTGTCGATCGACTAACCGATTAATCAGCTACAAATCCTCACAACTGCTAAACTGGAACCAGTGAATCTTCCATCCACACTGTACAACACATACCTGATTTATTTAGATACAGAAAGTTTCAGTGAATTTCTGTCTTTGCCACTTGATTTCAACATGGATTCATTCTCTCTCTGGTGACAAACACATGACGCCGCTCTGAACATTAATGCATGAAATGAGGCTGATGTGACATCATGTCTCTCTGTGTCTTTGAAACAACACAGGAGCCGCAGTGTCGTCGACCTCCACCAATCAAACAACACCTGCTGCTGTGAAGGACTCCACCTCAGACTCTCTGTCGGTTTCAGCGGGAAGCGGCGAGGCCGTGACCGTCCCTAAACCCGCCGTAGCGCCGATGGTGTTTGTCGGCAGAGTCAGCTCGGCTCCCACGGTGCTGCTGGTGGGAGCCCGACAAGTCGTCACGCAGCCCCCGACGTCATCGGCAGCTGTCTCTGAAACGACGGGAACAACGCAACTCATCCTCAAAACCGCAGCCTCGCCGGGGTCTGCGCCTCAAGACGTCCCCAGTCCAGACTCCAGCACCGGTGGCGACACAGCGCAGGAAAAGGTCGGGTTCAGTAGTCGCAACAGTGTCGTACCTGAAGTGCACTTAGTTCTTATTTTGAAAGAAAGACTTCCAGCTGATACTGATGAGTGTCAGTATACTTGTCAGCTGCAGAACAGAATCTCACTGGTGTTTATTTCCCTCCATATTGATTCAGGCTGCTGGCTTTAAGCAACAGATTGAGCCAAAAAATCTTTTCAGATGGGAGTTTAGTGCTTATGATATGATGTAAATATATGCCTGTCATTGCATGCATCCAATTGTTTTCACTTAAACTTAAATTAAATACATGCTGTATTTCTTTCTGCATTACAGAAATCTGTGGAAGAGGCACCTACAGGGAGAACGAGGAGGACGAGGAGAGCAAACGCTAAAGCTGAAAAAGGTACGATTAGATTTGAGACTAGTCAAGGAACTTGAATATGTAGGAGATACTTCCTTCTTTAAAAAAAGGAACTATTGATATTGAATCTTCAAATATTTAATAGACTAAATTTGGTAACTTCCTCTCACTCTGTTTTCAGCTGCCACTGATAAAAGCACTGAGGAGAAAGAACTGGAATCAGGTGAAGTTCAGGGAAGACGGCTGAGAAAAAAAGAGTCACGGACAGTGAAGCGGTTCTTCTGTGAGCACTGTAACGTCGGTTTTCACTGGAAAGGTGAACTGAAGAAACACATGAAGGTCCACAAGAAGCCTTTTCCTTGCAACCAGTGTGACAGAAGTTTCCTGGAAAAGAAGTCCCTGGAAAATCACCTTCTGCGTCACGAGGCGCTCAAAGCCCCCTTACCCTTCCCCTGTCCTCGCTGTAAAAGATCGTACCGGAAGGAGCAGTCGCTGCAGAATCACCTCAAACGTCACCAGAGGTTGAAACAACCGAAGCCGTTCGCCTGCGACCAGTGCGGGAAAACGTTCAGAGCGGAGCAGTCTCTGGAAAACCACCTCTTACGACACGAGAAGTGGAAGCGGATGCTGAAGTGCCAGCTCTGTGACAAGACCTGCAAGACCACCGTCCAGCTGAGATGTCACATGGTCGTACACTCGGAAGAAAGGCCGTTCAGCTGCGCGACGTGCGGGAAGGAGTTCAAGAGTAAAGACACCCTTCGCTTCCATCAAATGGTTCACACCAACGCCAAAAAGTACAAATGCTCAGTGTGCGACGAGACTTTCAAATACGCCCACTCCCTGACGGTGCACAAGAGGAAACACACGGGCGTCACTCCGTTCATATGCACCGTGTGCAACAAGTCGTACAGGACCGGCACGGCGCTGAAAAGACACAGCGTAGTCCACACGGGGGAGAAACCGTTCACCTGTCACATATGCGGAGCGCAGTTCAGCCTGAACAACAACCTCAAGAGGCACATTCGCATTCACACGGGAGAGAAGCCGTTCACGTGTCAGGAATGCGGCAAAAGCTTCTCGGACAACAACAAGCTGAAGTCTCACATGCTCATCCACGGTGCCAGAAAGCCATTTATGTGCGATCTGTGCGGGAAGACCTTCCTCTTCAACTGCAGGTTGCTGATACATCAGAAGTACGTGCACGCCGACAGGAACGAGGAAACGGACGGCACGCTGAGGTTTTTCCAGAACAGGCGGAGAAACAAGTCGGCGGTTAAACCTTACAGCTGTAAAATATGTCTGAGGAGTTTCAGCGCCGCGTGCTCCCTCAAACTCCACGAAAAAGGCCACAGCGAGCACAAGGAGTTCAACTGCGGGATATGCGGGAAGGCTTTCCATAACAAATACTCGTTCAGCTATCATCAGAGGAGCCACTCGGGGGAGAAGCCCTTCGTTTGCGATGTGTGCGGGAAGGGGTTTTTCCACGCCGGCAGTCTGAAGCAGCACGAGCGGATACACACGGGTGAAAAACCGTACAAATGCGACCAGTGCGGCAAGGCCTTCAGGACCGACGGGAACTTCTACAGACACTTGCGGATCCACACGGGTGAGAAGCCGTTCGAATGCGTGTTCTGTCACAGGAAGTTCCACCAGTCGAATCAGCTCAAGTCCCACATGCAGGTCCACACTGGTCAGAAGCTCTACTCCTGCCAGCAGTGCGGCCGCGGCTTCTCTGATTCGAGGCAGGTCAAGAAGCACAGCTGTGATGGGTCATAGGTCACGTGACGTTGTCGTGTGTCGTTCACAGGCACGCTCAGCTGATCCAAGTCCTAAATGAAGCGGCGGTGTGATGTATCAAGGGACATAAAATGACTTGTGTGTGTGGCCCCGGTGCCTTTAAGCTCAAAATATTGGTTATCTGATCAAGAGTGCCACTTCTGAACTCCATTAGTTTCATTTTTATATTCTGTTGTTGAGAGCTGGAACAATTTACTCAATCTGGTTAATTGAAAGGAAATTCATCTGTTCTGATATTGAGAATATGTTTCATTTTTACAATTTTTAAGTAAAAATACAAAACATTAGCTTGTGTTAGCGTCACAATGTCAAAGGGATTCTTGTTTGTCTTGATATACATATATTAACTGATCATTTTTGTTTTGGCTGTCGGCCAGTTAAACAGATTGAACGCAGCACTTCAGGCCTCTGATAACATTACTCTTGTTATGTTAAAGTTAAGGGAATAAGGAAAAATAATTAATACTAAAACTAGTTGCAGCTATACTATCATTCAGAGGATTTACAGTAGGGGTTAGTATTCTTCATGGCATTTATAGTATAGTACAGCATAATAGTTTATAGTATGTATAATTAAAAAAACCCAAATATGACCATTTACCTTTTATAAAACATTGTGGCCATTTAAAAACCCCAAAGTTCCACATGTGAAACACACATAGAAGTAAAGAAGTGAGATACCTCGGTAAATGTTCTCATGATACATGCAGCAGAAAGGCCAGCTTCCTGTTTTCAAGCAGAGTTACAGGATTTAGGAGTTATTTTCATATACTGAATGACCTTTTTTCTCTTTTTACTGGTTGAGTTGATATTAACAGAGAATAATTTTTAAATTTTTTTTGTCGTTATCTGGAAAGACTTCCTAAACTATTTTGAATTAATTTATGTTGTTTTGGTTCATAGTAAATCTATGTAATGCTGTTTAAGATGTGATTTTTTTCAAAGTAATAATAGAAATTGTAAATTGATTTTTTTCCTCTGTACAGTTTGATGCATAAACTAGTTTTGTTTGTTATTGCGATTAAAGAAAATATGCAATCAAAGCAACTTTTAAAGAGTTTTCTTTAAAAAAAAAAAAAATTACTTTTATGCTATTTCCATTAAACATTTTTCTCATGTACAAACAACATGGCTATAAGATTTTCACATTAGACCAATAGGGTCAGGTGCATAAAAAAGACAAAAAAAAAGGACAAATATAAACCAACTTACGATTGAAATAATAAATAAAACAAAAGGGTGAGGGCTTTTTTATAAATCATATTCTATTATAAGAAGTTTCATTGCATTTTTGTTTACCATGACTTTAAGGGCTTTTATATATGAAAGAAACTCGTTATGAAATACACTAAATGTTGGTTTCACTTTCATATACTTTGATTTGTGTATAACCAATTAATTTTTAAGGTTCCATTTATAGAAACAAAATCGATAGCTTGTAGGCCTCCATATTTACAATCTTTGGTCATCTCTGCTCTCTTGACATAGTGAATGTTCCTTTTCCAGATATAATCAGAATTAACCTGGTTGACTTTTTTAATAGCACTGTTTGCCATTAGCCACTGAGTATGCTGGATAGATAGACCTTGAAATGCTTTCCATTTTAGTCAAAAAGATTCAACCCAATAAGCTAATGTCTCTCAATAACCATGAGTTAAGTCTAGTTTGGCATTGATCAATTACACACATTCATATTTTCACTGTCAGTGAAATCTTTAGATATATATTTATACCCAAGTATTTAACAGTATATGTTAAATGACTGATGAATTGGAGGCTCTGACCCTGACCCAACCATCTCACTCCTCATGCTTAATACAGAAATTAAGAAAAAATAACATAAAAAAGTTCCTAAGTAAAAACTGTACAATCTTATGTCAGTTTGCGTTTTTGTGATTAATTTATTTTATCTGTAATTCTCCCTGCGCAGTCATTTGTATTGTAATATAAATGTGTTGTTAGTAAAGATTTTTTTTTAAAAAAAAACCTCATACCTAGCTCTAACCAATCAAATGAACGAAGGCAGCGAGTACTATCCAATCAGAGGCAGAGGAGGGCGGGTCTTTGCTGAATGCGGGTGAGAAAAAAAAGGCTGCTGAATCTCCAGTATTTTGATCACTAGTGTTGTCAAGAGTCCGCTGTTAACTTTAAAGGTAAAAATGTCAGAAAACTTAGTGTTTTATTCAGAAACTAAGTCCATTATGGAAACTGTTATTAAGACTACTGTTGATGTTTTCGGAAATTCAAAAGAAGAAAATGCCACGAAGGAGCTAAATGTGAGACGTAAGGTGAGTCAACGGTTAATATTATAAATGTATTATGAATACAAGTACACATATATATCGATAACTGCTTGTGGACCTAATAAATCGATGATGTGAACACCAGAGAGACTGTTTACAAAGAGGGACAGAAATGCTACAGTTAGCGGAGATTGAACGGACGGAATGAAGACAAGTAGAAGGACAGTAAATAAAGATGGCGGAATGTCAACTGATCACGTCAACTGATCCAGGAGTGTTTAAAGATAACTTTTCCACATATCTTATATTAACAGTGGTGGAAGAAGTAAATTAGGACTTTAAGGATCCTCTCCAGACATGTATCAAGACAAAATGAAAATACTCTGCTTGGAACAATAATGTGTCTCTGATATGGATTTTCCGTTTTAAAAAAAGTATAATTACAATGTTAAAATCCTTAAAATGGCATCGTCTCTTTCTCCATCAATAAAAATTACAGAATATATGAATATGCAAATATATTTCATTTTAAAAGTTTAAAGGGCAGGTTCACAATTTTCAAATCTGTCTTTAAACAACAGTCAGGAGCTCAAATTAACTTTGAAATAGGTTTTTCTTGCCATAATCATTCCTGCTGTTCATACTGACCATTAGAAGATCCCTTCATAATACACTTACTGTCATATTAACATCACTGAACAGTCTATACTCAGCAAATAGTATATTATAGTCATAGTTACGGTTATATTTCTAGTCTCTATGTTTATTCTATTTTGTATACATTGTCATATTTGAGTTTGTTAATTCAGTTATTGTATATATTTTACCCTTTAATTGTATTTGTTTCTTATACCTACCTCACTGTTGATGGGGAACAAAACCCACAGTCCTCCTTCTGTGCAAAAATGTATTTTTTACAAGTTTATCTGAAGCTAATATGAAGCTTCAGCGTCCAAATGAGTCAAATCAAGTAGATATCTTTCAACGTTACAGTCTTTTTAGTGCCAATGTTCCTCTTTTTGTTAATATACTTCCACCGCAGCTCAACAGGGAAACACTGTATGAGGAAACACAAAGAGGGAATTTGATGCTAAAAAGACTGTAAATGTGTCAGATATCCACTTGATATGACTAACTCAGACTGCTGAAGCCTCATATAAGCTTCACATCAACTTTTAAATGACTGTGTGGACACACTGTGGATTTTGGCCTCCATCACTTACATTGAAAGCACATTTGAAGGGGATCTTTTAATACCAATACAACAATTTGATTCTGTTACAATTGAAATTCCTGCCATTAAATTCATACTTAAATAATACAATTAGGTATTTTAGTCCAGTGGTTCCCAACCTCCCAACCTGAATCCCTCATGACATGACGAGCATTTTTTACTAACATCAGACATGTGTGTCCACTATAAATAATCTTTATACTAACATCAGATACTTTTAATCTAATGGATGTTTTATAATAAATTATGTTGATGGCCTTATTTTAATCCTCACAGCCAGATTTCGACAGCGTTGTGGAAATGTTGGCTCAGGAGGCAACGAGGAAGATCGACACTATTTTCACCCAACTGTCGTCACTACTGCACAGCGAAAACAAGACCCTGAAGGCCAAAGTGGGACAGCTGGAGAGCGAGCTGACAACTATGACTGCGAATTTTGAAAATGCCAGAATGTGGAGAGAAAACGTCCTGAACGGTTGCCCGGTTCTGTTTGAGGAGACCGGGTTGATCTTCACCTTGAAGCCGTTCGGGAAGTTCAAAAGAAAACCAGATAAAATAACAGAAGGAGTCACAGAATCATCGTCTGCTGCTGGACTGAAGAGTGGACACAATGCTGGTGAGTTTCGACTAAAGGGAAATTACACCTTGAATATCAATCCTGTTAAAAAAGCTGACATGAGCAACTCCTTTTGGGAAAAGTGGGGAATTACAAGCTGAACTGGAAGTAGACGAGGCATGTGTAGGGGACTTCTACCATCAGTAATATGTCATTGTTTGTTTTCTTTATTAATTTCTTGTTCAGGTGGCAGAGAGGCGACAAAGGAAGTGAACTCTGAAGCCGAGTCATCACCAGCCAGTATACAAGGTAAGATTTTAAAGGTGGAAGTAATCCATGTTAAACAAAGGCTAAAAATACTCAAGTAAACAGCATTTTTGAATATAATGTG
Organism: Thunnus thynnus; assembly: GCF_963924715.1. Lineage (NCBI taxonomy): Eukaryota > Metazoa > Chordata > Actinopteri > Scombriformes > Scombridae > Thunnus > Thunnus thynnus. The sequence continues at coordinate 29,734,389 of NC_089523.1, forward strand.
ACTGCAGTGATGTGTGGGACTTATAACATAACTGTGATTTCTTAGTTTTGATGTGTAATCAATGAGGGTTTTATTATTCCACAACCTTCATTCAATTAATTCAAGTTATGAAAATAAATTTCATGGTTCCAGTTTTTGCCTTAGCAGTCCTGTTACTCTGAACACGTGTGGTAACTTCTATCTTTTCCATGTTTATCCAGACACTGCAGAGGATCGTATGACGACTAACACCACAAAAGAGCCCGAAAACACTGACAGCCAAAACAAACAGGAAGCTGAAGTCCAGAAGAAAGGGAAGATCTTTGCATGCGACGTCTGTAACAAGAGCTTTAACCGTCAGTTTCATCTGATAAAGCACATGAACACTCACAAAGAACAGCGGCCTTTCACCTGCGACCAGTGCCCGAGAAAATTCAGGAATACAGAAACTTTTGAGCACCACCTGCTGCGCCACGAAGAGAGGAAATACACGACCTTCAAGTGCTCGCTCTGTGAGAAGACATTCAAAACAAAAATGCACCTCAAGGCTCATCAGCTCGTACACACAGACACGAGGCCTTTCATCTGCTCCACCTGCGGGAAGGGATTCAAAACTAAACACAACCTACAGGCTCATCAGGTAGTACACAGTGTTGAAAAGCCGCACAAATGCACAGAATGCGGCGAGAGTTTCAGGTACGCGTTCACGCTGCAGTGCCATAAAAGCATTCATACAGGCGAGCATCCTTATAAGTGCACAGTGTGTGGCAAAGCTTTTATAAAAAGGAGATCGCTAAGGACGCACCAGGCTGTCCACAGAGGGAAAATCTTTACGTGCGAGACGTGCGGAGCGGGCTTCACTCTTCAACACAACCTGAAGAGACACATTCGTATTCACACGGGCGAGAGACCGTTCAAATGTAAAGTCTGTGGGAAGAGTTTCATCCAGGACAACAAGCTGAAAGCCCACATGCTTCTCCATGGCGCTTCAAAGTCCTTCATGTGTGACCTGTGCGGAAAAACTTTTCTTTACAACTGCCAGCTGCAGAAACACCTGAAAGTAACCCACGATGAAAGACACGGGCAGGTCATCAGAAGACGAACTCGAGAGCGAGGTAACCGCAGAGTCATCTATCGACGGGACAGAACGACGGTAGACGTGACGCCGTTCACCTGCAAGACCTGCCGCAAGGGCTTCGACACCGCGGGTTCACTGAAGAGACACGAGCTGATTCACACGGGTCAGTTGCAGTACAACTGCGACACATGCGGGAAGTCTTTTTTCTACAAGGCCACCTACGACTACCATCAGCGGATCCACTCTGGAGAAAGGCCGTTCGGTTGTGAGGTGTGCGGGAAGAGGTTCATCATCCTTCAGGCGCTCAAGTCCCACAAACTGCAGCACTCCGGAGACAAACCGCATAATTGCGAGCAGTGCGGCAAGGCCTTCAGGATCTACACTAACTACCTCAGACACTTACGGATCCACACCGGGGAGAAGCCGTACGAGTGTGAGGTCTGTGGAGTGAGGTTCAGGCAGCTCGGACACGTCAAGTTTCACATGCAGGTCCACACGGGAGAACGGCCGTATTCCTGCAGCAGCTGTGGACTCGGATTTTCAGACTCAAGGCTGCTCAAGAAACACAACTGTGCTGAGAAATATCAGAAAACGTTAGGAAACACAGTCAGTACGCCTGGAACCTGAGCACCTGGTGATGATAATATAAATGCAGCAGTGAATTCTATTTATTCATTCTGCAAGGGTAGATCTTTAAATTATTGTTTTCTATCAGGACAAAACACCCAGTCTTGATATTAATTGGTTATTTTAGGCTAAAACCAAAACAGGAAGTGATATAGAACAAGAAGGAAACCACCAAGCACCTCTAGTACTACACATCATGTAACAGAAGAATTATGTTGACAGTTATGTTAATCACATGATCATCGGATGTGAGTTTTGATAAATGCTGCCTGAAGAAAATATGATCATGGTCATTATGAGTGGGAGTCGCAAAGCTTGACATGTGTAATTGCAACTTTGAAATGTCCTGCAACCAACAGATAAACCTTAAATCAGCATTTAAATAAAAGTGGTTTCAAATGTTATGATTCTTCATAGTTTCAGTTTGTATGACAGCAGTCTTTGAGGAGGACCTGGTTTCAGAGTGAGGTGGTACACTGACTCTTAATAGGACTGTGTGCTTTTATGTTAAAGAACATATTTCATGAACTGGGAAGAAGATGGGATCATGAGAGAGTATCTGATTGTCTGAGTGTGTATACTGTTGAAATGCTGATGGCATTATAATGGGTTGAACAGGTTAGTTGCAACAAAATACTAATATGTAGTGATTCTGTGTCGGCTCTTGCAAGCATGAAGACAGCCAGAAATCACCAGGATCTGCTGTATGAAATCTTGTTTACCAACTCAAGAATAGTTAATCAAGGGAAAAATGTCACAATTCATGTGGGTCCCAGCACATTCAGGTATCTCGTGATATGAGAGAGCAGACAAACTGGCAAAAGAAGCAAAGGAATGATTGAAATCAATATTAAATGGTCAGAATCAGAGGGAAAAGGCAGAGTGTGGAGAAGTAAATCAGCAGTGGCAACAGGATTGAGATACTTCAGTAAAATGGAGACATTTACACTCAATCCTAGACAGAGCAGGTGTGTTAAGACAGGGGAAGAAAACAGAAAGAGCAAGTGATGATGCCGCTTTATACATCCACTGCACCACGTTTCAGAGGGAAATATTGTACTTTCTACTCCACTACAGCTTTTGTAATTTCTCAGATGAATATTTGACATAAAATAATATATTTTAATATTCTGTTGTTTTAAATTGTCACTCTTTTATTTTCTTTTAAAAAATCTGTTATGCACTTTGTGTAAAAGGTGCTATATAAAGTGTACACTTATATATAAGATAATATGATATACTACTACTACTATTTATCTACCCAAAGTATCTAAAATTGGCTTCACGTTGATAAACTACAACATTAAAATGCTCTCACATGTATTTGTTAGTGATAGAAATAAACAATATAATATACTATAATAATATAACTGCATAACATTTACTTTTACTTTTGATACTTTAATTACATTTTGCTGATAACACTTCTGTACTTTTACTTAAGTAACATTTTCAATTCGGGACTTGTAATTGAGTATTTTTGGACAATACTATTTCTACTTTTACTTAAGTAAAGGATCTGAGTACTTCATCCACCACTGGCCATGAGGCTGAGACAGTTGAGCATATCCTTCTAACATGATTATACCTAATTTATACATGAAAGACAAGAAATATAACACAACTATGGAAAATATGGCGGGTAGAGGACAAGGTTAAACGTAAACTACAATGTGGAGACTATGCTGAAGGGAGGAAATTATTATTATTTAATTTTTTGAGGATGACTGGACTGGAAAGATGGATTTAAAACACTGAGGGAGAATGAAAGCCAAAGGAATCACATGACACCAGATATTAGAGAAATGTTGCAGAGGAGTTCAGGTGATGAGGGACTATTTTCAGATTATTTTTTTAGAAAACACGGGACTTCATAGGAGGATTTAATGTAATAGTGTAGTAACCGCTCTAATCCACAATCCAATCCAGAAGGTGGCGGTAATGCACCTAGAAGCTGTTTGCCAACCAAAATTAAACAAAAGAAGAAGTAACACAACACGATAGATGTCAACTGCCGTAAAAAACACAGGAGAAGAAGAGGGGCTCTGGGCTGTGATATGAAGTTTTCTTCACCATAACAACAAAAGCTGTTTGCTTCATTATAAAAAAAATCATAGAGCCGAAACAGCAGTTATAGCTTACATATTAATTTGTGAGAATGTCAGATTTGGAGGCGCAAGTAGGCTCCATTTTGGAGATAATGATCAACGCGACTGTCACAGAAATGACGAAAGTTATCGGCGGCTGTGATTCAATACGTCCAGAAGCGGCACCGTGTAGCGTTACGACTGAAAACACACAAGGGTCATCGGACGAGAAGGTAAGTCAAACTATAACCGGTTACTGCTGCGTGTCTGTGCCGTGTCCGTGCTGTTTTTATCCCCGGCTCGGCATCCTTCTCTCCCGTGTTGTTGTTGCTCCCTCCTCGTCTGGCGTCAAGACAACCAGCTGATCATAGAAATAGAAGAGCTAGCTAACTACTAACGGCTAAACTGAAATGTCTACTGACTAAAGGGCTGTCGTATGCTGACCCGAGTGTATATTCAGGTTAAATTAAAATTAAATATGTATGTCTGGGTGATTAAGGTACCACAACAATCATGAAGAATCCATCTTTGGACGCCATTTTGAGGTCAGCAGGCCCAGGCTTTTCTATCTGCTGTATGTCTAGAAACGTTTCAGCTACAGGTTTTACCTGCCGGGACCTTTATCTATTTACATCTATTTACATCTATTTACATCTATTTACTCACAGTCTTTATCTATTTTAACTATGATAATAATGAACTGTGTACTCAGATACCTGGTTGTGGTACTCAGATTCTTTACTTAAGTAAAAGTACCAATACTGTAATATAAAAATACTCCATTACAGGTGAAAGTCCTGCATGAAAAATCCTACTTAAGTGAAAGTATTTAAGTATTATCTGCTTCACAAAAAATAAAATACAAAAAACAGTAATAATAAAGTATAAATGGATAAAATAAAATAAAATTCACACAGAGATAAAAGCTTTTTTTTCTTTTTTAAAAATAATGTTTTAAGAAGAGATTTAAAAGCAGTGATAGATTTAGCAAATCTAATCTCAGCAGGTAAGTGAGTTTTGGGGGCCCGGACTGCAAAAGCCTGATCTCCCTTCATCACCAGCCGATTTAAGAGGGTGCCCAGGCACAAAAGGGGTTAATATTGGATCAAATCTGTTGTCGCCTAATTTGATCGATTTATTGATCAGCTATTCAAAAATCAACTAATTGTTTCAGCTCAATGAAATGTGATGCTTTGTTATAGATTAATCTATCCAACAGTACATAAAGTTCAAATTAGCTCCAGCTACATTAACATGCTGTTTATGAGTTCATGTATCAGTAACAACAAAAATCATTTAATACAATGATCTAACAATCTGAAGGGTGATCCACATGATGCTGTAAAGTATTAAAAATACTTGTAATAAAGGACTCTTACTCAGCATCAAAGTCACATTAGTCACATTTAAAGTCAGTGAGAAACTTCTATCAGTTATGTCATCAAGTTATTAGAAATCTCCAAGTAATGTCTGTAAAATAGTCAAATATTCAATCAATCAATCAATCAATTTTTATTTATATAGCGCCATATCACAACAGAAGTCATCTCAAGGCACTTTTCACATAGAGCAGGTCAAGACCGTACTCTTTAATTATAAATATTCCATTTATAATCATATGAAACAGAAAGACTTGCAACTCTTGGTATTATGGGGCAATAAAAAATGGTTCCATAGTAAGAAAAAAGTAACAAGATGATCATAATATTGTGTTATTTTATCTTGTCCATTTGATCAATCCATTATATCCGTCTAAATGTCATCATAGGATCAGTAAGGTCTTGCTCTTTTTACAAATATAATGTATTGATACAAAAATGAGTTGATCATATTACAAAATGACTGTCTATTACCCCGCCTGATTATCTGAAATGATCAATCAATGTTTCACCTTTGATTCTACAATGACATTTATAAATAAACTGTATTGTTCCCATCAGGTGATCCGGCTCAGTGTCTTCATGACATCACTGGCTCAAGAAGCTGTGGAGAAGATCTGCCAGCTTTTCCACGAATGTTCCTCCCTGCTCCAGTTAGAAGTACGTCACTTTTCTGCTGTGATAGTAACTGTCAACGTTACGCTGTTTGTGTATAGAAGCATGTGGCCGTCATCTCAGGAAAGTCAGAGCCAGGTTATAACGATCTTATGACAGTCGTATGTTACATTTTTCACATTTGGTTGCACTTTTCTAGATATGACACCATATCTGCAGCCATTCGTTCATCTGAAAAATTTCCATCACAATTTTCTAAAGTTCTTCAAATATTTTTTTATCTGATCAACAGTCCAAACAAACTGAAAGATATTCAGTTTTCTGTTCATTAAATTCTGACATTTGAGAAGCTGGAACCAGTAAACTTTTTGGCATTTTGCTTGAAAAATAACTTAAATGATAGTTGCTGATTAATTTTCTGTTGATCAATGAATCGATGTTCCACAGTACTGGCCAATCAGTGTTGAGTCTGAATTTGGCTGATATCAAGAACAAACTGTGATGTCCTTGGTTTTTTTCGGTACTCTCTCATACTGTTTCTTTTATCGCTGCAGTAAAAGCTTCGGGCTACAGATTATAAGCAATATTGTTTAATGTTTTAATAGTACGACATTTTCAGTTAGAGATGATCCAGCTAGAAGAAGAAACTTTTGATAGAAAAAATAGTAGCAATTAGTGAAAGCGCAACATTTCCTACGATGGCCTAAAAGGTTATTTAAAAAGCCGGTTTGTGTGTTCTGTAGGTGAGGCAGGATGTGGCAGAGATCGAGGACCTGAGGAGGAGACTGGAGGTGGCGGAGACGGAGCTCAAGCTGGTGCTGGAGGGAAACGGAGGCCAGAAGGAAGTGGAGGAGCTGACGGAGGGAGGCGGCGGCGGGCAGAAGGAGGGGAAGAGGGGTCCGGCCAACGGAGCAGAAGGAGAGACTCTCCCGACCGGTCAGCGATCGGGGAGGAAGAGTCGTAGAGGTGATGAGTTTCATCCTCTCACTGCATTACAGGACATGTGTGACAATGTATGTGACAAACGTTAATATTTAATACACAGACAAAGTAGTGCACTTTGTCACCACTGTCTTTGTTCTCTGTCTCTATTGTACATAGTTTGATGAAGCAGAAATCGCCACAAAAATAATAAACAAGTTTTTTGATTTTTACAGTCGTGACTAGTGGTGACGCCGGAGTGAAGAGATCGCCCATCATTCACCTGTGGAAAGGCAGAGCTTATGAGGTAAATTTCTGTCTTGTCTTACACACTGTAGATATCCCGACATCCTCAGTCTGAACTGGGTGATCTCTAGTTCCCACATAGGATCGATTCCTAAAGAAATATGGCCAAATAAAAATGTCAAAGACTGATATTTAAGTTGCCTTTAAGTCTTATTTTTGTTTCATTTGTAAACTATATGGCCAAAAGTATGCAGAAACTTGACCATTACACCCAAGTGTGACTGTTGAATATTAATCTGCTGCTATAACAGCCTCCACTTTACTGAACATTGTTTGACTAGCTGCAGGGATTCGCTACTGTTCAGCCATGTGAGCATTAGCGAGGTCCAGCACTGATGTTAGCTGGCAACGTCACTCCGGTTCATCCCAAAGGTGCTGGGTGGGGCTGAGGTCAGGGCTCTGTGCAGGCCAGTCAAGTTCTTCCACAGCAAACTGTGAAAACCATTTCTTTTGTGCATGGGATATTGTCATGTTGGAACAGGAAAGAGCCTTCCTCAGACTGTAGCCCTTAAGTTGGAAGCCCAGTGTTGTCTCAAGTGTCATAGTATGCTGTAGCATTAAGATTATTAGAATAAGACTGTCCTTTTGCTCATACAGTGTAGTAGCAAGGACAGAGTGACTGGAAAAGTGGGGAGACAAAGAAAGAGAGGGTGACATACGACAAAGTATGATACCCTATTCTAGGTAATTCCTCTAATCTTTTGACATCTCCTTATTCTCTTCTTCTCTCAGGACACTGTCCAATCGGTGATAATAAAGGAAGAAGGATTGGAGGCATTTGCTGACCAGGCTTCTTCTGATTCTGGTCAGAACAGAGACGACCCAGGCCAGGATGATGAGGACGACCCAGACTACCAGGTTGGTTTCACACATCCTTCATTCCTTTTGTTTTATTTGTCTGTTTCTAATGTTTGTATCCATTTAATTATCAGCTTATTTGCCTGTGTTTGTTTTTGGTAAGTAAAGAATTTAACATATATACTGTACATGCCCTGTCTTTTCATAAGTAACATCAAGAATTAAGAACAACTTCAGAGAGAGAAGGGATTCAGAGATTTCTGCCCTCTTCCCCAGTGTGTTCTGAGATAAGCATCATTCAACTGTTAAAGGAAATCAACAAATACTGTACATTTATCTGTCAGTTGGAGCCAGACGATCCAGATGACGGTGACCCGGGATTCACCGCCAGACCCAAACGCGTTGTAAAGCCCAAGTCCCACCGAGGTCGAGTGAAGAGTCAGAACCAGCAAACTCTGAGCTGCAAACACTGCAGGAAAACCTTCACCAAGCTGCACCAGCTCAAAGCCCACCAGGCCGTCCATGGCGCCAACACAGAGAAGCCCTTCCACTGCTCTCAGTGTGACAGAGGCTTTTCATTCCAGCGAAGCCTCAACGCACACATGCTGCTTCACACAGGTGAGCATTCAGCTTCCTGTTAGATCTCTCACAACATTTAAAATGGTGGGAACATTCAGTATAATACAGCACTGAGGCTAGAAGACGCTGCCAGCTCGTAAAGTTGTTTTGCAAAGGAAACATCCAATGAAACATACAGTGCCAGTCTAAGGTTTGGACACACTTTCTCATTCAATGGGAAAGTGTGTCCAAACCTTTGACTGGTACTGTACATAGGAAACATATTTACACAACTAAACACAATAGTATTCATTTGAAGGTGTGTTTCTGGCTACTGATGCCTGTAAGTCCTGATATTCATTCTCCTTTTCGCTCTGGTTTGGTCGCCACAAATGCCTGATAAGAATATTTCTCCTTTTAGCCAATAAATGTTCCACTTTCTTCACCAGTTAATCTCTAACTTTATCTGTGCTGTTGGTGCTGGGCAGGTAGAGTACAATGAGGTTTATCAGATACTGATTGCTAAAACAGCTGCTTGCTGCTGCTGGGAATGGGGTTGGTGAGAGCAATGAGGCTCAGAAGTAAAGTGAAGTGTCTTAAAACCAAAACTTTGAGCTAAAAGGGGCTGAAAAGCTGCTGAACTGGGCAATAGTAAAAGTTCATTTCCATTGATACTCATTACAAATGTTCATTAGGAGAGCTTTCTAAACCATATTATCTTTTGATGTGTGGAGTGTCATATTCTTTCACTCTTAGATAGTTGTTGTTCTCACATACAGGTGAGAGACCGCACACCTGCGATGTTTGTGGGAAAGGTTTCACCTTGAAGCAGCTGCTGAGGAACCACCAGCGTCTCCATGCTGAAGTCCGGCCGTTTCGCTGTGAACAATGCGGCAAGAGCTTCTATCGAGCCCACGGCCTGAAAATGCACCAAATGGTCCACACGGGCGAGCGGGCCTACAACTGTCAGTACTGCAACAAAAGCTTCACGATACAAGGTAACCTGCAGCGCCACCTGCGCATACACACGGGGGAGAAGCCGTTCAGGTGCGAGACTTGCGGCAAAAGCTTCAACCAGGCCGACACTCTGAAAGGCCATCAGAGAATACACACCGGCGAGCGTCCCTTCAGCTGCGAGACCTGCGGCAAGTGTTTCATCCAGAAGAGTGCCTTGAAAATGCACCAGAAGACCTCTCACCCAGGCGAGAACTCGCTGGCCTGCGTGGCGTGCGGCACCACGGCGGCCTGCGTCGACTCTCTACGTAAACACCTCCAGACACACGCCTCGACTATCCCGTGCACGTGCGTGATCTGCGGACGGCGGCTCAGCTCCATCACCGACCTGCGCTTGCACCAGCAGCACCACACAGTGGACAGGCCTCACAGCTGCAGCCTCTGCGGGAAGAGCTTCAAGTCGTCCAGTTACCTGAAGATCCACCTGAAGACGCACAGCGGGGAGAGGCCCTTCTCCTGCGACATCTGCGGTCGCATGTTTACACAGCACAGCAGCCTTAAATCACATCAGGTAGGTTTGCATTGATTATAAGTTTCTAGTAAAGAGATATCCCTGTTTTTTACTGTGATTGGAATGAGAACAAAACACAGAACAGATCTAAAACCGACCCTTCTGACCCTTCACCAACTTTTATGTCAAATATGTCAAATATGAGAATAGTTAGAGAACCATTGGAGGACAGCTGCACCTCGTTTCTGCAGCAGCGTATCGTGGTTGAACATGTGAAATGCTTCAGAAAGATCCAATGTGGTGTAAATCCTTATGCAGTGATTTCAAGTTACAGCTTTTCCTTTAACCCTCTGCTCTAAAGGTGGTGCACACAGGAGAGAAACCGTTCAGCTGCGACACATGCGGGAAATGTTTCAGCAGCACCGGCAACCTGAACAGACACCAACGCATCCACACCGGAGAAAAACCCTTCAGCTGCGACACCTGCGGACGCAGCTTCAACCAGGGTAACAGCTTGAAGGCCCACCAGCAGATACACACCGGGGAGAAACAGTTCATGTGTGACAAGTGCGGGAAGAGTTTCTCCTACCTGAGGAACCTGAAGGACCATAAGTGTTTTTATGTCTGATGCTGAAACTGTGATGAGATGTCTGCCCTGGTGGCAGAGCGGCCAGCTGAGCTCTTCTGTAGCTGTAGAGGAATAAATGAAGGGATGAGTCAGGGGGGAAAATAAAGGAATGAGCTCGCAGTGAAAGGTGATTATGAAGTTTCATTGCTAAGCTATCTTCAAGGAAAGCGGTGGGAATAGATGTGTGGATGTGGATGATGTCAGATGACTGAGCAAATGAATAAACAACCTTTTAGTTGTGTGAAAAAGCGAGGTTGAGACGGTTACTGTGAAGGTTCAAGTGCGTACCTTTTTGTGTTTTAAATTTAGGTGTTTACCAGACACTGTTATTCAGACAAACAGTAAATGTGATATTAGGAAAAACAACATTTAAAAGCAAGAAAACTGTAAGGATTGCACATAATAATCCTAAAATCATGTCAGAAAGAACTGCTGCAGAAAACAGTCAGAACTCAGAAGAGCAGTCAGTGGTATTATGTGAATTTAGAAGGAGCACATGTCATCCTGAATCTAAATCATGCACACAGAAAGACAAAATGCAGCATTTATTTGTGGGGGAAAAAGTGAAAATTCCCATTCCTAAAATATCACAGTGTGACTCAAGAGCCTTTTAGTCCTTTAATCCGAATACATTTTTAAGCAGCGTTTGTTGGCAGATGTTAGAGATGCGTCACTCTGGATGAAAGTTGTCATTACAGCTTCCGAACCTTTTTCTCATCTTATTATACTGAAGCACTGAAATAAAATCCACCGTTGTTATTTTCAGTTTTAACCTCTGGTATTATTAATAAAAGCTCAACAAGTGAGACTTGTTAACACCACAGAAAAACATATTCCTCTTTAATGATCAGCTGTATGTGCTTTTAAAAATGTTCCCTTAAAATGAAACTGACTGAACACTGTTTACTAAGAGTTGATCTGTATCTTTTATTTTTTGTGCCACTTACAGACCTCATTAACAGCCTTTTACCTTTTTTTTTTTTTGAAAAGAAGTTTCATTGCACACAAGATCTAAAACTTCATTTTTCAGCCCCATTGTGGCAAACAGATTTAAAACTTTACAAGTGATTTTAAATGCTTTCAGAGTTTTACTAGAGTGCGACTTGTGCCAAAACGTCAGACGTATGAAGAGTCTCACAAGCCACAACTGAAATTTATCATTATCATGCCGGCAGCTGTTTAATTCTTACAAGGATCTAAACTGTAAAATCTGTGACATTAAAAAGTACAAGTGACTGATTTTATTGTATTTATCTTTTTTTTTGTTGTAATTCTTAAACAACCATGTTGAAGTTGTAAAACTGATATTTATAATGGTTTAACTATAGAAGTGCTTTCCAGTCTTCATCTGATCACCGACAGAGATTTTTTTGGAAACAAAGTTGCCTTGTGTGCATTAGAAGAACTGATGTGCTGATTGAGAACATGACAGATACAGAAACAGATATTTTCTAAGTATGTTTCATCTGTAACTTCGCTTGTGGAGTGTACATTTGTTATATCTCAGCTTTGTAACTGTGAGTCTAATTGATAAACATTGACACTGAAAATCTTGTGAGTATTTTTTTTATTCCATTGACCTACAGAATGCATTCAGAGAAGCTTAAAAAGAGCTTAAAATATCTGTTTTTTGACTGGTTTTTACTGTTATTGTTAAGTTACTCACTACTCATAAACCTCTCTCTCTTGTTGTGTCGCCAGTTTTCACAACAGCATTAAAGTTTTAATACTTTTTTTATTGTCATCACATTTCGTACATCTTACCCATGTTATATAACCTATGTAGTGATGACAACACTTTTTTTTTTAATGACATACATAAATGAGGTAAGTAGGTGTGTCACCCAGTGATACATTGTAATAATCGATATGACAATAAATTCAAATAGATAATGACAATATTCACGGTACTGGTTTAAATGTTGTAGTAATTCTGAATTCATAGAAAAACATCTTTGATCCTATTTCATATTTTTTTTTTATCAAATTTGCCTGCAATATTCCATAAATCCATAAATTATTTGTACCTATTTGTACCTGCATCTATCCTTTTAATACTCACAAATCTAGCTTGTGGGTTTGCAGGATCAGATATTTTTCTCTGAATCAATCACACAATTTCTAAATGCATCTATTGATATTCTAACGTACAGTATACTGAGATGTGTGAGCTATACATGTGGTATTCCTTGAACAATCATTATTTCTAATTTGTTAAGGATTAATTAAATAAAAAGACAAATACACTTCATGTGCCTGCAGGAAACGCAAAAGTTGCTCTTTATGGGATGGAATTTAAAGTATTATTCAAATAGCTGTAAGATTTACACTTTTGATTATTGAAAGTGTGAAAGGTGTGTACAATCATCTGTGCAGTAAATGAGCGTCAGGTTTTACGGTTTCTTTGATCAACCATTGTAAATGTGTTTAAATCAAAGTTTACCAGTGACAAGAGGACGGCGCTTTAAGTAATTATAGTAAATATAGTAAATATTAATAAGATTGAGTTTAAAAGTGGAAATGTGGAGACGTATTAACTATAAATTTCTTTAATTATATGACAAAAACAAGGCCTTGTTCTGCTCATCTGATAATATAATACATTGCAGTGTGATCATGTTTATATTGCAGAGTATAAAACTGGGCTCTACATCACCAGAATGATCTGGTACATGAGCTAAACATGAGAGCTGGTTTATATTCTTTAAAACTACACTGTCACTGAGGTGAGTTTACTTTCTCATTACTCTCACTACTTCACCAATAGATGGCGGCCTGTGTTACTGTTCGGATGACCTCAGTTTAGTTTCCTTCAACACTGTGATGGTGTTCACAAGCTAACAAGCAAAGAAAGAAACAAAGAGTTCATTCTGATCTCTCCTCTGCAGTTTATTCTAACCTGCAGTTTTTATTGTAATTAAAGAAAACAAAAAATGATTTAATTAATCAACACTCATCCAGGGAGAAGGGAGAGAATCAGCTGTATTTTTACTTGTTGTGTTTTACTCTTTGTGTGCAGAGAAAACCTGCGCAGCCCTTTACAGCACAGTATTGGAATTGGATACATTTAGTGAAGAAGACCACTGTATTTCGCTTTCATTTCTTTTTGTTGTGTGTTTCCTTTTAAATCCCTGCACAATGACGTCAGTGTTCGCATTTAGCAGCTGGCTGTGGGTTGAGTGTCTGGCTGTATGGCCGGCTGAACAGCCTCAGGGCTGCACAGTAGGTCAGGCTGGCTGTAATCCCTTCCAGATTACAGTTCAGGGCATCGCAGGAGGAAGTGTGGGGGATTGGCAAAGACAACACTCGTTACAACTGGCTTCCTGCCAGTTTAAAGGCAAGATGTACTGTGTGTGTGTGTGTTTTGGTATTCATTTGAGAGCCAGGCTGAGTTTTTTTACTCCTTCAGAGTGAAGATGTTTTTAGAAAATTATTTCATTTTGGCCGATGAACCTTTCTTTAAAGAAAAGGCTCCCTGTTTTTCACCAGTTTGGAACAACTAACCACAACTGTTTGGTCCAAAAGTCCAATAGGGCAACCATTTAAAATCAGAATAAATCTCCTTTTAGAAAACCAGTGGAACACAGTATGGTCAGGCTTTACTGCTGTTTTTGTCTTGCCAAATCTGCACCTGAAGCAGGAATTTTGCAAAGTAAGATCAATAACACATGATAAAATTACACAACCATTTTTAGTATAACATATAAAAGCGTGTATGATTATATTGAGAGAAAAAATAGACTGTCCATTTCTTTTTTGAAGGCCTAAACACAACTGGACTGTTTTAAACTCACAGAGAAATTACAGCAGAAAGGTCAGTTGCTCAAAAATGTTAGAAAACATCAACATGGAAAATGCCATTTTAATAAAGTTGAGAGTTAAAACCTTGCAGTTCTTTAAAACATGAGTTTAAGATAATGGTTTAGTACAGAATTATAAAGGTAAAAGGCTCAAATGAGGTGTATGATAGTGAAGATATGAATGAATGAAGTTCTTACAAATATATAGTAATAGTAATATTGGTATACGTGTGTGAGTACGTGCTCTTGCACTTCTATACTTTTGAGGACATGCTATACTGAGCTGTTTAAGGGTTAAGGCCTACTTTTAGGGTTTAGGTTGAAACTAGGTTAGGTTAACGTTTGGGTAAGGCCGGGGTTATGTATATAGTTGTGTTATGTTTTGGGCCGTGAGAAGACATTATGTCAGCGAGAGTCCTCACAAACATCAAAAGTACAAACATGTGTTTGTGTGCTCATGTCCTCAGGCTGGATCAATTCCTGCTGACGTGCTCAGAGCAGTACAAATCACTAACTGTTGCACACACACACACACACACACACACACACACGCACAAACAAATGTGTGTGTTTTCCATAGGCTTTTAGATGTATTGACGATTCCACATCCAGTATTTTTTTCCTCTAATTGGTTTATGCACAGCTGACCGGACAGTGATGCTAATGATGCCAGTGTGGTCTGTAACACTGTGTTCAGTACAGGCTCTGCAATCCATGGAAATATGGACTGCTGCTCTTGGCTGTTCTTTCCAGCATCGATTCTCTCACAGTTTCAGTAGCGCTCTGTTCTCCCGCTAAAGGTTTGTCTCTTTCTCTGCCTCCGTTCTCTGAGGGATGACAACGACTCTGCCGGCGTTTTGCTCACCTGCTCGTTCCGGTATCAGCCCCTCAAGTCTTTGAGGTTTCAGGTCACTGAAGGTCCCATCAGTCATAACCAGGAAGTAGGAGTACGAGGGAAGGATGAGGCCCTGGGTTCGTTCCAACAGGTCCAGATCGGTTCAGGTAAGACTTGAGTTTCTGATTTGTGATGAGTCTGCTTTGGATTTTGAAGATAAATCCAACTACTCAAAGATGTTTATACCTGGGATTTTAAGCTTTTTTTGGATACCCTGAAATCACAGTAAAGAGTGAGTGTGACATAACATCATAATGGTTGCATCTGTGTGTGTGTGTGTGTCTGTCGTAGGCTACTTTCAGGGACAAATTTCAGACTAAACACCACTTAATTGGGGACGGCTTGTCCAACTGGGGACAAAAGCCCTGTCCCCAATTGGTAAAACGCTGAGTTTTGGGTCAGTGGTTAAGGTTAGGGTTAGGTGAAGTCTCCAGGAAATGAATGTAAGTCTATATAATGTCCCCAGAAGTGACCTAGGACATTGTGTGTGTGTGTGTGTATCAGTTCAGACTCTTCAGACAAAGCTGCTTGACTATGAAAAACAGCTTTTATGTATTTTACAGGTTAAAGGTCAAGAGTTGCATTTACTTTTCATGTCAAGAACCCTAAAATGTCATAAAGTACATAAAGTCCATGTCTGTGATTGTAAACTGTAACTTTGCAGGTAAGGGGTTTGGTTTTGTTGGACAGAATATGTGATAGAAACATCACAACTACACCATAGCTTCTCCTCCACAGAGCAGAGGATCTCATTAGACTCTGAGTCTCTTTGCTGCATAAATGTGCATATTAATGAGGACAACAGATTTTCTCAGAGCTGAGTTATTTTCTTATAAAGCTTTAAGATTTGGAACCTGTAAGTTACACAATGTCATGGCTTTTAATTCTGCTTTAAACCTTACATGAATGTGTTTGTCTATCCGTCTGAAACTTTCCTGATTATTTCCAATGTGTGTGAGCTGATTAAGGCAAAATGTCGACACAAAATAATCTAAAAAAATGGATATAGAGTTCATGTTTTAATGCTTAAAAACATGGCAGCAAATGTAGCACAAGTCTGGCAGTTCAAGTGCTTCTTCTTCATCTGTGTGATTGTGTGTGCGAGTGAATATCTCTCACAGCGGGTCTGAACCTGAAGTTTAACAGTCAGGATGGTTTCCAGAGCAAATGATCTTTTAAATTATGAATTGATTACTATAATACACTATGAGCCTACATGTTTTATAGTTGAGCAACTGTGCGCTATAAGCAGAATGTAGTCGAGGGTTCACATTTCATGGATCAGAATTTATAAACTGCACAGTCCATATGTGT
Organism: Thunnus thynnus; assembly: GCF_963924715.1. Classification (NCBI taxonomy): domain Eukaryota; kingdom Metazoa; phylum Chordata; class Actinopteri; order Scombriformes; family Scombridae; genus Thunnus; species Thunnus thynnus. Next base: position 29,750,839 of record NC_089523.1, read on the forward strand.
AACATCAGAGCTGATAATAATAACATTTTGATTCTCTGCACTTGATTGCAATAAAATGATCTTTTAAACAAAAGAAGAACCCAATATGGTGTTTGTAGGTTTAGTTTTTTTTCTTTTTAAATATGTATGGGACTTGAAAAACCTTGAAACGTAAAAAAAAAAAAAAATGGTAACAGGAGCAACAACATGAGATAAATGCCACTTAATGCTTACAATTGTGTTAAAAAGACCTGCTGTTTAATTACTCTTGTAAGTTGTGAATAAGTGCTGGTTGAATTGTCTTTAATATGCTTAATCGTAATCCTAAAACCAAGCAGAGACAGATTTCCTGGTAGGAGGTCTCAGAAAACTTCTGGTAACCTTAATGTCTCTCTCTCTCTCAAACACACACACACACACACACACACACACACACACACACACACACACTGCTGCACTTCTGCATGAATGGGATGATTGTGCCTTTAAGAACATAGGGGGAAGGGTGGGTGAGGGATGCTGCGTTTTGAGGCTATTGGGAATATTGTGTTTTGTTTTATGTTTTTAATTTAAAAAAAACACACATAAAACATAAAAATAGATCTCTATTTATGACCCAGACTGGTCTGAGTTAACATATCAACATATATGATGACCATCTTGCTACTTCATTCTAAATGACAAATAGAGAAAAGAAAAAAAACACCCAAAGGGGAATATCAAGTGCAAGTTTGAATAGCTTTTATGATTTTTGAGATGTAAAGTATTGAATGAAGTTCTTTAAAACTCCTATTTCCCAGAAAAATAGTTGATGGAGAGGAGATCACAGATGCTGCACATTAAAAAAAACTAATGGTTAAAGTGATGTTTATTTTGAATATACTGTGTATTCTGTTTTACCAATCTCTGTTCTATGTACTATTGATTCATTGTTCATTAAACTCATAATACTGTAAATAAAAGAATGATCAGTTTCTTTACTTTGCACAGGATACTGATCATTTGGCATATCCTCCTGTAGTTACACATATGGTTCATACACTCATTAGTCTCTACACATGTGTTTCTTCATAGGGTTCGGAGCTTAGGGCCAGTCACACTGCAGTTCCATATATGAAATACCAGCCAACTTCCTGTTGCTAATCTCACAGCTGGAATACACCTGCCTCTCAGAGCAGGGGATCAAACCAGCTACCTTGCTGTTTATTGGAAGAGCTTTATATTCCCATTTCAAAGGATGTGTCCTGGTGAAGGGACACAGTGGCCACTAAAATTGGCCCGTCCTGCACCAGTGTCCTGCTTCTGTACAAGTGTGGCCTTTTGACTACTTAAGGCTAGAAGAGAGGACCTGGGCCTCTTCTGCCAAATCTACAGAGGATTCTTCATAGCGCTTTTTTGAGCTCTTGCCAGTAGCCTGGCACTCCACTTTGGGATAGCTAAGATTGCAAATAATAAACTGGTGGTGTCCTTTAAATTTGGGCCAATAATAATAATAATAATAATAATAATAATAATAATAATAATAATAATAATCTTTTTTGAAATAATGTTGAAATGTCACAATTTTGCCTCTGGGAAAATGAATAGATATAGATTTAGCCACCAGGAGGCGATAAAGATATTAGGAGAAAAAGACGTTGATAAAGACGTTGACCTCCAGAAGGTAAAACTCATGACATTTTGTCATGAAAATAATGGAGAATCTTTATTTCTGTTTATGTTTACATACAAGATGTCTAAAAATTAAGTTATAATTATGTTAATTGTGACTTAAATTCATAATCAAGTGTTAGCTAAGACCCTCGAAGCTCAGAAGCCTGAGTTTATGAGGAGTACCTGAAGGCAGCATGACCAATAGAGGAGAGAAGCGCGCGTGTGTATATGCGCGTGCGCGGCCACCGACGCAGCAGCCCTGCCTATTATCGCCGCTGACGTCCGTCTGCCTCTTTCTCTTGTCACTGTGTTTTTCGGGAGGTGGAAGGGGGGGGGATCCCGTTTTCTTTCTTCCTTCTTTTACAGAAAACAAATGATATGTTTCCGACACGCAGCGGACAAATCTTCGTGTTCCGCCGCTGCTCCTCCGACGCCGGCGACTTTACGTTCACCGCGACAGCTCTTTCAACCAAACCGAATGAGAGGAGCTAAGGGCGGACTGGACTGAGAGGAAGAACCGGAGGCTGACTGGAAGGCTGTACATCCGCCGCTTTCTTCATAACACCCGCAGTTACCCATTGATTTATCTCCCGCGGCCCCGTTACATCTGTCGGTGTGTTGAAATGTTACCTCAGACGGTTCCTGCTTCTGTTTCCGTGACAGTTTCTCCGCGGGAGTCACCGTTTTGACGTTTGTCATCCAGAAGAAAAATCATATTAGCTAGCTAACAGAGAAACAGAAACTCCCCCCTTTTTTTTCCTCAACTCGACCCGTGGTGGTCGCAGGAGCCCTCGGCTGTGTGTTTTCTCTTTTTAGTCCCTTTCAGTCACTTCAATGGTCGCTTTCCTTTCTCCTCAGAAGACGTCGCAGCTCAAAGTCAATCGGTGACCACCGGGATTGTTTTGTTAACGTGTCCACCGAAATGGTACGGTAATGTCTGGAAAGTGAAAAGCCAAGTGGGGGGGTTCAGTCTGGGCTATTGTTTTTTGTTTGTTTGTTTGTTTCTCTTGTTTTTTTCTCAAATGAGGCCGGGCTGTTACAACATCAGAAAAGACATGAGGTGGATGTAGCTAACCAGTTTTTTTTTTTTTTTTTACGCATCAATTTAAGCTGGATCACTGTCTTGGGTGATCTGTGCTGCCTTCACGGACTATGACAATGAAGATTGTATGAGAAGAGAGGCTGTTTTTTTTTCCTTCTCCCTGATACACAGAGCCTGGTGTGACTGACTGCCAGAAGGGGTTTAACCCAGTGTGTTCACACAAACCTACAGCCTGCTTATTGTTTTTCTCCTGGACAGCGAAGCGCACTCAGGGACAAACATGTCTTTACGCACGGCACTGCCTGGGAACGAGCGGAACCCGGACCATGTAAGTAAATAAAAAATTTAAAACAAAACAAAAACACAAGGCCTCTATTTGTCACCTCTAGCAGCAGAAATAGTTAACCAGTAGGTTTTTATAGTGCTTCTGAAGAAAAATGGTAAATAATAATAAACCTTTAGGCCCAGAGATTAGTCTGCCATGTGCGAAGAGCAGCTGCAATCAAGCAAGGCCACACAGACAGGCTAATCTCTCCTGGCTCATTTGGGATGGGTTGTAATTGGACACACACACACACACACATAGGCTGGCCGGGATGGAGATGGGAAAACATGGATGAGAGATAGTGGGATGCAGAGTTGTGTATGTTAACATTCTTTACACACTCATGCAAAAAAATGCACAATTTTATTAAAGGAGTTGCCTTAAAAAAATCCTCCTAGACTTTCACCTCCACCTCCATTAATTAAGGGATATCTTCAGTGCGCATGTTTGTCTGCTCCCAGCTGATCAATAATTAATGCATCTGATGCAAGGCCACCCAGCACTCCGCCCTGGCCTGCACCCATCCCTCCCACCCACCCCCTTTCCTCTGTCAGTCTATCACTCCTCCATCACCTTCCTTCTAGCTTTTTATCTTCTCTGTCCCCCCCTTACCACCACCACCCTTCCACCCAGTCTAGTCTGTCCAGTTTCCCCTTTTAATGAAACTGTGTGACAGGCAGCTCAGTGGGCAGCACAATATTGCAAAATCTGCTGTGTCAGGCTAGCCCGGTTTGTCCTGCTGACGTTTTTCTGTGTCTGTGGCAGCGTCTGGGTTTTGTTATACGAGAGGGGACGGGGCTTTGAGTTGATTGGTTTTCTGAAGCATTTTACAGAATTATATTTGTATGTATTGATGCTTCTCCACCAGCTTGTAAAGATGTGAGCTTCTGTCTAACATCCCCCCTTAACCACATATTGACATCAGCAATGCAGCTGTTCAGAGAGTCTCCACCTTTATCTCAAGGGCACCTAGCTTACAGCAAACCAAACACCCCGAAACATCACTGACTCCCTTTAGATTGGAAGTGCTCAATAAAAGATACAACTCACCAAATACAAAATACTTTCCTCCTTTTTATTAAAGGACAGACTGTCACTATCCCAATCCTTGAATGTTTGCTATTTAGATATCATGCCAATATCTCCTGCCATCATGTGATGTCAGTGACAGCCACCGATAAGTGTTGTTTCACAGAAATTATCCAAAGATTAGCTGGTCTCCTTGGCGATCGCACTGACCTTAAACAGTGTATGGCACACTCTGTTTGGGACGCTCTACCTGAAAGATTGTTTCCCATCCTGACTGTAGACTGTAATATGAATGGTAGCATGGGAAAATACATGCAATCATACATAAAGATTAGGTTCCTCTGTGCAGGGACATTCACTCTATACATGAGAGATGCCGCCAACCTGCCGTGCTCACTACAGATTGTTACAGATAGGTGTTTATTGCCTGTAGTCCATGCCGGGATCCAGAAGCACGTTTAGAGGTGGCAGAATCCAGGAGGTAGGCTAATTTAATATTTTCATATGAACCTGTTGTGGTTTGTTTGGATAGTTCTTGTCAGGCCACACCCAAATGTAGGACTCTTAAAAATGATGCTGCATTTAGATGTAGCCTTTTTATTCCAATTATAATAATAATCAGATTAAAGAAGCTTTATCATAATAACGGTAAACTCACTTAGTCGCAGGAGTGATAAACCAGTTTCTTCCATACAAAGCAACCAATAATAGCGCCTGTTAAGTGTTTGCTACAGTTCCATGTTTGTCTAAAGTTTGCTTGTGGTTGAGTGTATTTGAGTACACATGTGGTGTCCAAGCTTGTAAAAGAGGAATCCTTTTATAAAAGCAGCGCAAGGGTATAAACTATTTGGCTTTGAGGTGGAGCTAGCAGGATGATGCCTGCGCTCGTTCAGTCACAAGCCACTCTCGTTAGCAACCTTACCATGGCAACAGCGGGGGGTCTTCCATATCCCCATTTACCCCTCCCGCTCCAAGCCCTCTTCACCCGCCCTTGTCCATTCCAACAAACACATGCAAAGTCCTTTTGCTCGCGTGCTTTCTCAGACGGTCTTTTAGTCTGTACTTAATCCATACTCTAACAGTCTCTTGTATTTATCAAAACATTAGCCACAATATAAGTTGTGACCTTCCTTTAGTGCTACTATTCCGCTTTCTGTCATTTCAACTTTTTGCCAGATTAAGACTGTTTGGCGTTAGAATGATGGCTTGTTGTGTTCACTCAAACTCTATATGCACTTTCATGATGCAACCTATAATGTAATATAGATGAACACAACTGCTTTGAACCATTTCCATCCAAGAAACCACTTAACTACTCTCTTATCATTAACTTAAGAGCTGTTTCATGAACGTGTTTGACAAGAAACAAGCAAATATCTTATAGATTCTTTTACCTTCGCTAATGGCTTCGCTAAAACTGAACGTTGTCTGAAGCTTTGATGTCGATCTTGACATTGAACATCATCACTTCTTGCAGACAGCAATGTTTGCAAGCTGTGTAGAGGTCAGAAGAGAAGCTACCGTAGGAGTGGTATGCGTGACGGCACATAATTAGTTTTTGATGTATGTGTGTTTGTGGGCGTATATTTGTGTTTAAACATGTCTGCGCTTGCATGCGTGTACTATGCATGTGACACAGAAAGTGAATATATTGCTTTTTCATGCTGTTTCATAACCTCCTGCGGAGCGTAGACCATCATAAACACACCGTTACACAACCCGACCCGTGATATTCATCCTCCCGTGGCTTCGCTATCTTCTGAGATCATTATCACTGTGTTGAGTTAAAATTCAGTCACAGCATTCATGACGCGACAGCCAGCACTTTCACACCAGGGTCCACAATTTGCATGTTCGTACTCTCTGTTCCCTCCGTTGCCTCACATCTGTTCAATCTTTCTCCTCTCTTCTCGAGTTACCCCACCTTTTTTACTTCTGTCTCCCATCAATTCCTGGATCCAGAGTCCCTCCATCCTTCTCCTCTTTTCACCCGTTGGACCAGTAAAAATGTTCCAGTAATGATGGTATCCACCTGTGCTAGTGTTTCTTTGACCATAAATGGAAGGATTACATTCTTCTTCATTGGTTGTAAAGGTGTTAAATCTTCTTTGCTAATAAAATTGTTCAACAGTCTTGTAGATAAAAAGAAAAATGTGTTGTTGTCAGACTAAAACAAACACACATTTTGAAGAAACCAGCTCCTCACCTCATGAGGAAACATTAAGTTTAACCTTTGTGACTTCATGTACAGATATCCAATATTGATTTGTCTACGCCTGTTTCTTTTGGCTTTCTAGCTAGCAAAGAAGCAGCTGAATCTGGCACAAGAAACATCACTGTTGAAACATAGAAAAAGGGGGATGGACAGTTTATTTGTAGTTCCTTAACATGGGTTGACTACTGACAAATGTCCTCATAAAGATATTCAGTCTTAATTAGGACAGCCTTGCCTCTATAAAGACAAATGTGTACCTTGAGTACATCATAGATGACCCACTTTTGCTTAACAAGTTTTATTGTTTGTGCAAAGTAACATTTTTAGTGGTGTACTTTCCCTTCCTATGAATATTTCCATTCTCTAAGGACCTCGTCCACCTCATACATCGTCTCTTTCCCTCAACACCTTGTGACCTCTAACACATTTTGGTCCACATGAATTACATTAGTCTGGTTTATCTGGTGTTGCCTTGCAAAATAATGTCTTAAGTCAACTTCAGATCAGCTGCAGGAATTGTGATAGCGTTTGTCTTCCTCTCTTGTTTCCTCGTTTCCACACAGACGATTACCTAACCTGCTAAACCTGCATCTGTTACAGGCCTGCAAGCGTTTGCATTTAAACTTCTGTTCTTGCTATTTTCTTCTCGGCGTCACATGCATATCAACTGGGAAATGACCATTTAGGTTTAGGGTTATAGTTGTAGATTCCAATTTAGGTCAGTGTCAATGTGGTGGTGAAGTCCAGAGCTGGGATATAGTTAGTGAAGGTACTCACAAGAGTAATAAACAGGTATCCATTGTGTGTCTGCTGCACTGTGGGAATGGACAAACTATTTTGCTTGGGGCTAGTCATGTGGTTTTATCAGTGTGTGTTAGAGAGAGAAAAGGAAGTCATATAGTAGGTGTGGGTGAGTGCTTGTGCTCACATGTATAGCTGTGTGTGGTTCTCACAAAAAAAAAAAAAAAGCCAACATGACTCCCTGTGTGCCACCGCGGCGCAGAGCAGGGCTTTTGTGTTCCCTGGACAAGCGAAAGATTCATGAGCTCGCTGTCACGACTTGTTACCCAAAAGCTGGCACCCACTTCTGATTCCTCCCCCCCCCCCCCCCCGATGGCATTCATTTCACCTAGAAACACCCCAGATACAGTCATAAACAACTCCAGGCTTTTAATCATCTGGTCTGCTGAGGCCAACTGAACCATGTATGATCGGTATAAAATTAGGCAGGTTGATATTAGATGACCTATATTGGTCACAATGCCTCACTCACGTGTGCTTTTTTGCACGCCGGCCAGCTAAACCCGACTGAAATGTGTTTCCAGTTACGGGCGCAACAGTAGCCCAAAGGTCAGAGAAGTGGGCCGGTTACAGGGAAACTTCCAGCTTAAACCCCAGAGAGATGATTGAGTTACCATCTGTGTAGTCTTAACAGCCACTACTGCGATGCCCATGAGCAAGTCGCCGCACTTCCAGATGCTCTGCTGACACTTGACAGCGGGCAGCAGCGGCAAACTGCGGTAGCACAGCTATGAAAGAAGTGTATGACTGTAGAAGCAGGGCAGTGCTGGGAAAAGAGCTTAAGTGCTTAGCGGACCTCGCTGTAAAAACGTCTCGCTCAAGAGAACATCAGTGGCAGGTTTTTAAGGGAAATTGGAGTATTCACTTTTCCCCTGCTCAGGATTAGTATTCCTTGCTCAAATATATTTTCTTGGAATTAGTTACCTTCCCTTCAACTTTCCACATTAATTTTCCGATCAATCTGAGCGGCCACTGCGGCGTCTTCTTCCTCGGAGTGTATGTGGATGACGTTTGGGTTTCTGTGGTGCTCATAACTTCCTTTTGTGCTGATCACGCCGACTACCGAGTTCTTTATTTATGCCAAATAAAAGCTGTTACAGCTGTTGGAAAACATTACTTGCTGTTCACCAGATACATTTTGTTTAGAGCAGTGAGTTTTTATTGTGTTGTATCAGTCAGGGATGAGAAGCTGACATTTATAGCATTAATGAAAACGTTATTGATTGAATGTAAAAGCAACAAATGCAAATTCATTAAGACTCAGCATGTATGATGGGAATATAGACTGTGTAAAATCTACTGTAATACAGTTAATCTGTCAGTAAGGCTTACATTGATGGCCCAACACATTTGTGAAATGAAAAGCATGCAGATACAATTAATTAAGTTAATTGCACGGTTGTGGATCGACACAGCCCCGCCCTCTGATCTTACATAATCTATCTTTAAGCAAGGCTGTTTTGTTTACACAGGTGTAGTATGTATACATGTGTATGTGTGTAAAATTGTATAAGTACTTTAGCAGTCCAGTTTCTAGGAATGTTAGATATAATTTTAACTTTTTTAGCATATAATCCAAATGTGACTGTCATGGTTTTCTGCCGTCCCTCCAGCTGTTATGTAATTGTGTCATAGGGGTTAAAGTGCCTGTATACTCCACCAGAATTGCTTGTCAGATGGTTCAGAAACCCCCCGCCCACCCACCCTCACGCCAGTCCAACATCAAGTTAAGTTGAAGTTTCGCTTCTCAGAAAGTAAACGTCTCTCCCAGCCTACGCAGAGGAGAGGATGTTTTGGGTAACCGTAGGTCGCAGAGAAGCTGACACGTATATATACACCCTCCGAATCTAAACAATGTGTATGAGAGCCTGACCTCAACCTCAAAACAAACAATGTGACATTCATTGCGCTGTGATTGGCCAGACACACGGAGGGAAGTGAGAAAGGAGACCTCTCTTTCAAGCCCTCTTTTTTTTTTTTTCATTCTTTACACAATGATTTTGAACAACTGAGAAACACATTTGACTTCCTTTGGAGCATAACCCGACTCTTAGTCCACCTGTGCTGAACAGGTGGCGTTTTCTGGAGATCAGATTTCTGTGTGAAGTGCGACACTGTTGGTAGAGTCTCTGTTAACTGTGAAACACACACACACACACATGCAGACAAACATATCACACAGATACACATTATTGCAAAAATATAGCAGCAAACATAGTAGACACTCTCAGTCACGTCTGTTGTGTTCATTGTGCAACGAGGCTCTTCTGCTGGTGGGCTTTCAGGTGTCGGCTTACCGACTGCCTCATTGTCCGCCCTCAGGCCTGAGCTGCATGCGGATACAATATCTGCTCTTCCTGTTCTCCTAAGTGTGTTTGCATCTGTACTGTCGAGCTTTATGAAGCTCTACGCCTCGTATGGATTTGTCAGACAGAGATTTAGCATTTAATACAGGATAGATTACATCATTTTAACAGGCGTCGTCTGGGTTTTTCACAAATCTGAAGATGTAAACTTTTAAACTTGTAGTCCATGTGTCTGTATTTCCACACACATTTTTTTTCCCCCATTCATGCCACCCACGTGTTTCGCTTTCCAGTCACATAAGTAACAGAGTGACAAATCTATATCGTGCCTTTTATAAATGTTCATCAGTTTTTTTTTGCATAGTCACTACATGGAAGCTGAGTTGCTTGTGGTGCACTTCTACTTCATGTCTCATGTTGTTTACTCTGAGCTATACGTGATAAAGACCGTATCATCTGATCATCTGGTTTGTGTGTGTGTGTGTGTGTGTGTGTGTGTTGTAATGCTCTTGTTGTTAACCAGAGGAAATGCCGCTTTAGAAACAGCTGTCACTGTTTCTGTCCATTAGCTCCTGCAGACAGCAGCAGCCCTGCAACAAGAATATACTTTTAATTGTTGTTCGCAGAAGCACAGAACTTGTGAACAGTCGTTGTCACAATCATTGCATTTCCCTTTTCAGTTTTTCCTTTTTAGGGTTTTTGGACATTTTTTTGCTTTTTTAAATGGGTAATAGCATTGTGGGTGCTGTATTACTGCTGCGTCATGAGTTCTTAAACAAATACATGAACAAAATCGTCTTGACCAACAAAATATTTCTGGTCTTGATCATTTTCTTTCAAACCAGATAAAAGCTAGTTTCAAACTTTTAAAAAATACCTTAACTTTGAAATTCCTCGTTTCAACCAATTAGGATCTGCAGTCGTCATATCTGCAGATATTACGAAGCAGGTTATGTCTCTCTGTCTGTTTTGTTTTCACAAAGCTTGTCTCCTCCCCCCCCATGGTTGGACTTTACAGATAAATTGCTTTTGGTATGAGTAAGAAGAAGAGGAAGAGTTATTGCGAGAGGTTGTGCAGACAACGTTGTTTTGTGTCAGACTGGAGCAGCAGAAACAACTGTAGAGAAAGGAAAGGGTGGAAGGTGCTTGAACATATGGCATTCAATGAAAAGTTCAGAGAGGATGTGACTCAGAGTTTACAGTCATACAATGTTAGACGGACGGGTGTGTGTGAAAACATCAAAACAACTTTTTCAGGTTGACCGAAGTGAGCAACAAATGAAAATCCGGTGAAAGTGTGAAAACCAGCAACAGTAAATGTGTCGGAGGCTACCAGCTGTTTCCACCGATGATGCAGTCATGTGTAGAAACGATGCATGTAATATCCTTTAAAAGAAAAATATGCTGCATACAGTTTTGTTTTTGTGGTTTTGGCCACCATTCTTCATGGTGATAGTCATAGTTTTACTCATCAAATTAATGGCAGAGATCTGGGAACATAGTGGCATTGCTAAATAGAAGTCTGATGGGGTAAAGAACACAAATAGTGATCTTATACACTGTATGCTTCAGCTTTGACCATACTTAGAGTGTGTGTGTGTGCATATTTTGGTTTAAAGTGCTTTTGATAATCAGGCAAAACTATCAGCTTGTTTACAACCTGTTTCTTTCTTGCCCTGTCAGGCTTCATCTTTAAGAAAATCACGTCTTTTTTGCATTTGTAGAGACTTAAAAATGTATCTCAAAGCATCCTGCGACACAGAGCAGAGAACAGATCATCACAGACAGAAGAATCAGAGGTCTAGCCGAGGAGTGACTCAGCTCTTTAATCCGCTGGTGTCGATCCAAACAGAATAAATCTGACCCTTACTCGGCCCGGGTCTGATGATGATAACGGCGTTGTGGTGAATGATATGCTGAGTAATGTGGCAGATCTCCAGAGGCGAACAGAAAGCATGTCTGTCTGTGTGTGTGAGCGTTTGCAATCCTGCACTGTACAGACTGAAGAATCCGGTTACACTTTGCATATCGGGGCCGATAATGTCACACAGGGGGAGGGAGGCCTTTAACCTACAATGCCGGGTATTCGTCCTCTTCATCTTTGTATTCTCTGTCTGATATCGGTTATTGGATTTAGATATCTCTCAGCACGTTAGCCGGAAAAGGTTCATATAATGTTGATGCTTTTAGAGAGAGTCTTTAAATTGGATGTTGAATAGCAGATAGAGCCTCACAGGGTAATTAATATCCTGTAAGTTTGCAGATTCAGGTTAATCTAATGATATATGAAGCCATTAAAACTGAGGAGAGGAGCCTTCATGATTGGTGCTGTCATGAAAAAACTTTACTGTTTCCTGACTCTGACTTTCATGTTTTGTGCCTGAGGACCCTCCTCGAAAAACAAGATGCAGCATCTCGACGGGTTTTTATCCTTCTAATTAAATTTTGAAATGAATGTACCTTTGCTACCGGTGCTGTATTTGACACACAGAACAGAAGCAATTCAGCCCGCACCAGGGGAAATATACAATAGTTCGTGTCAGAGAAGGGGAGCCGTGCAGCCAAATTGGTCTGACTCATAGTCTGGCTAATGGTTATTGGTTGAAATTTGAATGAGTGTGGCAGGAGCCAAAGGATCTCTTATCAGCTGTTAGGTTGCTTTTGTTGTCTGCAAATAAGGAAGATGAAATGTAGGTGATGTTTTGTTTAATTAGCCTATCGGAAGTTGAGATTGTTTAAGAAGGGTGGACTCACATTCGGGTGGAATCATTTTGATTTTGACTCATAAGCTTTTGGGTTACAGTTAGTCGTTTGCTCTCTCTCTCTCTCTCTCTCTCTCTCTCTCTCTCTTAAAGCACTCCTATTAGCAGCCTGTTCACTGTTACTCACGGACGTTTCGATCCAGCGTGACCTTCGTCTATTAAACAAGCACTTCTCTCCCACATTTCCTGCTGCTCTCTTCCGTCTGCTATCTAGTGTTGCCAAAATAGTCGAGAAAAAATACGCTATTGTCTGTTAACGATGATTTCCTGTGACGAAAGTGAAACAAACTCAACGAAAGTGGTTTTCACCGCTAGTGGAAGACTGGAATTATTGTGGTTTAGATCAAGGTTTTATGTGGTCAGTGCTGAAGTGGAAGAAAGCTGAGACATGAGAGCCGCTATCAGGTTTCTATGTGATGATGATGGTTTATGATCATGATGCTGGATAATAATAACGGGATAACTCAGTGTTTTCAGATTCATTGTAAGCAGATTTTCATCAGTCAGATTGAATCACAGGAAGAATTTTAGTGATTTTTTAGAAAACTGGTGCACGTTACTTGGAAAATCTTAAGAGCACACAAACTCTCAGCAGGGTCTCACAAAGCATGTGAAGATTTAATCAAGTAGTAGCGTCGGGCATGAAAACAAATCGATTTGCTTTGTAGATAAATAACATTAAGCTAATAGAATAAGTGTCTTCCAATAGTAAATATCAACCATTAAAAGAGAAAAAAGACAACTCAGACTTAGACTGCTATCTAAAGACATCTAATCATGGACATAATCCACATTCTTTTTGCCTAATGAGCAGTTAGTTTTTGCCAGAACGGATCCATTATTTGAAATGAAATGCTTCGTGTTTTAAAAGGGGAAAATCCGATCTGATAATAGTTAAAAGCCGAGCGAGGCCTCGGCCCCCCGAGTGTCAAGACAGCTTGTCCGTCATGGTCGCTGACATGTTTTTCTGGCAGCTCCCTCTTCCTTGTGGGGCCTGCCAGGAAACGCTCACTGCTGAGTGTCGAAGTCCGCTGTCATCGCTCTGACATCTGTCTTCAGGACAGGAAGTGACGCAAGTGAAGTTCACGCAACTTTCTGCCTCTCTTGACTCATGACGGATGACTGAGAGATGTGCTTAGCTGTTGACAAATTGGAGATAAGATTTAGCAAAGAAATGGATTGTGTAAGATTGAGAAAGAAAATATGTCAGATATTTGCTTTTTTTACAATCATAATTATATTTTTAGTAGTTCAGTCAGACTTAAACCTCAGGTACTGTGGTTGCGTGAGATGCATCTACCAGTCTACTGCGATGCCTAAACTGATCCAGTGGTTTAGATTTTTAAAGAGATGTAATCATTGGCTGGTATGTGCAGTATGTGTGGGGCAGAGTTGTCAGTATTAAGCCACTTTTATGACACGTTATTTCAGGTCTTATCAGTGGTTTAGATACAGTAGGGCTCCATGTTCTTCAAATTAGACATATTAACCTTTTGATTTGGATCTGTTTTTATCACTTAAACCTTCATATTTCCATTTTACATAAGCGATATCAAAAATAACAACATTTTAGAGAGATTGCAACCTTCTTTTTCCCATTTTTACACATGTTACCTTTTAGACTGGAAGAAACAATACGTGTTGAACTCATGACATCTGAGTAACATGTCATGTAATGTCAACTGAGCCTCTTTTCCAACAGTGTTATCTCTTTGCCGTGTTCTGTTATGTTATGGAGACAGTTTGTCTGCTTGGGCGTGTGATAGAGGAGGTGTGTGTCAGGGCCAGTGACACACCAGTACGAGGCCACAAGGCCGCGAGCCACAGCGGCTAGAGAGAGGAAGAGGAAACTGGACTGTCAGTGCGAGCGCAGCACACAGCACAGCACAGTGCATGTGCGTGTTAGCAAGAGGCTGAGGACGGGCGGGATCAAGGTTACGCCATTTTTTTTTTCTCTGCTGGGGACCGACGTCACACATCCTGTCTTTACACAATACTTCCCTGCCGACACACAAACACTCAGACGTACTCAGACTAGACAGTGCATCCACACAGCAGCAACAGCAACAGCAGGACACCTCCCTCAGGGCGTGGTCCATTGTTTGGTAACATGTTTGTGCTCATCACACTGTGAGTCTTGACGTAGCAGTTATCTGCCCCCCCCCCCCTTACCCCCCCTGCACCGCACCGCTCCTCCAGCTTCATCTAATACAATGATAACAGAGCGAGGAAGAAGGACAAAATCACATTTACATTATCAGCATCAGAGCTGACACGTGCAGAGTGAGAGCAATAACAGAATAAGCAAAATTACCTAAATTACTATAAAAAACTCATATAATGACTGCAAATGACATGACGAATATGACTGTAGCTTGAAATTGTTAATGTATGACAGAGAGGCAGCAAATTTGACAGAGTTTGTCTGCTTAAACGATGATTATTGTGAGTTTATGACGTACAAAAGACGAGCAGTTCAGTCAAATTAAGCACATATTCAACAGAAGAGAGCCGGATCACAAGTGTTTCCATTCATATGCATTTGGATTCAGCCGTACGCCCACACAGACCAGCACAGATGGAAGATAGCTGCTGTACTGTAGATTAGCTGAAGGAATGTCAGACATGCAAACATGCGTGCCACCGCAGTGCATGCCACCACATATTTTAGCCAACACTTATTCTTTTATACTCCGAACTGAAGGATGTAAAAAAAAAAAAAAAAAATTTAAGAGCAGTCTTTCATGATTTGTAAGCGCTCCCTCATGATGTGTCTGTGATATGCCTCAGGGGGGAGTTCACTTTTAGGGATGCAACTAACAGTTATTTTTATTGTTGGTTTAATATGCAGGTTAATTCTGTGATTAATCGGTTAATTGTTTGGTCAAATCAAACTGAATCGAAATGGAAATTACTCACAATACTTGTGCACAGTGTGACATCTCGATATGTCTGACAAACAGTCCAAAACCCCCAAAATATTGAACGTAAAAGCAGCAGTTTGTCACATCTGAGAAGCTGGAGCCATAAAGTTTTGCAGATCCTCTGTGAAAAAAGACTTGTCAAGTAAATTAAATATATCCCTGCACAGTCTGTTCAGAATCTGTGATGTTTCATACCAAAAAAAAAAAAAACTAAACATTGGGGGGGGGGGTCCCGGCTTTTTCCGGACGGAGCTCCGGTTCACTGCTGGTTTGGAGGAAGTTCAAGTTAAACTGTTCGAGAAGAGAAGCAGACACGCTGCACCTAACCGCTGCTTTAATGGCTCGGAGAGTCTTCTCACCTCTTGTACAAGTGTTAACTCTTTTAGAGGAAGTTCACACTCGATACAAAGTGGTTTTAACACAATGTGAACGTGTAAATTAATCGTGTTTAAAGTCGTGATGCGGTGATGATAATGCTGCTGTTGTTGTCAGGGCTGATCTGACTGTCACACTCACATGTTTGGAGTATTGTTGTTGAAATGACATCAAGCTGTCATTTCTGTTAGTTTCACAAGAATTAAAAGGAATAATTGACTTTATTTAGTCAGTGACAGGAGACAGCTTGGTGTCAGTATTGCATTTATGACTTTAATAGCTTTTTTTATAAAACCACCACAAGTTAACTTGAACCTCCACCCTGGAATCAGCTCCTGCTATCGTTAGCATAATCATGCTAGCAGTAAGGGTCAAAAGAAAGCTGACAAACCTGATGTTTCAGGATAGTTTTGTTTCAAAAAGAACTGAAAATCCATTTTTATCATCCACACAAATCATCATAATGACATTAACCAGGAAATTTATCAGGATTTATGTAAAGATTTTCATTAGACTGAGGGGGGTATGCAGCTCAAATAGCAACCAATATTAAAGACAACTTTGATTTTAGCATAATAGCACGGGTTAACTCTCTGTTTCACCAGCAGCAGACCAGCTCAGAGCAGAGAGTTTAGGACAAGAGCGCAAAGCGAGTTAGGAATGCAGGGCTTCGTCTCAAAGAATTGGATTTCTTTCACTTTGCAGGGACAAGGTGCAGCTTGTTTGCTGAATGTGCAAATCACACACACACACACATACACACACACACACAACCATCCACCAGCCCTCCACCCATCCTCTATACCAAACGTCACCCTACATGTATATCACACCTCACTCTACCACACACACACACACACACTCTGAGAGAGGCCTCCTCCTCCTGAATGAAACTGCGTGGTAATCAGAAGGAGTGGGTGAATCGATGGACCGCGCTCCTTGAAAGGAGAATGTGGGACGGGAGGAGGGGGGGAGGGGAGGGTGGATGGTGGGAGAGGGTGAAGCTCAAATTGATGTGAGGTCGCTGAAAATGAAGATAGCGGCGCGAGACAAAAGAGAGGGCGGGTCCAGGCGGTGGAGAGGAGAATAGAAGGAAGGGAGGCAAATTGATTTGTCTGGGGGATGGGATGAGCCAGGGGAGAGAGAGGAGGAGAAGAAGAAGAAGAAGGGGTGAATTAATGGGGGGGAAGGGTGAAGAGGAGATGAAAATGAAGGTGGAGGAACCTATTCTTCTGGGTGGCTTTAGCAACGCCGTTCAGAATCTATGTAATGCACAAAACTCAGTAGAGTTTTAGTCAATAATGGAAAGCACTTCCTCTAAAATCCATGAAAGCTGCTGCGGCCATCACTTTCAGTCTTATTGTTACGCTTGTGTTGTTCGGTTCGTGTTGCGTGGCGGCCGCTTTTGTGCTTCGTTTCTATTCGGAGCTCAGAAATCACCGAGGTTGGACCCTCGATGACTGACGTGTGTAGTTATCTTCATGTTGAGAGATGCATACTGTAGCTAAACAATGACTCAAACGTAAATATTTGTTACACGCCGCGTCTGGCTGCCAGTGTTGACTTGGTTGTAGTTAGTTTTAGCTCAGCTTTTGTTGGCATGTGTTTTGCACATTTTCCTTTCTAAATAAATGCGCTTTGATGTCACACTGGAGGCTTTTTTCTGTTTACTGGAACTTAACTTTACGATTCACGGGGCAACTCTGATGGGCAGTCGCTCCCAACACAGACAGATTGTTTCCTCTGTCTCTGCTCGCCGTCCTATAAATAATTTTTCTCACCGCTTACTTAAAATTGTTTAGGGGGTGTGTGTTTTGGAAATAGAAAAAGAGATGTAAGACTGAAGGACTGAAGAAGAGATCAAAGAAAGGAGGGGTGATTCCAGCCCTTTCTGTCCCAAATGATGCTGGGAGAGGATCTAGGGCTCGAAAGATGCAGACAGCCAATCAGAAGTCTCCTCGGCGATTGAATGAACGAATGGGAGGGAGGAGAGGATACAGGAGCAGGTCAATGGAGAAAGAGGGAGGGGGGTCATAATTTCACTTGTACAGATGTGTTTACTACTTGAGTTTTAATGTTAATAACATTAATGGTAGTTATAGTGTTGGTAATATTAGTATTATACTATCAGTGGTCTGAGTCTGTGCCCTTCTCTATGTGTCTGTGCTGGAAAATCCTTTGATCTTGTGCTCTGACCTCAGTGTTTACCACATCGGGTGCATCTCAAGGTGATGTGGTTTTATCAGACGTCTGTTCTCTCTCTCTCTTTCTCAGTATTCGTGTAGCTCTCAGACTGTGGAAATAGAGAGTTGTTTGTGCTGAGGGCTTGTCATGAGTTGCACGAGTTTCTCTTAGAGCGCTGTATTTGCCTTTTTTTTCCACAATATTACAGTATCTCACTCGACATGTTTTCACCTGTATACTGTATTAATCTATACATATCACTATACTGCAACAGTATAATCCCACCGCCGCCTTTGTTTACATACTGATTGTATTGTGGTGAAGCAGGTGATTCCAGGTAACGTCCCTCAGGAATTCTTTCTTCTTTTTTCTTTTGGTTGATTCGGTCCAATGAAAACAATGCCAGTACTTCTCAGGTTGCACCAAATAACCCAAACCCCAAATGCCACAACAGGCATCCCTCAGTTCTCATCAGAGAGACGCAGTGGACTTTAATAGGACTCATTGGAAACCAACACCAAGAAACAACCACTAAATACAAGGTTTTTGAACAGAATATTCTTCTATTTAACAAATTACTCGTGAGTCCAGGTACCGTTTACAACCTCATGGTCACTTCTACTAATGCAGCATGAGCCAAA
Organism: Thunnus thynnus; assembly: GCF_963924715.1. Taxonomy (NCBI): domain Eukaryota; kingdom Metazoa; phylum Chordata; class Actinopteri; order Scombriformes; family Scombridae; genus Thunnus; species Thunnus thynnus. The sequence continues at coordinate 29,769,075 of NC_089523.1, forward strand.
ATGAAACTAAGACTTTCACATGTATCCTACAAGGTAAAAATAGTGCGAGTTGTAGAATGAATCTCACTGACTGACAACAGTTTTATCAGCCACAAAATACCAAAGTATCACTGCCACAACTCTAGCAGTTCTCAGTTTTAGCTCGCAAAAGTGGTGGAAATTAAGGCTGCAACTAACGATTTTTTCGATTAGTTGATTATTTTTCTGATGAGTAGATTAATCCATTGGTTAACTTACCACTAAATAATAACAATAACTTTTACTATTAATCTTTCAACCTTTTTATTCAAGCATTTTCTCATATAAAAACTTATTTTACAAATAAAAATTCCCAACATAAAAACAATAAGATCATATTTTAACATGAAATCTATGAACGAGGAAACCATTTCAAACTTTAACTTTTAACTAATGATACTATTCATCACAACAGTTAAGATTTATGCAGCCTAATTAGGAAAGGTGTTGTTTACTTTATTCTGCTATTAATCACCGTAGATAGTGTTAAGTATGATTTACTTTAATGGCTAGTGCTGATTGTAATCTGAAATGCACTTGTATTATTTATCTGCAAATGGTTGCTGACACAGACTTACAGCGTTACGTTAATGGAAATCTTCATCATTTAGTTTTATATGTGCATTAACAAACTGCTTACGACGTGGAAATGTGCTGGAAAGCGGCGTTGCCACATTAGCCATTAGCATCTGCTGTAGGGAGTCTTTGTTGAGTTCTTGTCTGAAACAGATAAGGACTCAACAACGACTCCCAGGCACTGGCTACCGACCAACTATCAGCAAAACTCACTGCAGTAGTCCAAATACTCACACTGCTGTCTCACATATAGCAGTTGTGCTGCTGTGGTAGGCCGTTTCAGTTTTACAAAACATGCAGAGCACCATTTTATTAGCTCTCTGTGCAAAGAATTCCCACACTTTTAAAAAATTGGGTCAGGCCTTTTTGGATAAAGTCTCATCCTCAGCATGTCCAGAAGTGGGAGTCGCTATATTTGGGAACGAACATAAACAGTGCGACGCATCGACACATACCACGCAAACTGACGTAATCGAGTCAACATGTGGTTCCAGCCTTTAGTGGGAATCAGCAACCGAAAGCCAAGAACGGACATTTAAACGATACAGTTAATACAACTCATTTGTTTTAATGACAGTGAGTCCTAAAGACGGGAACTGAAGTATGACTATGATGCTTCTGGTGCTTCCTGTTCTTCCTCGTTTCCTCGCTCCTCATGTCATCCCCACTACAGATGAAAAGTTCAAGCTAGTTTCGTCTCTGTGGGACATTTCTTTTTCCGCTCAGGGGCTCGCAGGAGTGCAGACGGAGGGATTAGAGTTTGATGTTTATGCTGCGAGACCTCAGAACACACTTGACGTAAAAACAGTTCAGGTGGGGTCAGACTGAGTTTCTATTTTTGGAAAAAGTGGAGGGTTGAAGGGGGGAAAAAGTATGAAATAACTGTGTTAGTGTTGAAGTTTGTAAATATGGAAACACACATTATTTCAGAAGCAGATTTTCTAATTAAGTAGTTTTTTATTTGACTAAACTTCATTACATCAGTGTAACATATTATAACTTGACTGCAGGTTAATTGTCTCTCATTCTACCTTAAATATATCACAGATTTTTATTAATTTTTTTTATTTCTCAGGCTTTCCCATTCATCTACTTCTACAGAAATCACTGAAAGCTGCATCCTTTCAGATTCATGGCATTAGGAATATTCATGCCTGTGTAAAACTGTGAATTTGGATGTGCCAGTGATGTAATATTTTAAATTTGTCCTCCTGTTTGTCATTCCTTATTTAAGCTTGTTAATCTGTCACTATCATCCCGATCACCTCTCTTAGTAGTAAAGAGATGGTGATGGTGATTCACAGACTGTTTATGCTCAGCTCCCGGTTAGCGTCGGTGTGAAACCGGAGCTTGTCGTGCGAATCGGTGTCGGGTGTTCCAGGGCGGATCAATGCGCTGCTGCCACCTCACCTTCGTCCAGTCACACCAACACGTGTCTTACAACCGGTGACCTCACTCACAGCCACACATGAATGTGAGGAATGCAGACTATGTGAGGTCAAACCAGATTTCATATGTGGCCTGGGTAACTTTTCACCTTCGGGTGTCTGGTACCAGGCCGCGATCACATGACTACAGGCATAGCATCGAGGTCACGTTGAGTTGTCGGTCACTCAAATTATGTTATATGACTAAGAGGAGGGTGTGCCTCTCTTTTACTCATAACTACCACTAAAACTAACAGATGATGCAACAATAACAACATGAACTTTCAAACTTTCAGTCCATATCAAGAGTTAAATGATGAAGAGGAGGGACACCATTTGTTTATTTTAAGGATAAAACTGCTATTATCTGTTTCGTCTATATACATAAGACTATAGTCCTACAGTTTCCTCTTGCTTTAAAATTTGGAGTGAGTGAGTCTTATAATTGCTTCAAGATTATCAGGTAGATATTCTAACTTCCTATAAACATTTTGCGGTTGAGTACGAAGGAAATGATGCGCTTAATTATAGATAATAACACATTTACAAAGGCCAACTAAAACAGACGATGGATGGAAAATGTCTTTATTAAAAAACGACAGGCACAGTGTTCGGTTGGTTTTGTTATACTGACTCTTCATCTCTCTCTCTCTCTCTTTCTCTCTCTCCTCAGCATACCTCCCTGTCGGCCAGCCGCTCAGATAAGGGTACCGGCTGGTCAAGCCGCTCGCTCGGAGCCCGATGTCGTAACTCCATCGCCTTGTGTTCAGACGAGCATCCGCACATCGGAAACTACCGGCTGCTCAAAACCATCGGCAAAGGCAACTTTGCTAAGGTCAAACTGGCACGACACATACTGACCGGCAGAGAGGTGAGTGTAGTATACAGACGATGATGACCGCGGTGGTGGTGATTTCCCCCTCAACATCTTCTACCGTGTTAAATGCAGAAATCTGTCTCTGCTTTTGGAAGCAAGCTAACTTTTCCACCATGAGCAAAGGAAAGTATCAGTAAAGTCCTGCGTACTGGGATTGATGAGGATGAATTTAAAAAAAAAAAAAGTTGAAGTGGACTCCTCGGTGAATACCAGACTTTGGGAGGGAGAACAGAACAGGATCCTGTGACTCAGCCCTACAGATGGGGGTTTTTAAAGGGCTGTTCCACTGAATTCAGAGCACTTTCTGTTAGCTTTTTTAGCTAGCCATGTCTGTCTCACTTCACAGCACAGTGAGGGCCTTAAACCTTTTGAAGAGACACAATCATGTTTTTCTTTTGTGTGGGTTGTAAGTCTGTATTTTTATACACTGTATTCTTTCTTCTCATAAAACTCTGACCTACATCAACACTAGTTGAGTTGATAACTCCTTCGGCTTAGTAGAAACTTCTTGCGTCTGCCGCTGGCTCGGTCATGTGAGAGCTGTTGTGTTTCACCCACATGAAGCAGAAGACAGTCATATATTGGTGGTTTACAGTGTTAGTTTGACGCAGTCTTTGACCCGGTTACCACATCTTGTTAAGCCTATTATGAAGCCTTGTTGGTTTTTGAGGTGGATTTTAGCTTCTGTGCTGCAAAACACTGTATGTTGAACTTTTTTGTCTTTTTCTCAGGCAACTTTTACTTAACAGGAAATTAGCACAGTCATGTTTACAGGTTGGATAAGGCTAATGCTAGTGCTAAAAATGAATTTTCTTGTAATACATGGTTTATAAAGTCCAGATATTGGAGTCTGCACTAGTGCACATTGTTCAGCAGCTACCAACCACTCTGATAAAGACGACAACAGCATTACGCAGTTTGCAAACTAAAGTTTATAATAAACACAACTAGAGCTGTAATGATTAGTCAATTCATCTATTAAAAATTTAACAGGTGGTATTTTGATAATCAATTAATCATTTAAAGTCAGTTTTCAAGCAAAATTACCAAGATTGTTGCAACATATTAGCCACTTTTAGTGCAAAATTAATATATTTTCTTTGTTTAATTGTTTTTGTTTAATTCTTTTTCTATTGTTTCCTCCCAGGTTGCAATAAAGATCATCGATAAAACACAACTCAACCCAACCAGCCTACAGAAGGTCAGTGACACATGGGACTGTGTGTGTGTGTGTGTGTGTGTGTGTGTGTGTGTGTGTGTGTGTGTGTGCGCGTGTGTAGACTTTGGTGTGTCTCAGTTGCAGGTGAATGTAGAAGATGAATACAAAGTTTGTCATCATTGTGTTGACATCCCAGCTGAAGGGTTTTTCAGCCTAATTACATCAAACCGATGAGTTGATCCCCTAATTTTCATTTAAGCAGAAATAAACTACCTACAAGTTTTTTTTTCTTGTATTACAAAAGCAACATTATCTTACTTCTTTATTGTGCTTTATTACTTCTTTATCTACTTAACCTCTATAGCTGCTTGACCCCTGTAGATAAGACCTCAAAGATTAGGTGCGTTTATTTGCATTTGTGTTGCATCAGGACCGCACTCAGCCAGCACAGTAGCGTCTTCACGTGTTGTTTTGCCTCAGGTCGTAACTCTCAAATGACCCTCGCGTGCAGCGGCCGTCTGAACTTTGACCATTTAGTTGTTATGTGAAACTCAGTGTTGAGGAAGCGGTTACTGACAGCTGTAAAAACTCGTCGGTTCAGTGAGGATTTAAGTGTTGAGACAACAAAATGTGTTAACTAGAAGTGGGTGCAGCGAAAATCCCTCTTATCAGCTTAGCGCTTCTGTTTGATAAAGGGCATTATGGTTTCATGCAGACAGTCCGGACATCTCCAGGAAGTGAAGTCACAGTTTTGTATTGTATGGCTTTGAATGAAGCATTGTATATAATATGACCAGCATTTGTCCTCTGGAACTAACTAGGTTAAAGGGGTTAAGTTAACGTACGTCACTGTGTGCTTGTCTTATGAGATCTGGGGTCATGTATTAACTCCTGTCTGAACTTGGCCTGCTGTGGCCATTTGTGTGTGTGTGTGTGTGTGTGTGTGTGTGTGTGTGTGTGTGTGTGTGTGTATGTGTGTGCGTGTTCATTGAGAGTGATCTAATGAAACAAAATTGAGTGAGAAACATAGCCTCAGGCCTGCAGACTGTTTTCAAGTGTTTTTCCATCCAGCTTTGTCAGTTGGAATATTCACCTCCAGAAAAATAAATGCTTTAAAAAAAGTGTGAGAATATTCTGTGAAAATGAAGAAGAAAAAAAAAAAATACTGAAACAGTTTTCTCACAGGAAAAAAAACCACACATCTTACATCATTCACTGGAGAACACTGTAATGTCATTCAGTGTCACAGCAGCTTTGGTTCAGCCAGCGTTGACATGAAACATGGACGCTCGATCGGGTGTTGAGACTGAAATCTCCAGAACTCAAATGTTGTTTTTTTTAAAGAACAAAGCCAGATTTAGTCACTCTCACATTAGCTAAAAGACAGATCTGTGTGTGTGCAGAGTGAGTGGTGTAGGAACTAAAACAGTTGAGACACAGCTGCACATGAAGCTTTTCAACGTTTCTGTCAGTTCAGATGTTTGTTACATCTTATGAATGATTATCAGAATGACAAATAATATATATAATATATTTTGCTAGCATGCTAAAACTCATATTTTGATTTCAAAAGAAACAGTCTTTCTGATCCAAGTGATATTCAAATCACTTATCTCTTAAATTTTGATAAATATTGAGTATTTAGCAAAAATAGGAGTAGAAATATGCAAAAAAATTTATTTTCTGAGGCTACCAAAATCAGTTTTTTTGCACACATATGCTTCCATAACTCAATACTGACAAATCCGATTGACTCACAATAAAAAGTGTCATTTCTGGAACAAGCAGCTTCATTGGAAGAAACATCAAACAGCAAAAAAATATGATGCATTTTTTTAAATTTGACTCAGAAGTTGCAAGTGGGCGTAATAGGGAAGTTAACCATAATATTTTGTTCCTTTCATGGATAAAATGCTAATGGTGTAATGTTGCCTTGTGAAATTTTTCACTTTTGTATCTCAGGTGGGATTTTTGGTACGAATGACATCATTTCTCTGACGTCTTTGCTCTTTGTCATTAGGGATAGTTCTAATCTAGTGTGTGTGTGTGTGTGTGTGTGTGTGTGTGTGTGTGTGTGTTAAGCTCCGCTCTCACAGTTCATACAAGTCACCTCTTTGTTCAGAGTTTACTTTGTTTCAGAGTTTATCACCGTGCACACACACACACACACACGCACGCAGCCAGTCAGCCTATTGATGAATACTCAGCTGGTTAGCTAACCAGTCCGGGCTTGACTCTATTGATATCATAGAGTTGGGTTATTGATGGTGTCTGGCTCTGTGCGATAGTTGGTCCACCTGACCTAGATACAGAACAGGACAGCAGGTTTATCACGCCGCTGCTCTCACTGTTAACTTCAAAATAACAACAACAAAACAAATCTTAATATCACAATGTAGTTTCTCATTCTGCTGTCAAAATCCCATTTCTTTTAGTTCCTGGTTTCACTTCTAACCCTTATCCACTTTAACAATTCTTAAGTCAGGCAAAGCATTGAGTCACTTCCCATAAACTATGTCTGTTATGGTCCATAGACTCTTTAAACTCCTCTGCTCTGTTTTATGACCCTTCCTGGCATCCTGTTTCACCTGGAAATAACATCAGATAACAGCGTGAACTCGACGTTTCTGCGCAACAATTTTAAAACTTAATTTAGCCACAAAAGGAGTCGTTTTCCACCCCACCCTGTGTCATATTCATACGATGACGCACAGGGAGATTCTGGCACATATTTACTTAACGGGTCAGTTAAAAACCAGAAGATACAGAAGGAGAAACAAATATTTGATTATTTTGATCAAGGATTGGATAAATGTTCAGATTGCATCCACCAGCAGCTGTGAAATCTAAACTTGTAACGTATTTAAGAATATTAAGTGTTCATTGCCAAAAGATTACATATAGCTTAAAGCAGCCATTGAGCCATTAAGCATTCTGTATCTCAGAAAAACACATAAAACCAGACTTTAAAAATGTCTTTATTGAATCATCTTTTATAAAGTACCATCATAATGTCCCTGAAGTTATTTTGGAGTTATAGTCTACAAAAACACACTTTTACAGCACAGTTAACATTCAGCCAGAGGGTTATCACCACCTGATAAACTATTGACTCTTTTTAACAGAGGTGAAACTGGGGTGATGGATGGTTTGTCGGTGTATTTGCGCATGCTTTGTGTGTGTGATTATCCTGCTGTGGGAACACAGACCTGCTTGTGCCAAACAGCAGCTGTGAGATTTACCTTTTTTTGTCCCAGAGCATCATTTTCCGTCTGCTCCAACAGCGAGATGCCTACTTAACTACAACACCAATCAGCTCTTCATATCTTTAAGCTGAAACCTTGGTTTTAACAAGGCTGCTACAGTGCTGTGTGTGTGTGTGTGTGTGTGTGCTGCAGCAGCGTGGTAGTGGTCTAGTGCTGCATAGCGCAGGGCTGGGGCTGCCAGTTGCACCCTGTCCAGTCAGCATTTTGTTGTAGTTAGTGTAGGACACTGCACATGCTGCCAGGTGACACTTCCTGTCATTCACAAACCCTCTCTCTCCCCGTCTGTCTCTTTTTCCTGACGTCCTTCTCTATAATTTAGAAACTAGGGCTGAAGCTAATGTTTATATTTATTATTCATCAATTTCTCAATCATTTTTGGATTCGTCAGTTCTTTGTTTAGTCTATAAATCATCATAAGATGATCGAGACTTTCTGCCTCTTTTATATGAGGAGTCAGTTTCCCAATCATTAGTGTAGCTTTAAAGTGTTTCAATTAATCAGTTAGTTGTTTTAGTTAGTTAGTAAAATGTGAAGGAATAGTTTAAAATGACCATCACAAGTCTTGATAACCCTGATCAGCAGTATAAAATCCCCAAAATATACATTTTTACCATAAACGACACAGAAAAGCAGCAAATCCTCACATTTCAAATGCTTGAAGATCAATCGATTAGCAAAATTGGTATTAATTTTCTATTGGTCAATTACATAATTAATCGACCTGCTCTGCCACCATCCATGCCAACAAAAGCTGAGTAAAAAAAACCAAGTGAAGAAGTTATTATGCCATAAATTGAAATGCATTTGCTGATTAAATGATAATAAACTACTGGATTTCACAGGGGATTGATTATTTATTTGTTTCTACGTACCTGATGGAAATGTACATAATTAACATTTTGATTTTCGCAGCATTAATATTCAGGAGATGTACACACAGATATTCACAGTCGGGTTGAAACAGAAACACACACTTCTCTGCACAGACGCTCTCTGCTTCCTCTCCTTCTCACGCTCTCTCTCTTCACACACTGTCTCACTTCTCAGCATAAAACTCAACTTCTCCTCTCTACTGTAGCTTTATGCTCCATTTTTTTTTCCTTCTCTACTCCCCACTGCTCCCTTTTTGTTTTCTCTTTATTAACTCTTTATTATGTTCTCTTTACTCGAGCTCCGTGTCCCACTTTTCTCTCCTCTCTTCCCGGGCGTAGCGTTGCGGTAGTAGCTTCGCTGTAATCACAGCTGTGCTCTCTGCCGTCTCTGCAGCGCCGCATACAGTATGTCTCCTGAAACTATTTCACAGATTTAGGGACTGTAAGGATCAAGAGTGCCACTGTGCAAGCTCCTTGCTTCATCCAAGTACCAGTCAGCTTACAGTGCAGAATTAAGATATGTGCAATAGGCCTTGAAATAAAATGTAAACCATGCATGTGCAGTTGTACATATTGTTGATATATAACAGAAACTCTGCTGAGGAAATGTTCCAAATTGCAAAGCTGCACCTTCTATAATCATTTTATTCTTGTTTATGATTTGCTTTTGATTGTCTCAGAAAAGTGTATATAAATGTTTGTGAGCAGTGCTGGAATTCCTGACTTTTCTACTTGCACCTGAATGCAGCAGCAAAAGAGTTGCACATATTTGGTTTGTGCTTTTTGTTTTTGCAGCGAGTTTCTTTAATTGGTTTTGTTTTCAAACTTCTATTTTTTTTATCTAAATGTTGCACAAACATTTTTCCTTTTGTTTTGTCTTTTTGCATGTTGTTTTCTAAGTTGCAGTGTGTTGAGCCCTCGAGGCCACTGTAGAAATCAGATCTCTGCAACAACTGAAAATCAAGTACACCGAAACTGAAAAAGGTCTGTTGAGGGTGATCAGGATTTTTTGGCAGTATGACACATTGCATTGCGTATATTTATGTTGTTTTCCTGTTTCATATCTCAAAGCTTCACGGCTGTAATAGAAACATAAAGGACCACGTGTTTTTGTGCACTCTTCCCCCTGCGTTTGTGTGTTGTCGGATAATCTGCCAGACTATGCAGGGCCCCATCAAAAGCCCGGTGTTACTTTGAGAACAGGAGAATTTGGTAGGCAGCCATCCAGTGTTGTGTGTGTGTGTGTGTGTGTATGTGTGTGTATGTGTGTGTGCATGGAAGACAGTGTTAGCGCCACCATCTAATGCTGTAAAAGTGTGTTTTTGTCCCTCGCACAGGCCCCCTAAACCCGGAGCTGAATTCCAGACAGGCAAACAAAAGGGATGGCCGAGGTGGGGTGGGGGGTGTTATGGGGCTTTTGGCACAGGAGCAGGGACCCCGAGAAAGACAAGATACAGAGCAGAACTGAAGAGAACAGACAGTTTGTGTGTGTGTGTGTGTGTGTGTGTGTGTGTGTGTGTGTGTGTGTGTGTAGGCCTATGTGTATGACAACAGGCGGATAAGCTCACAACCTTGCATGGATCTCTGCTCTTCCATTGTCTGCACGTGTAATGCAATTATCTGCATTGCTATTGTATGCGAGCATATTGTCCTTGCGTGGGTGTCTGTGCATAATCATATTGTTTCTGCTGTATGCATTGTTGTTATTGTGCGAGTGCGTAAAGGGAATAATTAGACAATAAAGGGAACAAGAGGGCGGACAGAGCGAGAGCAGAAGGTTTTCCCACAAGCTCATCTTCAAAGCAACGGGAATAGAACAGTAGAAGAAGAGCCCTGTCTTGATCTTTCACTCACGCTCTTCTTCTATCTCTCTATCATCCTCTCTTTACTCGTTTAACCAACATCTACAAAACTATATTTAATAGTCATTATTTTAGCATGCTGAGTCAGGCTTCTTTACGATCTGGGTCAAACAGGCAGCAATACGAGGCCTGAATTATACTCCAGCTACTCTTCATTAATGATTCAGCTCCTCTCATCGACTGGCCTCGGAGCTCCGGTTACCGCTGTACATTAAGGGAACGGAGGGACCCGGGAGGAGGTGTTCATATAGCAGGCTTTTTTTTATTGCGATAATGTAGAAGGGCAGCGCTCCCGGCAACAGGCAACAAAGGGAAACGCAGGGTCAGAAGCCTATTCAGATGTTCCCCGGCGACAGGCGAAAGAGCGGAGGCAAATCCATGAGTAATGTTGCTCATTAGTGTCCCAAAACATTCGGCAGGACACCGACAGTTTGGTTCATCGCTGTTTGCCTTCTCCCCCCCTGCCAGAGAGGCAGCGACATGTGCTGAAAAGGGGGGGCTCAGAAAACAGAAACTACAGGATTTTCATCAGATCTGAAATGTCTCTGGCAGAAGTAGAACGTTGTTTTTTTCTATTCCATGATTCAGATTGTTTGGCAGGCTAGATTTTGTAATGAGCTCGTAATAAGGTAAACCATTGTTTTCGTTTTGGCTTCACTTGTTGGATTTATTTGTACTTCAGATTTGCTCTTTGTTTCTAGATGAAATATAGAAACAGGGCATGCCAAATGTTTGGTCATTCCCACTGTTTACCTTGATTGCAAGATCTGTGCTCTAATTAAAACTGTTGCTCAGGTTTCTAACTGTCGAGCAAAGTATTACTTTGTATTTTATGATTTGATTCATAGTTCAGCTTTGAATTTCTCTCCATTGGTAGAACCACCACAACACTGACTGGATGTGTCATATATTATCAGGCCTTATTGTGCTTTATTTATATAGTCAAAGTCATCATGTTTACACTCCTCCATTCACTCTGTGATATACAGTAGAGTCACACTGTGAAGGTTTGACCTGTCTCTTTACTGGAAAGAAGACGACTGCTGTGCAATCATCAAAGCCTCTGGAAATTTGGCTCGAAATAGTAAAAATGCAAATATGATATCAAAGTGTCTCGTTAAGCATCCGCAAAAAATCTGAGTGAAAATAAACATTCATAACTATTAGAAACCCTAGTTAAATAAACTTCTCCAGACTGTGTAGGCCTGGCAGGAAATGTTTTGATTGACACCCGCACCAGCTAACTGACTAACTACAGTAGCTAACCACTGGGTTTCCATGGTGCAGAGCCACGCTTCTAACTTAACTGAGCTTCACCTCAAACATGGTAAATATATTACATATATTACATTTACCATTATCACTAAAGGAGGCAGAGAAATAGCTAAACATGACATGACACACAGAGCAGGAGAGCGAGAGGGAGAGAGAGAAGCCATCGCTAACTGCTAAGCTAAAGTAACTATTTGAAGTAATTGGATTGACATTCCTACATTCACTTTGTCTATGGCTTTGCTAAATTACAGAATATATCTATGAAAAAATGATGAGCTTTTCTCGACAATCTCTACAGGCATCAGAAACATGTAGAAGAAAACACTTGAAGTCCAAACTGACCAATCACAGTGTTTGCAGAGTCTCCATGTGGTATCTCCATAGATACCTTGAGGAGTTGTTTTGAGGTTCACCTTCACTCCAGTGTAGCCTATGCACATGCAGCATCTGTAGATACTGTACATGATAACCTCTTATTAAAATTATACTTATTATTACTCCTGTATTAATTTAGGTTTAGACTACAGAACTATGGTTAGCAGCCACAGTATTTTAGCTAACTGTGGCTAACGTAACACATAAGGAACACTAATGATCTCTTTGTCCAAATGTGACTGGCTTTATTCAGCGATGTGTTCATGAGGAGGTGCTGTTATTATGTGGAACTTGCACCTGGAAGCCTACAGATGCAACAGAAAATACTGTTGCAATAAGTAGTTGTCATATACTGACTGAAGTGGTGTAACATGTTTCATCTAAACCGCCATCAGTAATGGACAGAGAGTTGGACTGTGTCTCATTCAGCATTTACACACACACACACACACACACACACACACACACACACAAACAGAGGGTGGTTTGATGTGGGAGTAGATAGAGGCCTGTGTATCAATTCTGTCGTTCTTTGTCTTTCACTCTCTTTCCCCTTTTCCTCTGAATTTCTCTGGTCTTGTGATTGGCTGCGGCTGATAAGAGGAAGTGAGTTTCAGATTCTGTCAGGCACCGTAGTGTGTTAGACTATGTAACACACAGTAGAGATGTGAAGGAGCTGGTTATTTGAATATAAGAGTTAGAGAAGTATTATCAGTTCCTCGTTCCTCTATTTCAACATCTTTGTTTTTCTTCATGCTCCCTCTCTCTCTCTCTTTGTGTGCAAAGGAGAGGAAAAACACGGATCCACAGCGGCCTGGATAAACAGGTCAGAGGTCAACAGACTGGCAGGCCAGACACATGAATCAAACAGAGTGCTTTGCAGCAGCACTCGCAAAGTGAGAAAGAGAAAAGTGGAAAAAAAAAACGCGACAGTCGGTCATTAAGTTGCTTTGTGTTAATCCTTGTAGAAAAGCAGCGAGAGCTCAGACTTATTAGTTGATTAATAATTCCTGGCAAGAGAGAGACAGAGAGGATGCAAAGGCTCAGAGGCTGATTAACGACGTCTGAAAGCAGGGAGGAGAGAGAGTAGAGGAGATAAAGAGGTGGCAGGAAGAGAGGAAAAAGTTAAAGTAAACACCGCTGTCAGGTAATGACATCTTTTCTGGAACTGAGGAAAAAACGGCTCGTAAATATTTAATTTGTCCAGAAGAGAGCCTGAGAGTCGAACACACAAGTATAAACTCAGGTACACGTGATTCTTTTAAAACATAAAAATCAACTTTTTTTTTTTTTTTATACAAAGACCACTCGTGACAGCAGCTGTGTGTGCAGCTCCTGCCCATGTGCTTGTCGTTCCATGACTTCCCACACTACCCCAGGGGAGCAGGAGTTTCAGGCCCGGGGATTAATACCTAGGTCGGCATGACAACTGTGACGCGGGGCCATCGCCATGGGAAAGAACCAGGAAGTGAATTTAAACAGAGGGTGAATATTTTTAAAAAAAAGGCCAGAGAGGGGAGATATTCTGGTGGCTCAGTGGGAAAAATGTTGCATTTAAGACATGATGGGAAAAAGTCATTTTTTTGTTTTTTGAGAAATATGTCATGTTAGTAATAATTTAAAAAGTAACCGCCCCACAGCACAACGTTACATCAATGTATGAGCTGAGGATTGATCGGACTGTTGATCAATACCAGTGACTCAGCAATTTCCTGGCCAGCTGCTGAGGTTTTCCGGTTCTCAAGCGTCTCTCTTGTCATCTTTTGAGCTCTGATTAGGAAACATTTCTCAGAGTTTTTTATCTACATCTCTAAATATTTAACGGCGTCGGTCGCAGATTTGTGGACCAAGTAGGCAGAAAAGAAAAAAAAAGAGTGAAAGAGGTGAGTGAGTGTAGGAGAGAGAGAGAGAGGGAGGTGAATGGGTGTATAAGAGAGAGAGAGAGAGAGAGAGAGAGCTGAAGGAGGAGAGGCTTATCCGATAATTCTTCTTAAAGCTCAGATGAAGAGCTGATGCACCGTGCACTTAATTCAATTACACACACTCCCGTCGGACATGTGTGTATGTTTGCAAAGATGCCGCTTCTAGTACTGAACATAGGAACTCATGTTTATAACACATTAACAGCCGCAGTGCTTCTTATGCGTGAATGCTTTTCCAAAATAACGTTGTTTTTCTACATAGAAATTCACATCAGGTGCTACTAAATCATTACAGCGGTGCACGTTCGACTTCTCATATGAGTAATTAATTCCCCAAACATACATAAATCAATTTAGGGCTGCCGACCAACAGTTTAAAACCCCAAAATATTTAGTTTTGAATTATAGAATAAAACAGCAGACAAATTAATGAATCAGCAATACATTAATAATAAAACAAAAATGACAAGTTCATCATATATAGGAGTTCTTGTTCATTATTATGAGTCACCTTTTTAAAGTAGTCAGTGTTTTATTACATTGCATTACAGTAAGGCCGAGTCAGTGTGTGTGTGTGTGTGTGTGTGGGAGGATGTGTGTGAACTAAACCGGTCTTTTCCTCCGGGTCCATCGAATACCAGGAATCAGTCTCCGATGATGTCGGTGAAAACATGCACACAGGCAGGCAGGCAGGCATACGCGGTACACGCATCGCCCCGGGCGACGGTAAAGTTATGTCATCGCTGAAGTGCTGGTGCTTCGCCGGGAGAAAGCAAATCCCTCGAACACGTGGCTCCAGGGAAACTCAAGATTTTGTTTAAAACAAACTAAGATTGACAAACAAATGAAGCAGAAAGAAAAAAATATATGTATGTTTTCTCATGTGAGGTACAGCTGCCGTGTCTTTGATGGGTCGTACCCAGCAGCTTCTAGGTCTGAACTGGGAGGAATTTAAATCAATATGAATGTGAGGCAGGACATAGAGTATACATGCACTCAGTCAACCCTGTGTTATTTAACTGTTCAGTAGCTCTCACTCTCTTAGTTTCACATATTCTACCTTCTTTAAACGCATCTTTTCTCTTTATTTAAATAACAAATTCCTTCATCGTCTCTATACTTTTAGCTTCTTTCTTACTTTCTTTCCCTCTCATTGTTTGTTCTCTTTTCCTCCCTCTATGCTCCTCATCTCCTGTGCATTGTCAAGTCCGCCTCATTTTTCTATTTCTGTTTGCGGTTTCCTGCCGACACACTCCCTTTTAACACACTCGATTTGTCTTTCATCATACGGTTCACATACACACACACACACACACACACACACACACACACACACACACACTCTTCCCAGTAAATTCACATTTCCCCTCCAGGGTCAGATTGACTCACTTTGTCACAAATAACCAAACCAAAACAACTAATGATGGATGAATGGATTCGTTAATTGCATTTGTTAAAACACTATACACAGTGGCTATATATGCAGGCCCTTCAAAAAAAAAAAAAAAAAAACCCCAAACTGTTTCCAGGATTTTCTTCAAACTGACTTAAGGTTTCGACCCTAATTCCTCATATTTTTTCATTCATTTCTGTGGTGAAATTATTCAATGCACTGTAGTTCCATCCGTCTTAAATTTGGCCGTCAGCATTTTCCACCGTGATGCATCTAGTCCTGGCACTTTTCCTTTGTAATCTTTTAAAATGGAGTTTGCAGAGAAAATACATTACTTTAATTAGACAGACTGCATTAGAGAGGCTGCATCAAAGTGGCAGGATGAGACAGCAGTCTGGAGCTCAGTGATGGATGTTAGGGGGGTGGGGTGGGAGGGGGAGGGAGGGTCTGAATGAGAGCACACCCAGGGGAGGAGGCCCACTGTCAGCCCAACACCAGTGAGACACTCCCTTGGGTGGCCCGAGGTCTGGGGGTGGTCGGAAAGATGAGTGTGAGGAGGAACGTGTGTGTGTGTGTGTGTGTGGAGGGATATGATGGATGAAGGGGGATGATGTCTATACCCCAGCTGTGGATTGTATGAATTAACACAAGTAATTTAATGAATAAATGAGAAATAACGAAGAGGAGAGAAGCCTGTCTTTCTTTTCAAAAACTCTACTCAAGCAGAAAAAAAAGCTACTTCTTTAAAAACTGACACAGATGTTTGGTTTTTTTATTACAAAATTCAGTTTATTATATTGTATTATTGGTTATTGTGTCTTCATATATTGTCACCAGACAAATTTCTCAGGTTGTGATGTCATGGTTCACAGTTCTTGTGTGTAAAGAGGTGAAATAAAAAGTTAAACTTTGCAAAATCTACTATTTTTTTCAGTAGAGGATTTTGTTATAATGAAACACTTGACTTAAGGGAATAAACATTAGTTGAACTTAACCAATTTGAGCATGTATCAGCATATTGATGTCATGACCTTGTTGTATCCTATTTTAGGCAATTTATCTGTGAGATATTGTGTTAAGTGTAGACCTATGTGATGATTTATTCTCTCCTTTTAATTTTTTTCAGCTGTTTCGAGAGGTACGCATCATGAAAACTCTCAACCATCCTAATATAGGTGAGTTACACTCTAGAGAAGTGTGTGTGTGTGTATCTGGAGAGTGTGAACTGAACCTGAATGTGTTTTTTTTACATGCTTTGCTTGGTGCTGACATCTTTTCCTCTGTGTTTTACAGTGCAGTTGTTTGAGGTCATCGAGACGGAGAAGACTCTTTACCTGATAATGGAGTACGCCAGCGGAGGTGAGTGACATCACCCCCCCCCCCACCCTCATCATCATCATCATCATCATTGCCAAGTATTGAATGGTGCCAATACTGAACTATACAGTACAGCTGATGAACCCATTAATGGGTATAAACTGTCAAGTTTTGTTCCCTTTTTCTCCATTTTCCATTAGTGAGAAATCTAGTCTGTCTTTGTAAAAAAAGGCAAATCAGTTCGCTTTCGTTCGAGTTCGGGGTTTTTTTAGCGCTTTTCTCTCCCGCTCGCTCTGTAACGTTGTTCAGCTGCTTCCCATGCACCCCCTCTATTTTTGCAGCTTCTGTATTTTTCTTTCTTCTCCCCTCATGATCCCTTAATCTCTCTCCGCTGCTCTCTCTCTGTATGCTGTGTGATCTTTTATACTTCTCTAATACCTAATAAGGAGGCAGCAGCTCACCAGCTGTCATGCTGCTCTGTTCAACTCAACCTTAGCTTCTTTTTTTTTTTTCATTGTTTAGGATCTCTACGGTCAAATGTTTGGCTGGAGGGCGCAAACACACACACACAATATATATATATGTACAGAGTCTTGCATATAAAAACAAAACATGTTCAAGAAGATTCAGTTTGTGGTCATTTTATAATCTTATGGTGTATGAAACATGTGATTATTAAACATGAACTACAGCAAGCATCCATACTGTTTTTTCTTTTTCTTGCAGGCGAAGTGTTCGACTACCTCGTGGCTCACGGCAGAATGAAGGAGAAAGAGGCCAGAGCCAAGTTCAGACAGGTCGGTTTAACTCCATACCTTACTTCAGGGACAGATGAGTTCTTCACGTTTACCAAAAATTAAAGGATATCTGAGCTACTCGAGAGCTGATGTGCCTTATTTTATATTGTCCCTGCTTTTCTTATAACTGGGCAGCGAGTCCCTAAACCAGACCAGTATAGACAGTGCAGTAAACTTTTCCACTGCGGCTCAGACCAAATAAAACAAACCGTAGGTGCGATCACACAAAAAGAAATAAAGTCATTTGCTTTTATTGGTAATGTTGCATTATATTGTGCGTCAACGAGGGCATGTACGGAGCTCCTAGTTTAGCTAGCAGTTACATAATGTGAGTGCATTTATCTACTGCTGTTTGATGTCTTTCTCCTCTCCTCAGATTGTCTCAGCGGTGCACTACTGTCATCAGAAGAACATTGTTCATAGAGACTTGAAGGTGATTACACATTGTCAGAATAAAAAGAATGAAAAGGAATCCATAAACCGTCTTCAGATAACAAAAACAATCTGTACAAAATACTGTCTGTCTCAATCAGTTATTAAACAGACTGCATGTGTTATTTTTGACATTTTAATGAATGAGAAGAGACGTTTACTTAAAGCTGATATCTGTAACTCCTCTATGGCAGCAAGAGGTACAGTACCTCAAATGGTGTTTAAACTACATCTACTATTTATTTATATTCACCATTGCAGAGGTTGAATACACACCAGCCAAAGTATATTAACAATAACACACATGTAGAAACCGCATCACTTCCTGTATGACATGACTGAAAGAAATTATGGACACCAGTTTTAAGTTAATCTTTCATATAACAAAAATATTATTTTAATATTAGTGAATAACAATTTATGATGATAGTGTTTCTGTTGTGTGTTTCTTTATTCTTATGTGTTCCACCGTTCATGTTTCCCTGCAGGCGGAGAACTTGCTACTAGATGCCAACTCCAACATCAAAATAGCCGACTTTGGCTTCAGTAATGAGTTCACTGCTGGCAGCAAACTAGACACGTTCTGCGGCTCCCCGCCCTACGCCGCC
This sequence comes from Thunnus thynnus, assembly GCF_963924715.1. Lineage (NCBI taxonomy): Eukaryota > Metazoa > Chordata > Actinopteri > Scombriformes > Scombridae > Thunnus > Thunnus thynnus. The sequence goes on from NC_089523.1 coordinate 29,787,251, forward strand.
CCAGAGCTCTTCCAAGGGAAGAAGTATGATGGTCCAGAGGTGGACATCTGGAGCCTGGGTGTCATCCTGTACACGCTGGTCAGCGGGTCCCTGCCCTTTGATGGACAGAACCTAAAGGTGGGGCGACGTTGTGTTGATCTTGTCATGATTGTTATTTGAAGTTACTAAAAGATTCAGTTCTGACTAATGACGACATTGAAAATGGGTGCAGTGTTAGTGGTTGTTTTCCTTCACTCGCTTTGGATATTATAATCTGACTCCTCACTGTTGTGCAACATGGTTAAAATAAGTCGGTATTGATCACAAATGCTTAAACATCCAGAATTAACATCCTGCATGTTGAATTTAATGGTTGTGTTAGCATTAACAAATGAGTATCTGAGATTTTCATACCATATTTTATTCGTTTTTCTTATTTAATTTGCTTAATCACACAATTATCTAACTCATGGTGTGAATGCGTATTGTGTTCAGGAGCTGCGGGAGCGCGTCTTGAGAGGGAAATATCGTGTTCCCTTCTACATGTCTACAGACTGCGAGGGAATCCTTCGCCGCTTCCTGGTCCTCAACCCCGCCAAGCGCTGCTCGCTGGAGGTGAGAAAGGAAACTTTACTAACAGCGTTATGAGGAGCAACATACAGACCGTACCAGCATCTTAATATCAAGCCGTACAATGCAGTCAGTTTGATCGTTAGACAGTTAGTTGACGCCTTTCTTGTCCGATGTTGACAGCTGTAAGTGATTTTGTCTTTTTTCAAAAACAACAACAACAAATAAAACCCACAGATTGATTTGTTACTAAGTACGAGATGAGACACAACAATGAACAAACATACAAAAAAACAAAACATCTGTCACTCTTCCAAACATTTTCACTACTTTTATATCCTTTTTTATAGAGGACTTCAGTTTTTTATTATTGTATTTATAAAAGCGTCTCTCTCTTTGTCTCTTCTTATCAGCAAATAATGAAAGATAAGTGGTTGAATGTCAGCTACGAGGGAGAAGAGCTGAAGCCCCACACAGAACCTGTGGAGGACTTCAATGACACCAGCCGCATCGGTGAGTAAAACCATAATGTCTCTTCATCCGTTTAAAGGGTTTTTATTGATAGTCATCACTCATTTATATACTTAATCATTGATAATGTTACTGATTACTATCCGCTAATGAGTCGGATGATGTGGCAGCTGATTGACAGTCAAGGTTAACAGCAATGTGCAGTGATTATAAACTGGGATTGTCTGGCCCTTAACTGGTGACATATAATCTGAGCGCGCCACGATCAAAGCCTCTGATGCGGAGACAACCGTCTGGAGCCGCGGCCACAAAGTCATCAGTGTCTGTCAAGGCAACTTTTGGTTTGGATTAAAGGCGTTTTGCCGCTCTGCTCAAGACTCCCAAAAGAAAGCTTATACCAGAGTGCTGGTATATTATATCACATTAAGCTTTCCTACACATGTCTTATGGGATAATTGCCATTTAATAACAATAAAAGCTGGCCCACATGCTGCTCCAGACATGTTTTACTTGCACTAAGCTCTTGAAGGATGTTCGGGTCCTGCAAATGCATCAAGCATTGAAGATAGACACCAAATAAAGTGCTGAAGTTGAACCTGTCGTAATCGTACAGTAGGTCAGCCCGCGTGATACCCGCATCACTTGCTGTAGAAGTTGTGGACTGTTTCTGATTTAATATCATCCATTCCAGATGTGATGGTCGGGATGGGCTTCACCAGAGAAGAGATCAGAGATTCTCTGGTCAGTCAAAAGTATAATGAGGTCACCGCCACATACCTGCTGCTGGGACGCAAGAATGAGGTGAGTGTATCAGCTTTTTTCTTTAAAGTTAGACTGGGCTAACGTGATCACGATTATAGCGCTGGGTTTGTTGCAACATCGAGCCAGAGAAGCCTTAATCAACCTACCTGTATCCAGTCGTATTGTAATTTGTAAATCTTCTTCTTCTCTCCGTGTCTGTTTGTCTTTCTCTCAGGCGGAGAGCACTGAGTCTCGTACGGGCAGCAGTCTGAGTCTAGCTCGAGTCCGGCCCGGCGCCATCACCAATGGAACCAGCAAACACTCCACTTCCTCTTCCTCCTCTGGTGCACCTTCTTCCTCTTCTGGCCACAAGGCACAGCGCAGTGCCTCCACTTACCACCGCCAGAGACGGCACTCTGACTTCTGTAAGGGGAAAATCAATGACATAGCGGAGTTACATTGAAACCTTATACTCCATCTTGAGCTCTTTTTTCTCCGCTATACAGATTATAAAGCCCCCCTTAGGCAAATTTGTGATTTGTGATATCGGGCTATACAAATAAAATTGACTCGACGTTTTCCTGTGGTTGGTTAGATGAGAACTCCTCTGTTTCAGGTGGTCCAGCAGTTCCAGGGTCAACAAATCCCAAACGCAGTCCCAGCGGCGTAGGTGAAGGAGCGGGGCCTAAGGAGGAGCGGCTGTCAATCCGCAAGCCGAGCACCAACGCCGTCGGCTCCCGTAGCATCCCAGCCCCCTCCAGTCCCATGGTTAGCTCCGCTCACAACCCAAATAAGTCCGAGATACCCGACCGGCGCAAGGAGGTTAACACAACCATGGTGAGGCTAACGTGATACTTTTTTAGAAAACTTTTCTTGGGTGGGATGAATTGTCCGGTGTAACCGATCTGTCACATTTAAACCTTTATAAATACAACAGATACTGTACAGATGGCAGTCTCCTAATCCAATTCTCTCAGATTACAGCACATTGGGGCTACACTGACATAGATATTATGGAGACCGTAAACAGAAACGTCCAACCACAGATTAGAGAGGAACCGAAGAGTAAACCACACACATCCTGAGATGAATAACATACTGCTGCAGACCCACTCAGCAGGGGGAAATACAGCAGTTGTTTAGTCAGAATAGGAAGTGAGAGAGAGAGAGAGAGTTAAAGGAATGTAAAGAGTTGAGGACAGGAGCAGTCAGATTAACCTGAGATTAACCCTTTAATGTTCTGCATGGTACATACAAGCAGAGCTCATGATTGTCTCAGGTCAAACAGTCAAAGCAGAGAAATCTTTGGGTTTTTTTCCACTTGTCTGTTTTGTGTTATTGAAGAAGGCCACATAGTATCATATAAACTGTAAGGCATTGTAATTGTCTCATCCACCACATTCAAATGAAACAAACCATTTACAAATAGTCAGGAAATTTCAGTAAATTCACATACTGTTTGGATTTGTGATTCTTTCTCCAGAATAACATCCCTGCTAGTGCCATGACTCGAAGAAATACATACGTGTGTACCGACCGATCCAACACTGATAGACACTCACTGCTGCAAAACGGCAAGGAAAACAGGTGAGAGGAGCATAAATGTGTGTGTGTGTCTGTCTCTGTTCATCTTTTACTTTACATATGATGGAAAAATTCCCTCATAAGGCTAAAACAATTAGAAGTATTGTTCAAAGTGTGAACTATTTGGTGCTTCCTCATTTCTGTACATTGTGTTCAAACCCAACATAAGGCAGTTTGTTTTCTCTTTGGACCATAGCCAATGACCATAAAGCATATATATTATGAGTGGTAGGTTTCAGCACCTTTGCCATCGCTGTCCTCGCAAAGCCAGAAGATTCGGGATTCACTTTACTGCATGATGAAAATTTCTGGCTCAGGTTGAAACTCAGGCGGACACAAATTCACCTCAGTTCATCTAGAGCTCATTTGAGTCTGTTAGCCTCCATTTTTGACTTTGTGCGAGCTCTAAATTTCACCTCATCTTGTGTATAAACTCCCTGACGGACCCTGAGGGTTCAGAGTTGAGATCCTTTTTTAACCCACTGTTAAAAATGCATTCATACTCATAGTTAATACAGTGTGTGAGGGGTTATTACAGTCGGGGGGCTGGTTTACAAAGACTGGTTCCGCTGGTATTGCTCATCTCTTTTTGCACAGAGCTCAGAGAGCGTTCGGCCGAGGGTGTTTGTTTCACATATATTTTTTTTTCTCTTCAAGAAAGGATAAAGAGCTTAAACCGTGCATGAGTAGATTGGTGTGGGTGTGTTTGTGTTGGTGTTAATGTACTCAGTATGAACTGTCTGTTGTTGTGACAGATGGTTGTCTGCTTGTCAGTCTCAGAGGATGGCAGGCACCATCTCCCCTCTCTCTCTCTCTCACTCTCTCCCTTTCTCTCCCTTTCTCTTCTTATGGTCACTCTCTCACTTTCTCACTCTCGTCCTAGCTGTCCCGTTTTCCCCTCCTCTTCGTTTTTATCACTCTGTAATTTCGCCTCTCTGAAGGAGAGCCAGAAGTCTGTTGTCTGACCTCTCCAGTAACGTTTTCCTGCCCAGACGGGTAGATCAGGCAGAGAGATTTAAAGATAGTTAATAAATCTAAGACCATGTGAACACAACTAACGTGGATGTGTATTTTGAGACACATTAAATGATGCCAGTAACATGCACATGTTTACCAGCCATGATGCTTTTTAAGATGCCAAACAGACAAGACAGAAAAAAAACAGTGCACAGGATGACTCACTGCTGCTTAGGAGACGGTTTGGATTTCACGCCTCGGTTTTGATTTGACTCCCCTTTTGTGCAGAGAAGACAAACCCGACACTATTACAATCAGGCAGTTATTTCAGCTCCATTTTGTGATTTAACAGGTGGTGGTGGTGGTTGTGGTGGTGGTGGTGGGGAGGGATGGAGGGAAAGAGTAAAATGAGGGAGGGATGATAGGATGAGGAAAAGAGTTAGGGTAGAGGGGGGAGAGGAAGAGATGGGAGGTGGGAGATAACAGGAGGTGAGCAGGAGAGAGCAGCAGGATGAAGTGAGAGCGCTGGCATCGCGCCAAAATAACCCTCCACTTGCCTCAGAGGCCTTGTCAATGTGATGCCATGCCAGAGTGGTTGATGGGACAAACACGTGCATGGACACACACACACACACACACACACACTTTTACATTTAGTCAATAAAAATTAATATAATAATTCTGTGCAGTCAAAAACACTAATTATATACACAACAGTGTGTGTCCGACTGACCATATTTTGTTTACATACAGTGCACATATGCAGGTGCTTTCATCACAAACATTATTGTTTATATGCATCATGCACACAGACACTAATCTATTATGACACAGGACGATAAGTCATCTGATAGCAGGACATAGTGTCGATGTAAACAGGAAAACACATCGTAAACATGGAGCGCGCTTAATTTAGACGAAACAAACCTACACTCTCCTGTCCAGAGGCCAGAATATCCTGCTGAGGGGATTTTTCTAAACTAACTGAAGAGTTTTTTAATAATCTTGTAAAGAAAAATCTTGGTAAAGAGCCACAAATAAATTAGGATTTTTAATAATAACATACGCTTTGGTTTGAACGGACGATCCTGAGGGAGTTATTACTGAAGAGAGAAGTTTTAATTGATCTACAGCTTTTCATGGGATTTTGTGAACTGTTATCAATGTGTTAGTCTCTGTTGATTTGCATTAGAAACTGTACAGAATAATTAGTTTCACAGGATTTAACCAGCAGGTCTGGCGTGTGTAATTGTGCCTCGACAACGCACAACATCACGTAACAGATACCTGCCAACATAAACGCCATTATCAGAATAAAACCACATATCAGCTGGTTAAAGAACACTGAATGAAAGTGAAAAGATGAGCAAAACGAGAGGTTTATACGGGTGTGCCTTCACCAGACACACTGACCATATTTTGTGAAAATATTATGGAAAACCACTCGTTGAGCTTTAGACCTCCGGATGGTGAACCGTGAGAGATGCACTTCCACCGGGGCGCGCCGCGAGTCAACAAGATGCCTGACCGGTGCAGTCGAGGAAATAACCTCAGCACACCCCTGGAAAATGCCAGTTCACTAGTGCGGAGCTGCATTGTGCACCGTTTCCCCCCCACACACACACACACACTAAAATAGAGCCTTTCATCTAACCCTCTCCTCCCTTCTCTCTCCTCCGCTCTTCCCTCCATCCCCGGTGTGCAACCCTGCAGGGAGCTGCAGTAGCCCGCTAGTTCACATTGACGTTAAACGATTTTGCTCTGCAACGGCTGTGCTTCAACTTAAGCCGTCTAATGGTTCTGCCCCACTTGAACCCTGTGTGTGGGTGCTATCTAGAGCGTTATGAAAAGCAGCCTCAGGCCACCAGCCAGCCAGAGAGTCAGGGGTGTGTGTGTGTGTGTGTGTGTGTGTTGGTGTGTGTTGGTGGGTAGGTGTGACAAAGTGTTGGATGAAGAGAAGGGAATTGGGAAAGAGGTAGAGGGGGCATGCAGAAAGATGAGAGCGGCCCAGTGAAGAGAGAGAGAGAGAGAGAGAGCATTTTAGGTCAATTTTCAGAGATTAGAGAATGACTGGTGGTCTCTCTCTCTCTCTCTCTCTCTTTGTCTGTTTTTCTCTGTCTCTCTGTTTCTTCTTTACATACACACAAATATATTCTGCCTTCCATAACTCAGGGACTTATTGCAGAAGCATAATAAATGCGAAAACCAGTATGTAAATCATCTTTTATGTCTTTATTCTGGTTTTCCGTGAACGTAAAAGGATGCACATTGTGTTTTTTTTATGAGATTTGTACAAATAAACCATCTTTTTTTTCTCCCCCCTCTCCCCTCCCTCCAGTACCGCATCCCACCGCCTTCCCCCTGCCTCCCCCTCTACCCACAGCATCGCTGGGGCGTCCGGTGTCTCCTCCACGTCCTCGACGCCCTCCTCCCGTCTCTCGAGGGGGTCCACGGTGAGGAGTACTTTCCATGGAGGGCAGATCAGAGACCGCCGGCCTCCCTCCCATGCTCCCCCGGCTTCCCCCACGCCGTCCCACGATGCCAGCCCACTGCCGCATGCCAGGACCAGGGCCACAACCAACCTGTTGAGCAAACTCACCTCCAAGTTGACCCGCAGGTAAGGGGAGAGGCTGGAAGAAGAAGAGGGGGGGGATAGAAGGCTTTCATTGATGGTTAAGCACAAAAGAGACAATTGAAACGTGGGAGAGAGAGAATGATATTTCAAGTTAACCATTAAATATAAGCTGTATTGCTCATTTGTATATGTGCAAGTATGTTTATAAGGGTTGTATGTGTTTGATTAATAATGCTAACATGGTGTAGTGATAGCAGACAGTCTGAACAGGCCTGTATGCATCCAGGAAGTGCAGCTCTTTTGCTATAAATCTGTACATGAAGATCATTTAAGCTAATCTCGCTGCCTCTCATCGTCTTTTCCTTAACCAGTACTAACCTCTACCAGCCTTCCTTCTCTAATAATAAAGCTTTACAGGCTTCAGGATTATTTGTCCTCCTTAATCTCAGACCTGGGTCTAATAGTTTCTAATCATTATCCTTATAGTTTGTTTTACCTGCTTAAAACTGAGGTCTTGTTTTTGTTCTCAGTCAGCGTCTTTTCTGCTCATTACCACGTGCTGTTGGTGATGCACAATCCTGTTTATGTAGTTGGACAGTATTTTAATAAAACTGTTCAAATTCAATTGCACAACCTGCATTTGTCTTCAGGTGTTATCTTTATGTAGTTAAAGATGAGCTGTACTGTAAGCTGTTAAAACAAACGATCACCTATTGACCCAGGTCTGCTGGTTAGGTGGACATACATTATGTCTTTCACAGTCAATTCTTCTGGGCTGCTTATTGTTGCTTTATCTGTTTGTTTGTTTGTTTGTTTCTTTGACTCTTTAACTACTTTTTGCTTTTCCTTGCCAGTCACCTGCCAGTCTTCTATCCTTTCTTTTTCCTGAACAGTACACACAGTTTAATTTGTACTCTTCTGCCTCCTCTACCTGTGCTTCTTACTGTCCGTCATCTCTATGTTGTTGTTGTTTTGTTTTTTTTTCCCGTCACTTGCTTTCTCTTTTCATTCGATGTCTCTCGGACTCTGCTGTTATTTTTTTTCCACTTTTTTTTTCCATTCCTACGATCCTCTGTACATCTTCTTCTCTTTCTTCCTCTCTCCTCCTAGGGTCACTCTTGACCCTACTAAACGTCAGAGCTCAAACAAATCCATGTCGGGCTGCACCCTCCCACAGGGGACAAAAACAGTTAGTAAGTCTTCCTTTCCCGTGTTTTCTGGCTGCTTCTGTCTGTCTGTCTGTCTGTCTGACTGTCTGCCTGCCTGCCAGTGACCTGTCATCCCCTCTACCCCTCATTCGCCGTCTGTTGCAGGTTGGAGTTTAGTTATACAAACATTTATCTGAGGCAAAGCTTCTCTACAGGCGGAGATTTAATCTGTGTTTGAGTTGCTCCAAGATAACTACTGATGTGCAGTGGAAACAATAAACATTAGATCATTGTTCAGATTTTCCACATGAAGTGTATTTCTCAGTAGTTATTTTCATTTCACATGTATGAAAGGTGTTTATAAGAAAAATATCATAATATATGTTATTCTATATCACACTTGTATTGATTGTGATATTCATATATGTCATGATATAGTTAATTTCCTTGCAATTTAAGTGGAGAAACTGTTAATTGATAAAATAACCTGATGAAATGACTGTTTTCGGCTAATCCGGTAAAATTAGAGACACAAAATACTTGAATCACAACACTTAAACACTTAAAAAAATGTGGATATGTCTTCACATTGATGCAAAAATCTTATAAATCCACTATTGCCATAAATCAGTCCTATTTCATTACCAGTTATGTTGAAGAGATGGTTACCTCAGATATATTGTCACATATCTAATCCTTTATAGCTCAGCTTTAGTTATTTTAGCTGCAGTAACTGACAGAGGTTGGTTAAGATTAGAAAATCCAGACTTCAGCTCTGACTGAGGACGTTCAGGAGACGAGACATCATCTTATTCTGTGATCATCCAGAAATTCCTGGACGTGTGCCCATCAACTCAGCTTCATGTAGGGCAGCTCTATCTCAAAAAACGTTATGTTTGCGTGACTCAAACTCTAATCAGCAGCTGTCTGCCTGAATGTCTGTCTGTCTGTCTGTCTGTCTGTCTGGACTGCTTGTGTCTGCCGGCTGGACTTTGTGCTGTAGCGCTCACTAGAGGCTGTAGGCGGCACAGCAGCATTACCCGCTTCCGACGACACAGATAGCTGTGTCTGGAACAACGAGGGGTAATGTTGGTTTATTGTTTGATTTTTAGATGTGGGTGTTGGAGTTTGCCTCTATTAGTAGACAATAGTTTTGAGTGTCAGCATGAAGTATAATGGAACGGTTGTTTGTTAGCTTATGTATGCAGAAATCCACAATCACACACACACACACACACACACACACACACACACACACACACACACAGACTTACTTACAGTCGCACGTGTTTGTAGAGTGTTTGTGTGTTACTCGAGGTACGGGGGTTTATTGCAACTCAACTGTACTAGTCTGAGTCATGCAATTAAACCCGCAACCTGCAGTGCGGAACTTTTACAATAAAATAAACATCCGTTACATTCAACCTCTTACCAAACGAGTTCACACAATGCTGATGAAGCCTATCACTGCCACAGATAAATCTCTCCGTATTTCACAGTACGCTGAGTTTTTAAATCTGATGTTTGACGGGCGACTTTCCTGCGCTGGCGCACCGGAAATGCAGGAAGTTGAGATTTCTGTGGCGGAAAATTGGCTGCAAATGACTAATTACCTCATCTGGGATCACCCGTATGCGGACGCCCACAGCGTCGGCAGTGTTTTTGTAATTACTCGCAATTCCAGAAGGGGGACACAGAAAGTCCCGCACTCCAGCTTTAACACCATATGTTTGCCTGTGTTATTAACAAATCAGCAGTCCTGCAGCGGGGCTGTGGGGTCTCTGGAAGCAGAAGATCTAGAAGAGACAGGAAGAGAAGAGGGGGGATGGTGGTTTATGTAACTCGGAGATAGTAGTGGTGATCAAGAGAGAGAGAGAGAGGCTCATTCACTGTCTTTAACGTAAAAAAAATCAGCTACTGGTAATGTAGTGTGTAGTGTATAATTGGACAAATACAAACTGCCAGATAGAAAATGTTTCATTGATCTAAAACCTTCAAAAGTAGTTCTAGTCTCAGTCATTGAGAAGGCATGGCGCTCCATGTTTTATTGACCTAAGAGACCAGAATGCAGTGGGAGCGCATGACACTGTGTTTTGATTTAGCTTGTGCGAGGCTGCTGCAGTCAGGATTGCTGGTAACGTTGTCAAATGTCATCCTGAGAAATAAAGGAAATTGATAACTGCAGTAGGAGTAAAAGAGGCAGGTTGAGGAAATGTGGAAACAGCAAAAAAAAAGGAAATTATAATAATTAATCACAAAATAATCCCTGTCTTTAGTGCTCTCTCTGTACATGTCTCTTGAGATTTTCTTGGCTGGTCTGAGGTTAATGTTTCACACTTATATCACAAAGATAACCTTCACAGTGTAAAGAGTAGGGATATGGTGGTAAGGCAGGTAAACTATGAATGTCAGTTGGTAATAATAACAAGGCGACTACTGTACTTGCATTACAGAAAAAACTGTGGAGGGGAAAAAACACTCTTAAACGACCCTGTCTTCAAATGTTTCGGTTTAGCGTAGTTCAGGTTGTAAAGATTCATGTCTGGGTAAGAAGGTGCAGTGAGTAAACGCTTGTGCAAGAACAGATGCTTGTAAGGAGTCTCAGCCTGCACCAGTCATCCTGACTGACTGGCCCAGCGTCACTGCCGTTTTAAATCAGGATTAGTTATGTAACCAGGATTTATCCTTCTCTTAAACAGGGATCTTACACAGCTCTCCCCCAAGATACAAGCAGATTGTTCCGTTACACTGCTGCTAGCTCCTCTCTGTCTGTCTCTTTTTCTTTTCTTTTTTTTTACATTTCTTCTCCTGCTCTCTTCCTCACTCTTCGTCACTTTCTGCTTTTCTTCTTCTCTCTCATTCCCTCACTTTCAACCCTTCCTGTATCTCTCTCTCTCTCAGCTCTCAGCCATTGTACAGATTGCAGAATCTGGTACATATAATGTAGTTGTCACACTGGCTCACAGTGCAGTCTCTATCCGGTCTCCCCCCCCCCCCCTTACTCTTCATCCACAAAATGCTTAGATTGATTTTTCCCACTTTTTTATTTTTCCATAAGGATGCGATGCCACGTGTCTTGCTTAAGAGCACCTTGGCACCAGTCGCTGAGGGAGCAGCAAAGTGTTACTGACTCACTTTCTTTACCCAGACAAAGGAAGGCAAGGTCATACATGACACCTCCAATTATTCAGTCACAAAACATTTACATAATTACTGCTTCACAGGCCTGACTTGATGCAACATTGCAAAAGATGGCCTTAAGAAAGAAAAATATAGAAAAACAATTGTACAGCTACCTTTTTTTTTTTTTTTTTAAAGAGTCAGAGGTTTAGTGTTCTTTATCCAACAGGAATTCCCCTTCAGATATTTGCTGGATAATTATCTGGATAATATTCCTTCATGAATGCCGACGCATTTACCAGTAATTATCTGCGTGGATTATCTGTACTTTAAGAGAAGTGACACATTAAACTGTAGAAGTCAAGACAAGACTGAGACAAAGTCTAAAAATGTATTTGGATCTGATTAAAGCCGCAGTGCTGCTACGGAGCCGGTGTCGTATTAGAGTAAGGTTTTATTTCCAGTAATAAAAAAAAAATATCTATCAATGAAATCTCACTACTGCTCCTTCAGGCCACCCCCAGTTCCTGGAATAGAAATCAGGTTGCCAGGTTGGTGGGAAGTCGGCCGTCAGTCTAGACTGAAAATAGCAACAGTAACCCCTGGTGGCCGTGAGAGGGAAGTGCACTACAACACCTCTAGTCTCAAACAGTATCATCATCTGGAGGCCTTTTGGGTGGAGCGTACATCATTTTTAAAGCACCCCTGCATCACCCATGAGCTCGTTTCGAATGTGTGTGTGTGTGTGTGACATTTTAAATAGAAGATGAGAAATGTCACAATCTACTGATAACAATAGCAAAATGCATGAGTTTAATATCAAACAGAAACTACATTCAGCCAAACCTGAGGTGTAGGGAGGGATGTTAGCAACATTAGAGGTGAACGAACAAGTGACAAATGTTCTGTGGAAGCAGAAAACAAACATAACCAAACCTAAGAAACCCAATAGTTACTGGGAGAGGAAGAAAACTGACATTAACACCAGTTTATACAGAATAGTCGCTCTTCTTATGTCATCATAAACTAAATATCTTTGGGTCAAAACAAGCGAGTTGATAACATCACCTTGGACTTACATTTTTCACTCTTTTCTGACGTTTCATAGACAAATGCTTCATTGATTAAATAGAGAAAATAATTGCCACATTAATCATTAAAGAAAATAATCTTAAACTGCCTTATAAATGTTACTCTCACATCAATCCCAGACAGAAATAAAAAGGCCTTTCCTCTAAATGAGGCCGTTGTTGTCTTTAAACTCACTAATTTGTGCTTTAACCAGCATTTGATTTGTATGTGTGTGAGTCTGGTCTGGTCACCACTGTAACACACACACACACACTGTATCTGCTGTCTGTTGAAACCCGGGGTCTCCTCTCTGGATTCACCTCCACCACATTCGTTTATCCTTCTCATTTCGTTTTGTCGGTGACTTCGAACATTTCACACCCATCCAGTGTTCCAGTCTAGTGGATGTAAGTTGGTTATGATCCATCTGTGATTTTTGAAAATGAGCTGTCGTGTTCTGTGTCGTGATTGGTGCATTGATTGATTGATTGACATAGCCCCACCCGCTGCTCATTGGTGCATTTTAAAACAGGAAGTGGTGGGGAGGGGGAGGGGAGAGAATGTGTCATTGGCCGATTGATTCCTAACGGATACGTTTGTCTTCTTCTTGAGGGTCACAGACGAACCTGAGAGAATCAGCAGATCTCCGGTCACAAGGTGAGCACACGTTTCCCTTTTTTTGTCCACGTTGATCATCGAGATGCAACACTAGAATAATAATTTCATACATCAGAAGCATCACAAGCAGCCAGATTTCCATTATTTATCCATATGTTAGTTTACTCCACGATGTGACACATGAATGAAGACTCACTAGTCAGCACTTTAATCGCTAAGTAAAAGGATTTGTTGAATACTGCATGCACAGAGTTTAACATTACATAATGAAATACATGCTTTACGCAGTATAACATATAACTTACATTACAAACAGAAACATTGTGTTCACACTGCAGCTGTTTTCATTCTGATGTGTGACCGAGACCAGATTTTTTTTTTCCGATCAGCTTCTGAACATCAGAAGTTCGGAGTCACACTTACAGCACAGATCCTGAAGCAGACCACACACATGATTTAATGATGATTTTTTTTTGTTTGTTTGTTTCAGTTTGCTTTTTCATGTGGCGAGGACACAAGGACATAAAATAAAAGATTTCAAAGTGTTAATAAAGAGAACTGTGTAGTTAATTACCTTCATATATATTCTCATTAAAACCCGAAAGCATGCATAGATCCTGTAAAGCACCAACAGTTAATTAAGAACTTATAATTACTATACCTGTAACCTCATGGCTGTAGGAAGGTAGATTTCTATATTTTTTGCTATTTTTGTATTTTTGATCTGGGACAACTGTCATCATTTTGGTGCACAAGGAAGCCTGGATGTGCACTTTAAATGGAGGACAACAACAAGTCAAGTATCCAACTTTCATTATAATTGAGAAACTTTAATCAGATCGAAGGTTAAAGGTTCAAACTGTAACAGAAATGAACAATGAAAGGCACATATATCCTAACAAAGACCCAAAATATTCATGACAAAAGCATTTTAACAGTTGAAACCTAGCTTATATAAGTGGTATGGATCTCTTGTACTCTCATGGTGTATATATACTGTATTATTTCAGGGTTATCAGTAGGTCATCGGTATGTCACTAAAGGTCTTGTGTACTTCCTCTCGGCCTCAGCTGCTTCAGCCCAGTCTCAGTCTCAGGTTAAAACCAGCAGGTAAAACCAGCAGCACCAGGTTAAATATCAGCTGTGGTGTGGCTCCTTGTGGTAGATGATCCCCTGCTGGTAGAAACCTTGACATATGATTGATAGAAATAACAGTTTTGATTGTGTCTAACAACAACTTAGAATCTCTTCACCCTCAGTCTTCTCCCACAGTAGCAGGTTGACGTTTCCAGATGTGATGTTTGGTGTTTATGTGTCATTCTAGAGAAATGATGACCAGAGTGAAAAGCAAATTTTTAAATAAAACTAAAAATTAATACATTTGGACAGTATGTATGTCATTATGAACTCATATTAAAGAGTAAAATACATGTTTTATGAATGGAGGTGGGTTTGATCTGCATTTTCTCTTTGGTGTTTACATCTACTGTATAGTATGAAGAATAGAGATGTTATTAAACTACAAAATACACATTTACCTTTAGTCTGTGACCTAGATAGCGATGTAGAAAATGTAAAAATCCAATAATGTATGATATTAATTATTTTTTTTGTCCCCCCTCCCCCCCTTCCCTCAACACTCATACACTGACAACCATACATCGACTTGACATCCATCTCACATACATTCACTCCCATTTATCCTTAAATTTGTTTATTCATGTGCCCACATTCACCCAAACCCATCTCACCTACATTATACTCTCCCACCCTCACGCCTGACCACCACCTCCTCCTCCTCCTTCTCCGCCATGCTTATTTTTGCCGTTTCAACCTTTAACCCTCCCACCTTTCCCCCCTGTAAACATCCCATATCAACCCTGTCCTCTCTGTGCCTAACTTTTCTTCATTTCCACCCCTATCCTCTCTCTCTCTCTCTCTGCATCGCCCGTATACCCTCCCTCTCCTTCCAGTCGCCATCTATCTGGGCATCAGAAAGCGGCCGAGCCCCGGACCCCCCGATGCGGCTGGGATGTGAGGGTGCGGAGCCCTCGCGACCCGGCCGAGGTGGTGCTAGCACTGCGTGAAGCAGCACAGGGCTGCGGCTGCCAGGTCCACCTTGCCGGGCCTTTCCTCCTGTCCTGCACCCACGGAGCAGCCGGCGCCCGCGTTGCCTTCGAGGCTGAGGTCTGCCAGCTGCCCAGCGGGCTGGGCCAAAGCAGTGGTGTGAGGTTCAAGCGCCTGTGGGGGGCACCGTTAGCCTTTAGAGACATCGCCACCAAAGTGTCCAAGGAGCTAGAGCTCTGAGGGCGACAGGAGGCGGGGCAGACTGTGGACGGACAGGACAGGCTGATGAATGAGGAGGGATGAGGAGGAGGAACAGTGAAGCAGAGACCGTCACCCTCCTCCTCATCCTCCCTTGGCCCCACCTAATCTGATGCGGCTAGCGATGCCTCGCCTCCGCCAAAGACCCTCATCTTCTGATGCCACCAATCACAGCCAGACAAAATGGATGCACAGACACGGATAGACCACCATCTGCAGATTTATGATGACCCTTGACCTTGGAACTGTCAGTGACCTACGAACTGCTTAAAACACGCCACCACCTCCATATTCTGCGAGCCCATGGAGTCAAACTGTTAGTATTTTTTTTTTTTTTCATGATGATAAGGATGGTGTTGCTGAGAATGGTCGCGATTGATAATTTGTCGTTGTCGTCATTGTTATTCCTATTGTATCATATTTGTCATCATTCCTTTTTAAAGAGCTGCTATTTAAAGAAATGTTTTAAATTTTTTTGTGTATTAAGTTTATTCTCTTTTCTTTAATGCTTTTAAAATGGGCAGAAGTTTGACATCTGTTGTCATTCTCTGAAGCGGACGTCACATATTTAAGAAACGAGGGCGCAGTCTGACCTCCGGCCTCTAGAGGGAGACATGCAGAAATGCAGAGACTTGTATCAGACTGATTGAAGCATCACGGCCTTTCTGCCCATTCACGGACAAAGCCCATTTTACTGCTCAGTTGGGATTCTGATGTGTGTTTGCAGCATTTCTGGTAAAAAAAAAAAAAAAAAAAAACGTTGGCTCCTCTGCCTGCTATCCTCTAGTTCTCTACAGTGTATCGATAGCTGGCAGGTGAGCCGCTTTCACACAAGCAGAGCTGCCTGATATGTTGGACCCAAGCTGATCTGTTGTACTTGATGACCTGATCATTTTTTTAATTTATCCTCCTTTTTTTCAAATGCTCAACTTTGCCCTCAAATGTTTTGTCCCTTGCTACCGTTATTAACATGCCAAAGTCCTTTTCAGATTGAAGACTTTACTGGTTTTAAAATGTCAAAGTAGAATTTATTCCTCCAACTGGAGTCATGATATGTTTTCACTCACCTATTTCACTACAGGATGTCTCAGCTGGCTCTAGATTTATGTTAACGGAGTTTCTGATCTGGAGTTGGATGTATAATTGACATTATTTTTATGTGAAATGCCTCCATGCAGCAGGTTTATTTTATTAAAATTAGAAAAGCAGGTTTTGTCAGCCAATCAGGATCCAGTATTGACACCAATGCACCATTTAAATAACATTAATTCAAGTAAATAAAGTCAATTTAACATTTAACTTTAAGATTTAAACACAAAAGGAAATTTTTTTCAGCACATATCTTATGTTTTCACTGAGTGCCCAGACAACTATTAAGATATGTGCCACAAATTGTTAAAAATCTCTTTTTCTGGCCAAATGGATCAGCTTTTTAGTTTTTATCTGAGGAAATTTAACTTGGTATGACACAAAGAATACAGATGTTCACTTTTCCCACCAGGCCAGTTCAGAAAGACCGGCTGTAGACGCCCAGTAAAGGCTTAAATATGTATTTCTTCAAGTTTTTTTCATTATAATTTACTCTCTTCTTCATCATTTCCCCACACACATGATGACCGGTTTAGAGTAAATTAAAGAATGGGAGTTTTTTACTGATATACAGTAGTTATTCTGGTAGCACTTTGGCATCACCTGTCAGAAGGCCATTTCTTTCCTTAAGTGTAGTGCAATACAGCCACAAAGCCAAGAATCAAGACTTGAATAATAGGGCTCTTTGTTTGATCTTTTTTTATATATAGATATATATATATATATATCTATATATATATATATATATTGCTGATTTGTTGTTAAAATTCGTTGAGCACTTTTATGCTTTCTAGCCAGGATTTCGTTGCACCGCACTGGCAGAGTTTTTAATTAATCTGTATTTTTCTTTTTGGTAAAATTTTGTAAAACATCATATTGTCTCATATGTTTTAAAGCCCAGTGAAGTGAATAATTGACATTCTGAATGTCTTTCCTTCCTTTTTACCGTCATGTACCGACCTACAATGGCTTCTCTGCATCATTCACTTTTTAAACCGCAGTGAAACTAGCGAGTGATGTCACAGATGAAACCTCAGTTTTCCAGATAGATGTGCCACATGGTTTCAGCGATGCCACAACATCATATTAGGGAAACTGAGGTACAAACGGTTCATTTTCTACCAAATATCTGACAAACTACAATTCAAAATGGCAATCTGTCTCCATAACGTTCTGTCATATTTAATATTACATTTTGTGTTCTTAACCTCAGCGACGCTTGTGATGTATAGAAACTGTAGACTTTTCCCCCACCCCTCCTCTGTTGACCAATAAGGTTGCAGCACTGCTGAGAGGTGTACGACTGTTTTGACCAATCAGATTCCATTATTGCTGTAAAGAGGTGTATGACTGTTAACCAATCAAGACTCCCGCCTCGTCGAGCCACTGTATAATTTCAAAGCATGCAATGTGCGCAGTGATGAGGCGGGGGGTTTAAGATGAGAATGTGACCTTAAATTTTGTTTGCATAATAATAATAAATTTAAAAAAAAACACTTCTGCTCATTATAGAACACAGCTACAAAACAAAGATTTGACAAAAAAAAAAAAAAAAATCATACAGTCCAAGTGCTACATTGATCATATATTGCTGCATTAACACTGACTGCTCCAAAATCAAAAAAAGTCATTGTACTTATATTGTAACTCTCTATAAAACCACACAATTATAACTTGTACTTTTTTTGAAGTATTCAGCATCTAACAAAACACTGATTATGGAAAAAGAAAATGTTAATGTTACAGCAGACTTTGTGATCTTTTGACGACTCTTGAGGGTTACAGGAATCAGTTTCATGGGAGATTTCAGCCACAGCAGGTGGCCACCACTGTCTGAAAAATGTGAAGCTGTGATTTAGGGCTAGTTTTTGCAGACCTTTTTTTTTTGTATACAACTGGGACTCACCCTTACGAATCTGTTCTCTAGATACTGTTAGAGCCACGCTTTAAGGCTACAGTTCTGTTGTATAGTGTGTTTGAAGCTGTCGCTGTTATCAACAAAAACTTAACTTATGGGCTTAACTTATGGACGGAAATGATCGACCTGCAATCCTGCATGTCTCCTAGGAAATAATGTGTGACACAAAAATAAAGACTTTCAACCTCTTTTATATTTTTGGTCTGTTTTTTTTTTCTCCTAGATATGGATTTAATGACTTTGATGTGGCATCCCTCCAGTTTCTTTGTGTTATGCTTGAATTGTATGATGTGTGTATTACTTTTTAAGGGTTTGCGTACTTCTTCATGCTTCATTCTCTTAGAGTATCTGCTCATAAATCCCTCTAAATCTGGTGTGATCGAAAACAACTTTGCATCCGCGTTTCCCATAAAGAAAACATGAGAGAGAAGGTTTGATTGTTACATGGGGCATTGTTTAATTGTCCAGTTATAATTTACAACCAAACAAATACTTTCTTTAGGTGCATATACATAGCCATGACCAGACTATGCATACATTGATCCCAGGATGTTACAGAGAAGGTGGGGAGAGAGGTGATTAAAGTGACAGCAAATAAGAATGAAGAACAAGCAGGAAAGGAAAGTAAGAAAGAAAAGTGGAGTGTCATCTTGACGGAAAGAAGTAAGCAGAAAGTAGCCAGATGGCCGGAACCAGTAAAATAACTTTACACCAAGGCTACTTGTTCATTTTTTTATAATATATAAAAAAAACAAACACAGACAGTCATTCAGTCATTGGGTGTCTGTCCACTTTACTTCTGGGCGGGGATCATGCCATCGATGGACTCTCCCTTTTCAAGCTTCTTCTCCATCTCGACCATCAGCTTGACACCATCAACCACCAGCTGGACCTGGTACACCTCGGAGGAGCCCAGACGGTCAGCGTTGGAGATGTCGAACACGCCACCAACGGAGGCTGTGTCCACACCACCTGGAAGGGGAGAAGAAGAAGGGAAGGAGAATAAGTCTACTGTCTGAGTAGTTGGAGAAACATCTACTGTGACCTCCGTCCACCATCACTAACTTATCACCAGCTTTTAGACCGATCCATCTTATTGAATTGTTTTCAGTACCTGTGCCACGCTTCTGCAGACGCAGCCTGGTCAGGATCTCCTCGAACTTGGGGTGTGTGCTCAGCTTGGGCAGCTTGACGTGCACGCCACCACGCAGGCCAGTTCCCAGGTTGGAGGGGCAGGTCAGGACGTAGCCCAGATGCTCGTTCCACATGAAGCCATGTTTGTGCTTCTTGAAGATCTCCTCAATCTGTCCAGTGAGGAGGAAAGTGAGATAAATTATGCATAATGATGACAGTATAACTAGAAAAGGTTTAATATTTACACATAATTAAAATGTGCTACTGTGCAAGTATGCATGCATGTTTTTATACGTTACCTTCTGCAGACCAGTGCAGAAGCGTCTGAAGACCTCCTTCATGTTGCCTCCCTTCTGCATGGAGATGACACGCAGATGATCCTCCTCGTTCACCCAGACCAGGAAGGTCTTGTTGTCGTTGTGCCTGGAAGAAGAAAATCCAGCTCAGTTTCACTTGATCCGCATACGTGACAAAATGTTAGAGAGCCAGTAATTTGAACACCACCAGTGTTGCATGAATACACTTTGCCATTTGGTAGAGATGTTTCTACGAAGTGCCTTAAGGAAACATGAGTCTATACACATCTAGTATATCACTAACCCCGATAATATGAATGATCTGACCCACGATAAGGGGGATTGCAGGCGGCAGCTGTACACGCCGTGCAGTAGAATTCATGATACATTTAAGCAGATGTTTGAAAATAGAAATAATAAGGATTTTGCTGTTAGGCTGTGGGGGGAAAATGACAGATGGTGAAAGTTTTAAAGGTTGGACTTGGGAGGGACAGATGGGAGGTTTTAGCTTAGTGGGGGGTTGTTTGTTTACTGAGTGTGTGTGTTTTTGTGTTTACACAGGCACACAAACTCAGGTTTTACAGCCCATTATATGTCTTACATGTCAAGGACCCCTAAACTGACACAAATTACACCATGGACCCCCCTTTTAGATGTTTTATTACAGAAAGGGTATGAAATCCATGTCCAAAATATTCAAACATTTTGTCCTTGTGTTACATATGGATGGAATTATAGTGAAAATAAATTAATCCCCTTTTTGCTGGGGACCACTCAGAACCCCCTAAATAACCCCTGGGGGTCCCTGGACTCCACTTTGAGAACCAATACGTTATAGCATGTATCTGATCATCTTTTATTTTCTAAACAGAATCTGTCTGTGTGTCTCACCAGATGCCTCTGCCATCGGGCCAGTCACGGGCCATGCCAGCGCAGGTCAGCAGGGGAGACACGGGCTTGTCAAACAGGAAGTGATCAGCGATCAGCTGGTCCTGCTCGGCATCGGTCATGCCAGTCAGGGGGTAGTACTTTCCCTTGAACTCACCCTCCAGGCTGGACAGGGCTGATGGGAAAGATGGACAGAAAGGGAGGGGGTTACTTTGAGTCACAGAAAATGATACGCTGCTTTCAACAAAAAGAAATTAGTCTGAGTTAGATTGATGAGTTATTGTCATTAGTTTGATATTCACCCTCAATGGACAGCTTCTCAATGGTTCTGCGCTCTCCACGGCTGTTGTGGGGGGGCAGGGTGAATCCCTTGATGCTGCGGCCGGTACGCACACGGCTGGACAGCACATAGTTGGGGTCCAGGTCATCACCACCCTGAGAGAAGAAGACGGGACAGAGAATCACAACATTATTATTGTATCGTAGCCGTTGTTGGTAATTTTTCCTCCCTTGTCTCTTCATGGTCTCTTCTCAAATTTAAGTGTATGATTGACCGCATTTCCTGTCTGGCTAAAATTACTCAACACATAAATGTACTGTAGCTTTTTGCTTCAGAAAATCAATTTAAAGATCTTGTAAAAATTTTGGGACATTGCCCAGTTGGTCAACTTGGTCAACCGTGACGTGATGACACCGTACATTTAACCAGTAATTTAACCAAATTAAATGGATTAAGGGTTACCAATGATCCAATCTCCCTCCTGCCTTTAACCTGTTCTTAACCGTCTATTCGCTACTCACCTTCAGGTTCTCGAAGTTCAGGTCGGTCTTGTGCTTGTCGGTGGGCTTGTATCCACCATGACGGTCAGAGATGACTGGGTCCAGCAGATCCTTGAAGACCTCATAGGACTCCTCGTCACCAGCGACGCAACCCACGGTCATGATGAAGGGGTGGCCTTGGGGACACAAGGGATGATAAGAAAGTTGATAAAACTACTGGCTAGTTTAACTCTGAAGAATGTTACATCTGTTTGTGGAGAGACTGATATGTATTGAATATGAGTGCCTGCTGTCCCTGTGACACCATGTGACAAGAAAATCCTGCATATGAT
Source organism: Thunnus thynnus (assembly GCF_963924715.1). Lineage (NCBI taxonomy): Eukaryota > Metazoa > Chordata > Actinopteri > Scombriformes > Scombridae > Thunnus > Thunnus thynnus. Next base: position 29,808,847 of record NC_089523.1, read on the forward strand.
TATTAAAAACAGAAAACTTGCAGGATCTTTAACTCGGATGCCAAACATTGATAAATAGTCAGCTTGTGTTGATGTTTTCAGATAATAATAATCATCGTACAGTGTTTGCTTCAGTTGATTAATGTCCTAAACCTCACTAAAGTGTCTTATTGCAAGTGTGTGTGTGTGTTATACACTGATGACTCGCTCCTTCTTACCAGGGTTGTCAACACCAGTCTGGATGACGTCATCCAGGGTGAAACCACTGGGGGTGGACTTGCTCCTCAGCTTGCCATAGATCTCCTTGGTCAGCACCTACAGCATACGACACACAGTGCAGGTTAGTGATTATACAGTCACAGTTGAACCAATCATACAGGTTACATGAAAATGACATCAGTTTGAAATGTGTACAGAAAAGTCATGCCTCACTGATTAGCTAAATGTCAGAGTTGTAATAAGGTGATTTTAAGAAAATAATAATGTGCTGAAAGGTATCGGTGTCTGTGCAAGATGTGTGATTTGTGGTTGATGGCCATGGATAGACAACGCCCGGCCAAATTGCACAATGTCAGGGCAGGGATTTGTACCTTGGCCATGTGGTTGTTGTGCTTGGACAGATCAGGGAACTCATCGTCCAAGGAGAACTTCATCTTGTAGTCGTTGTGGCAGTTCTTTGCCATGGCTGCAATTCTTACTCCGCCTGAGAGGAGAGAAGAAAAAAGGGGAGAGACAATGAGTTATTCAGAATCTGCAAAACTTGTAGTCATTTGGTGAGATTTCAAGAGAGGAGAATTTGGACTCCATGCAGTTTTCATTCACTTTTGGTGCTTATTGTTATAGCTCAGAACAACATTATAGAAGGATATTATAGTTTTACTGGCTACAAGAATATTTGAAAAATGTCATGAGGTCTTGTTGCAAGCAACTTGAAACTCAACATAGTGACCTGGGGAATACCATTGTTCTTGTCTGACTTCTCTCCAAGTGTTTCAAGTGCTCTGTCTATGAGTCTTCTGGTGAAGAGGAGACCACGTCTCATTCTGTCTTTCTTTTTTTTTCTTTCACTCTCCTTTCACTACCTCTTTCTCCCTTGTCTTCCTCTCTCCTCATCTGTCTGCAAACAGATCTTTCTGTCAGCTGTGCTGCCCACATACTTTTACGCAGCTTTCTTACCACCTGTTTCCCTCTTACAGCAAAGATTATTAATAGTTTGGCTGTGCCCCCTCTTGCCCTGCACCCCTCCCATCTCTGCAGGGAGCTACAGTCTCCATGACATTATGAGAAGTGATTTTTCTCTCCTCTCTCACTCCTTTCAGCTTCAGGCTAACACAGACTTTGTGGCTGACCTACTCTGCAGCACAGAGGCAGCAGAGAAAGTACTTTCGTACCAGAATAAAGACTTGAACTAGCATAAAAATGCAAATGCTAAAACTGCAAGTGGTTAATCTAATGATATTCTGCAATCTCTCATTTTGTCTTGAGACATAGTTTTGTTTTTAATGTTTCTTGTACAATTTGAAAAAGCCTCTTGAAGAAATATTTTTGCATATTCTTACTCAAACACTCACTTATCTTCTGTTACATACATTTAGGGATTTAATGATCTAGTTCTTTAACACAAATACACAATAAAAAAAATCAGAAATGCAGAAATCAACAGAGCTGCAGCTGCAGAATAAACGCATGGGGTCATGAATTGATTAAACACCGGTAGCTATCATTTTGTTTCTATTCTCAAGCCGATCACTCTCTGCGTCAGACAGAGGTCAAAACTTTGTCAAACGCTTGAGGTGCAGCTGATTGATGACACCTGCTACACTTAAAGGTCAAAGCATGCATGCCTCACAGATGGCTCCACATGTTCCATGACTAAATCAAGCGCTCCTAAACTATTCGAAGACGCACTTCAGGCATGTCCTGCTGGCGTCAGCAACAGCTGATAGATAGTCACAACTGTTTCACTGCTGTATACATAACTACACTTTCATCAGCAGACTAGTGCCACAATCAAACAATCAATCAAACAAAAAGAGCGTCAGTCTTTTAAAAAAAATAGTTTCAGGCTATGAATGATCAAAGTAGATTTTAGTGGTTTCCATATCAGGAAAAAATGAAAAGCTTCAGAGGAATCCAAGACAAAAATGCAAGAAGACAATAAAAATGTCATAGCTCCAGAGGTCACCAATGGAGGAATCTGTCTGACAGAATTAAAAATGTTTTGTTTTCAGGTTTGTCCATATTTATATGTAAAATCCCCACAATCTGTCCCGTGGATTTATCAAAACGGCTGACTAAAGTATTGTTTTGTTTTTTACCTGCTTAGGAGAAAAGAAAGAGGTAACAGATCCTGGGATCAGATCCTGTCCACCAAATGTAGGGGTTGCCCAACTCTGCCAGGTGATGGACTTACGGATTTATACCCAGACCTCTGTTCCTATTGGCTGACTGGACTTGGGGTCTCCTCATTTGATTGGACACAGGGGGTCTTCTGTGTCTGTGTGAGTTTCTAAAAGGCAAGAATGAACATCACACAACACTCGAGACGAGAGACAAGGCAACAGCTGCAGCTGCCCGGTCCAACCTTTCACCTTCTGCCTGCCTATAGCTGCTTGATAGAAGCCTGCAGGAAAGAACAGTGGTGGGCAGGAGTGTAGAAACATAGCAGCACATATATAACATACATATATTAAATGCATGCACAGTCATGATCGCCATGTGGCACAATTAGATTTAGAATAACTCAACCAAACCATCAAAATCCAAAAAGCACATCAAATATGGTGGAAAAAAAACATTTTAAACATTTAATGACACTTTTGATTCTTTTAAATTGTCATTAAATATACCACCATCATCATCTTCACTATAGTTTAAGTATGCTTTTAATTATTTCCAATGGAGAGGATGAGAGTGTGCAGAAAAGTGAAGGATTTCAGCTTTATAGCGATAAGGGATCAATGGTTTAATGAGTGTCCCTTATGAGTCGATGAAGCAGAGTAACGACTTCTGTCTGCCATCTAATCTGAGTGTTAACATCACCACTTTGTCTTAAATTACATAATCATAACATTCAAGATTACAGATTGGATTTCAATAAGCTGTGTCCCTCTCACCTACCAATTGGCCAAGTGCAGTCTGCATGTGTGAGTTTAAGATATATGTTATTGCTTCCTGCATGAAATGTCATGTAGTGGTGCTTAGTGACAGGTTGTCTCAAACTCAAGATGTTTGGCAAGTCAGACGAGGCAAAACGTAAATGCCAATGTCTCTTTATATATCTGTATCATAACATCTAATTAATTTGAAGTGTAGGCTGCATCTTTCTCAGCATATGTCTCAAGTATTTTTTATTGTGCATGTGTGGTTGTCTTGTGCTGCCCTCAGAAGTTTAATCAATCATATTCAACACCCTGCTTGACATATTTCAGGTTGCTTTGTATGCAATGTTAAAAAACGTTACTGACACACTCAGAGTAAGATCTGACTCTCACTGTAAAAGCTCCAGTTCAGCTCTGTAAGAGTGCCACCGTCATAACCCCTCACTGGTAATATGATAGACCTAAGTTAGTAATCCACCTGCAGATAGATATTAAATCACACTCATACCATGTGGAAATTGTGGGGTGGAGCTCAGAGACACTATGACGCAGAGAGCTGACGCACATACGCTCTACATTTTCTCAAAACATAACACAGAACTCCAGTCAGATGTGTCATATTACACAGATTTCATGACAGCTTTTCTTGTTGTTTTGCAAAATATAGATTTTTGTTTTTATTTAATTTATTGAAAACCAAGTTCTTATAATCAGAACACTCACAGAGCTGCAGTGGTCAATCAAAGTTTTGTTTTTTGGGTTTTTTTGTGACAAACACCACTAAACTAATGCATGAAGCTTCCTCAAAACATACAAGGTCATTAAAATAATTATGGCACCTGTTTACAATCACTGATGTGTCCCCAGATGGTTTCATTTCAAGTACCACAAGGCTCTGTTCTAGGTCCCCTCTGCACACATGATATCTCACAGAAATTTGGAAATAAGGGATTTATTTGCTATGCTGATGACAAGCAACTCTATCTGCCCATAAGATCACTCCAAGTTGCTAAACTTAGACATGCATATTCAAAGTCAAACGATGGATATTGATATATGATACATTTGCTAAACAAATTTCTTGTCAGTACTTCAATTTACCAAATAATCAATATACACAAATATGTTTAATTGTCTTAGGTGCAGAAATATTTACTTTCATGCACTCAGCACACACTGGCACATAGCACACACACTACAGGTTTGTGTGTACATTTCTGTTTGCATCTGTGTGTTCAGCTTGCTTCTGTAACTGCAGATTTGCAGATGATGATGATGATGTTGTGTTCGTGAGTGCCGGGACCTCAGAGTCACTCTGAGTCTCAGCTACTCTACTCTGTATCAACACTCAGGCTCCAGTTTCACAGCTATGCACTGACCATCCACAGATATGACTTTCCAAATTAGTCTTTCTCTATGTCACTGCATGTTGCTAACCTACTGTGAACACAGTCACATACGAACAGACACTACTTATTACCATAACAACCAGTCACACTGTCAATACAGTACACAAAATGTCATATGCGAACACACACACACATAACCTTGTAATCAGTGAACAGACTATGAAATCCATTTATGATCACTATTAAGTAAAACCCCTCAAGTATGAAAAATAAAATGGCACAGAATTGAGCTTTTTCCTCAGAATATTTGTACTTTTCATGTTTGACATGAGAGTAGATGCATTGAATTAGCATAATTGACTTGCAGCAGTCTGAAAGGGTGTAATTGTATGTATGTATTCTTTTTCACATATAAAATTGGGGTTTTACTGTCCACTACACCCTTTAAACTCCTGTCAATAAAACTTAAAGATCACGCTGACTGACGTGCGATATGTGCTGTATGTGTCTTCTGCTCATTCAGACCAGTTAGTTCTTTAGGTTGTATGCCACCGTGGTACAGATCCAGTATCCCAGTTTAGACTGTCACTGTATCCCCCAGGCACTCCCCACACACATGCCCATACCACCACCACCCCCACTACCACCACCACCAACCCCCCAGCAGAGCGAAACAGCCTTAGAAGCCTGCTGCTGCCCCGGGGCAACAGGCACCAAGGACAGTTATGTAACCAGGAACATTGTGTGAATCATTTATTATGATTCTAATCTACATCTAATGAGCACAATGTGCAAAAAATCAAGACAGTTGATTACTTTTAAGGGCTTAGTGCAAACATAGTGACATGATATCAAATGGGATACATTTTCTAGTGTTTGTTTTCTCACATCTGTGTGAGGATTTTGTGGTTAGAAAATATGTAATGTAGTTCGGATCCATATGAGATTGCAAGATGAAGGAGGAAATGGTTTGCACAGCTTGAACTGTGTTACAGGCGCATATGAGATTGTAGGTTTGGTGCAGTTTGTGTGTGCATGAATGCATGCATACAGGTGGTTGGTTACAGTCCATTGCAAGAGCCTTGCATTAAACACAACGTCTGTGAAGCTGAAGTGTTGATTCATCTGTTTGGTATTTTTTGACATAGTAGATTATGATGTATTGTTGGATTCATGAAGTTAATGTACATGTAGTATGTATTTCTGTTAATGTATTTAGATGCTCTGTGTGTATGAGGAAGCATAGGAAAAAGATCTTATGATATTTAAGAAGTGTATATTGTTTTGCCATGTTGTTTTCTGTTGTATGTGTTTTAATGCTGGTTTGTATGACCTTTGCACCCTGATTGCTTGATAACATTGTGAGTAGTAAGGCAGGAGTCAGTGAGAAATACACAGTAAACACAGTATTTTATAAACCTTTGATTGAGCTGGTGTGCAGACTGATACCAGATTCTTATTCACAGCAAAGGCCTCAGGGAGCAGTTTAGAGGTACATGCATTCACACATTCACACATGGGTGTTGCCAGGAACAACTGGTCGTCTTCCGCTGATGCATATTTGGGATGTTTCTATCTACATCTACAACGTCTTATAGTGACATAATTTGTCCTTGTGATGCCTGTACTCAGAGAGAGAGGGCAATGGAAGAAAACTGGTTTCAGCTTTGCGGTGATGTGAAATCTGAGGATGTGACAAGAAACTGGCTTGAGTTCAATGTGTTACATCAGTGTTTTAAACCCCTCCGATTTTGTATAAGACATAACTTCCTGACTTTAAGGCTGCATAAGTAGTTCTCTTGCGATAGATATCGTAGACCTCAGGAAGCAGCGGCAGTCATGATTCAGGACGCTCATGCCTTCTCTGCATTCCTCAGATGACCTGGACTAACAGTTTCAGACATATAGTCCTGAGCCTGAGCAGGAAAAAAAAAATCATGTTAGCAGTTGAGGAGCCCACAAATAGACAGAGGCATTTGTAAGACGACTCTGTCGACATGTGTGCATGTTAGGTCTGTCACACGGGGAAAAGTGCTATAACGGAATGAGCAGGGCTGAATGAGGAGGAGTGAGTGAGATCTGGACAATGAGATGAGATGAGTGAGTGTGTTTGGTGCACACATGAACTCTGTAAATCATCAGTGATGTAAAATGGCCGACAGATTATTTTCTTTGTTTCATTGCAACGTTATCTATCTTGTAGGGAAAACAATGAAATGACAGTAAATGTTTTGATCTGTTCAGTATGAATATTTTGTGTTTTTGGATACATTCATTATGAAAGTGTCTTCCTTGTTATATTGATAAAAATGTAATCTGCTCGGTTCTCTACAAAATATTCTTGCTAATACAAATAAATTATATATCAACATAATTTTCAAGAGCAGATTGTCTATTGTCATGTGTCAAAAAAATGTGAAAATGTACTGTTTACTCAACTCATGTGAACACGTTTTCTACTGAGACTTTCAGCTAACTTTCAACTGTATTAAACCAAAAATTAAACATAAATAAGGATGGAGGGAAGGTCTTCTGAGTCTGGTGGAGAAATGTTATATTCACATTATTTATGAACACAAAATGTAATCTGTATCTTTGTTGAGATTATTCCCTCTGGACAGAAAAAAACAGTAATATAAAATGGATATAACTTTTCAGAACGTCTTTTTGGGAAATCTGGGACGAGCTGGTGCTTGACTGTTACTGACAATAATAAAACATACCGTGAATGCAAACATTAACTATATGACTGACTGGATTATCACTTCATTTGTGATAATGGATTAGTAATCTCTACAAACAGCATGGCTCTTCACACTTATCTCCATGAAATTGAGTTAGATCTCATAATATGGCTCGTTAAGTGACTCACATGTTGGAAATGTCACTCAGTGGTGCAGCGCTGACTCTGTTTTAGTGGAACAGCTCGCAGACAGAACAGCTAACATATGCTATTTCATTCATGTCATTCCAGGGCCCTATATATACTGAGTGTCATACTGTATATCATTTTGAATGTAAAAAAGATGTGCTATGTGCAGTTTACAAAAGGTGATCATCTCTTGGTAGCTTTTAGCAAAAAACTAAGCTGGATCCCTGCAGGATGAATAGTCTATGGCTATGACTCTATGACACTGTTTGGTTCCTCGAGGGGTTGAGTTTGAACTTTAAAGGGGACGTATTCTGCACATTTCCAGGTGTGTTTTTATTCTGGGGCTCTACTGGAATATCTTTGCATGATTTACAGTTTTGAAAAACTCTTTACATATCGTTTACTGGTCCTTTATGCAGCCCCTCAGTTCAGCCTCTGTCTGCAACAGGCCGTTTTAGCCCCTGTCTCTTTAAGGCCCGCCTCCCATGAGCCCAATCTGTTCTGATTGGTCAGCTCCTGGAATGCTACGCTACACACACACACTATGTAAACAAACCATAGTAATAGAATTTCACTTATTTTTCTTGTTCTTTATTCGAAATATCAACTTCCCAAGTACATTTGTACATTTTCAAGCCAAAATCTGATCAGAAGCAGGCTGAAGCCCTGAGCAGCATTTTTACCTACATTCACCTCAAGTTTTGGAACTTTGACTGTGTTTAACATCCGACATCCAACATTATAACAGTATATAAAGGACAAAAAAATCACAAAAAGCATGTTATGTCCACTTTAATGCTGCACAGCACAAAATTGGTCAACACTGGTAACACTAATTTCCTCACCAGGTGCTACATTTTCTCACAACACCTTTTAACATCCACCGGGTCGCCGGCAACCCGCTTAAGCCAATTGTAAGCGATAGCATCACGCAGCAATGAGTCAAAGCAATTGGCACAATTGGAGATGACTGGAGAGGTTCAGGGACACCAGTGACACCACAAACTAAAAACTCCCTAGCTCCCATAAGGTTAGGCCTAGAGGTCTGGAATATTATACAGGTTGACAAGATGTAGAAGGTTTATGGTGTTCTGCATAGTTCTGGCATAAAGCGTTTCCTAATTATTGTTATTCAAATATGACTCATTATAGACGAGCACCAAAAACACTGTTTTGAGCCTTATTTGAACTGATGTAGTTTTGTTTGTGTTTTAGCCACATGCTAAACAAACACATTTCCAGAAACTAGAAGATGTCACTTGTCAAATGAAGCCTAATAAATGCATCATGACCTCACAGTTCTTCTGTTATAAGCTTTTCCATTTGGGTATGCCAAATAGACGAATATTCTATAGAAATGGTGGATGTTAAGGGGTTAATTGAGTGACTCATATAACACCTACTTATTATTGTGATTGAATATGTGCACCAATCTGCTAATTACCCCTCCTTATTGTCAAAATGTCAATATTGTTTATGTCCTTTGTGATTGTGTTGTTGCAACTCACAGTTTAACAATAGATGAAAGTCAATTAAAGTTGCAGATTACTTATTTAATTATTGAACTTTGCACAAAACCTGATTGGAAAATGATCACGTTTATCACAGCAACCTTCAACATTCATATTGATCAGTAAGTAACTATAAACAGGACCAGGGATAATAGAAAGATTACAGATCATCACAGGGTACAAACACAGCTTTAAATGTTTTCATAGTGGTGAAATAAACTGGATGTTTGTGTGCACAGTGGCTGAAATGCCTTCAGGAGTCAAACTTTTGATTTTTTTACCTGTCTGCACCTAGAAACATAACTAAGTTTTTGAATTTAAAGTGTCGTATTATGTAAGTACGTTAGCTCACTTTTGGATGATAGTTTTGAATTACAAAGATTTTTTTTTTTTTTTTTTGAAGGTGACGGTGGAGGGCCTACGTTGAAACATGAGCTTCTTGACTAACTCATGAGAGAGAGGGAGGTGGACACGGGGGGCTGAACTGTGGATTTCTATCTTTAGTGTCGCCTCACCAGGTCCTCCCATCTCCAATGCCAGTTCTCCCGATTGAATTGCATCGACTCAGCTGTCAGTCTGTGCGTCCCTCCTTCATCCATTCATCTGGTCGTTCACCCTCACTTCAACAAATCGACAACATTTCTTAAACAAAACTGCAAAGAAAAAAGACAGAATAACGGACACAGAACAGTTACTAGCTGTGTAGAGCATGCAAATTATACCCGGGATTAACTTGCACTATCTGTGATGTATAATTTAGTGTGTAGCTCTTCACATATGTATGATTTCATAACTCCTCCCTTCCCTTCTGTCACATGTAAAAATGACCCACAAAAACTCTAGTAGAAGTCTTTTATTATTAACGAAAAGATTCCCAGAACAATATTCACGTGTGCCTTTTAATCCTTCGATTGTTGTTTATTTTACATACAGTCTATTATGACAGTTCAGCATATGCTTTATTTTTTTTGGCCATGTGATACTGGTGATATTGTGTGCATGTGTGTGTGTGTCATTGTTTCCATTTATTCTTACAGTCATTTCTAATTTTACATCAATAGGACATTGGTGAAGACAGCTTTCACATTTTAACTCTGCTGAACTCTCCTCTGTTGTGTACGTGTGTGTGTGTGTGTGTGTGTGTGTGTGTGTGCGTGCTCGTGCATGTGTGTTGCATAATTCTTCGATCACGTGTCTGAATGCATAATATCCATGCAGTTATGTCTACCATGCACACCTGTGCAGCTTCTTTTTCTTTTCCATACTTATCCATGTCCATGTCTATGTGCATATGCAGTATACACACACACACACACACACACACATACACACACACACACACACACACATCTGACTGCAGGCCTGGACTGTCAGTCTTTCTTGCTGTTGGCTGTCTGTTAGGCGTCAGCAGCAGCAGTGTGAAGTCCCACCACTTCTCTTATCTCAGCGTTGATCTCATTTTTTGTGCTTAGCAGTTTCTAACCCAACTCACACACACACACTCACACACACACACACACACACACACACACACTCACACACACACACACACTCACACACACACACACACACACACGCACACACACACACAGAAAAAAAACATAACAAATGAACAGTAAAAATATAATATCATTAATTCTTTCTTTAAAGCCCTCCTTTCGTCACGTATCTGATATTTAAAATAGAGGGTGCGGATAAATATTTAACCCTGAATGCTGTTATTATTTTTAGTATTGCTATTGATGTAAGAAGATACTCACTGTGAGGTGACAGCAAATGAAAACAGTGCAATATATTCAATCATGACAGTCAGCTGTCTCATTAGACAGGTGTGTATGTGTGCGCTGCTGCACTTGATAAAGTATTGTAATAACTTTCACAGACAAACACTTTGCAGAAGAAAAGGAATCGAAACATTAGTTTACGTTAAATCGAGTCAGTAGTTGGTGGGTCAACAATACTGTACTTAAGAAGAGAAACTTAACAGTTATTATAAAGGTCAGTTGGGTTTATAAAGAGATTTAAAGGGCTGAAGTGATTTGTTGAGGCTTAGCTTTTCACTCAAGAGGTTTCACATTACAGCAGCATTTGTCTCCTCTTGTCTTCAGTCTAGACTGTTTAAGTAACAACACTTGTTCCAGCGCGGTCATCATAATGACAGACGGCAAAACACAAAATGAATGAAAATGAATATAATACTGACAATTATGTTGATGTCTATGTTCCCAGCTGAAGATCTGGTATTTTAACACTAACACTGGTGAAACTGGACGGGATGTTAGTCCAGAAGAAGGATTTGTTCACTGTTCTTTTCACTGGGAACTGCGCAATACTTTGTTTTGTAAGATATAAATAGATTTGGATGATACACAAGGACTAAGTTGGTGAGTTGGATGTTCACATATGAGACGTATAATAAACCAGTTACTTTGAGAAAAAAATAGTTCTTTTCCGTCAACAGTTCACTTTGGATTTTTTTGTTTTTTTATTTTGTCTTTTCCTTTTCCACTTGCTTTTGTATATATGCCAGATGTTTGTCATGACACAGAAATATAAATAAAAGCCAAACTAAAAAGATAATGAGAAAATGTACATCTGTAAAATATGCACAGGGGAGGTGATGGAGAGGCGTCTAATACTGACTCTGATATTGATAAACACAGTGTATTTCTATAACTACTTTATATGAGGGAATCTACATATTTAAACCGCAACAGATGAACAGATGAAGTGGTTCCTATTTTCTGCAGCGAGGTCAGAGGTCGAGGAAAGAATGAACCTTGACCCACAGAGGTTAATGGGGAATATTTGGTGGCCATGTGTAGCTTAATGAAACATGAAAAAAAAGTGAGTTCAATTTCCACAAAGAGTTCAAAGTGTTTTAGTACAATTTGTACCATTTACAAGTCACAGACATTTCTTCTTTTTAGGGTCATGTGTACACAGAACCAGATCTCACAAAGCAAAGCCAAGTCAATCATAAAAAGAATATTAAGAATATAAAAAGAGTATTGATATTGCATTTCTAACCATGTATTACTTTTCTCATAGCCTGTGTCATGAAATATACAAAATGACAAACTTTGTGTGTTGAGATTGAAGTGACAGCTGTATTTTTATGTAAAATCTGGTCTATTACAGCTTTAAATTAATAAACTTACACTTTATGTTGTCGCATTGAAAAACAGGCTCTAATGTGAATGTTACTCACCTGAAAACTCACTTTCCCACAATCCCCTTCTCCCCTCCCTTTACCACTACACTGACTCAGCAGCCTCAGCTGTGCATGATTAACACTGATGGACTCAGTTAGTCCTGATGTCAGCTGTGAGTTTCAGCTGCCAGCAGCCCCCCGCTGGGTTTTGACAAATGTAAGTAACCGTTAACAGTTTGAATTACGTCCATCATTAACGCAGATTAGTATTTTAAATTTTAATATATGGATGTGATTGCTGTTATCAGCCAGAGGCCTACACTTTTTTTTTTTTTTTTTTTACATTTGGCCACATTTTACAGTGGAAAGACTGCAGCACAAAACAACCTGTTGTCCATTTATTGTACAACTTAAGACCAAAAGAATTTTGTTGTTGTATCAAAAAGTCAACAAATGTTGGAGCCCAGTAATTCATCAAATTCTTGCTTGTGTTTTCTTAAATTGTTCATCAGATATTTTCTGATTTAAATCATAATTTTGTAATTTCACTACAAAGTCCTTTCTTTGATTTTGTTACAACAACAAACACTACATAACTACATAACTTAGAAATATTATATTGTGTAGAAAACATGTTTATGATTATGCAAAGTAAGGTGTCATTGCAGTATTTATACTGAAAAAGTAATTGAACGATCAGAGATAATATCCAGCCTATCATGAGCATCTTTTGGTCTCATTTCTTCCTGATGTCAGCGCTCTTTCTGCCATTAACACATTTTATTTGTCAGTATCAGCTGTATTCAGTTGATCTATAATAATATTTAGAGCACATCTGTCCATCCTGGAAGAGAGAATCACTCCTCTGTCACTCTCCCAGAGGTTTCTTCCATTTTTGGGGGAGTTTTTCCTAATCTGAGAGGATGTTGTCTGCTGTACAGATTATAAAGCCCACTGAGGCAAATCTGCAAAATTGGACTACACAAATAAAAATCAACTTGAGGAGAGAGAAGAAGCTTCAACCATCTTTCTTCCTGCACCTTTTAGTACATCATCCAAGCTGTCATTGGTGTCATGTTCAGGCTGCTCTGATTTGGAGAGCAACTTTTTTTTCCAACCTTCAAGTTCAAATTTCACAAAAACCTGATCTGTTGCGACCCCCTGACCCAGATGACCTCTGCAGGTGAATATGTGGTGAGCAGCAGGTATCGGAGGGTTGATCGAACAGAGCGCAGAAGCCTGGAAGAGTTTCTCCAGGGACCAGTGGCCTTATATGGCCGGGCCCTGCCTGCATGCACGCCCGCCAGTCAGTTGCTGGTGCTTCTCTGCCTACCTGACAGCTGAGCCGTAAATCAACCCGCTCATATAACTGTCACACAAGTGGCACATGCAGCTGAACACACACACGCAGGCACACTTGGCTGGGCAGCTCTGTGTCTCCCTGCCTCTTAAATTTCATTTCATTTGGTTTAAAAGTGACTTTTGTGGCTTCAAAAGAAGTGACGTATCTCTATTCTCTGGACACCAACTTCCTCTGGTTTTAGTTCAGCTTTACCTCATTAGCATGAGCAGTAATGCTAACACCAGGGCTGAATGGACAAGAGAGAGAGAAGAGCGCCACCTATAGAAACATTAGAGAAACTTCACCAACAGAAAATCCAAAGTAACAGTGATACTGAGGCTGTTTGGCTTCAGGAAGTCAAATTATGCAAATATTATGGTATTTTATATATCTCTCAGTCAAAATACAATCTGACAGCAAATCTCACTGTCCTTCTCTTAGCCAAGAAGTAAACTCTCTCTCTACACACACATACATACACACACGTGATCTTTAGGTCTTACAGTATTTGTTTTCAGTCCCTTCATGTTAAGCTGCTGAGCCTCGGCCTCACTGACTCCTGCTAATTACTAATGAAGTCTTAATGTAACTTAAATTGATTGTTCCTCCACCGGTTTAACTAATCTGACATAAATAAGACTAATACTGGTTCCACACTGTGACCTCTGGGTCACATACACACACACACACACACACGGACCACCAGTTAATCTGACTGAATGGACGCACTCATTTGTGACGTGGCAGCAACAAAACAAGATGAGAAAACAAAATGTAAATACTGAAAATAAGAAGCAAAAAACAGGAACAAGACAAATCAGCACAAACTGAAAACAATATTTATGAACACAGAATATAAATATAGTAATATAATATATTTATGTAATACTGGGGACAACACTAAACGACTAAACAACTTATACTAAATAATGAATGTTTTCTGATATTTAGGGTTTATTTACATCAGTAATATTTGTTAAAACAGGAGGAAAACATGCCTGTATTTTAAATTATGATAAATGGAGGAACATCAGAATGTATGTTATGATTGTAGACAATATAAATCTGATATATGTGATTATACCTGATGATAAAATAATGTTGGCAGCTTTTTAAGTGCACATTTCTCATGACTTAAAGCAGGATGTTGTGTAGGACATAAAACAGAGAAGTGACTAAAACTAAAGAGATGCAGCTTAATTTAATCATAATTACATAATTATCACATCTATTGTTCTATTTTATATACATCATAAATATATGTGATATATTTTACTGTCTGCATATCCATTTAAAGATGTTTTCTAGGAAGAGATGTGATGACATTTGGATATTATGATACACAGTAAGAATTATACTGGATTTTTTGTTTGTTTGTTTGTTTACATGGAAAAATACTTTGACGTGAAATTAATCAGCAACTATTTTGATAATCGATTACTTGTTGAAGTCATTTTTAAAGATCTTTTTAAGCTTCTGAAATGTGAAAATATGCTTTTTGTTCTTGTCTTGACATGATAGAAAACTGAATATTTTGTGTTTTGGACTGTTGTGGTCGGACAAAGCCGTCATCTGGGGCTCTTATGGACATCGCAATGGATTTTATTTATTTATCTATTTATTACTGTTTTCTGATGTTATACAGGCCAAATAAATTAATTAGTCAAATTCAAGAATAATGGGCAGATGAATAGATTTTGAAATGAATTTATCTAAAATTCAGTTTAAGTTTTAGTGTCATATACTTATATTACTTATATAATGAAATTCTTAGAGCCAACTCAACTTTACATAATAAGTTAAATAAGTTAAATAGTAATATAAGAAACCAAAAAGGCATATATGTAAAAAAAAAAAAAAAAAAAGAAAAAAAGAAAAAAAAAAAGAAAAGTAAAGAACAGTAAGTAAAAAGTGGGCATAGTTAGTGATTGAAATAAAAACAGTATTCGGTTGGTAATTAATAAATAATAATAAAATATTTGGTTATCAGGACTAATAAGCAGTGTAGTGTGATTAATAAGAGTATTTACTTAAAGAAAAATAATGTATAACAACAGGAATAGTAATAGTGTTTGTCAATTAAATGGTAGTATCTTAAATAGTCGTAGGAAAACAGGTATGCAGTGAATTAATAAATTAAAGTGACTGGTAGTAAACAACGTAAACAGTAGTTATTCTTAGTTCTCAGTTATTCTTGTATGAAGCAAGGGTCAAATCTTTTTACTAAAATAGAATAAATGTTTGTGTCACACACACACACACACACACACAGACACACACACACACACACACACACACACACACACACACACACACACACAGACACACACACACACACACACACACACACACAGAGACACACACAGCGGTATAGATTAATGTTCTTGTGGCTCAGACACGAACTGTCGCAGTAAATCGTCAATAATCTGCGTCTCTTCTCCTCCAGCAGGCAGTTCTCGTCTCCGGCAGATAGGCGGCCTTGTCCCGGGCAGGACATCCCGGACAGCCCGGCCCCGGTGCCGCAGTGTATGGTGGGAAACATGGGATCAGGTAAGCTCCTCAGCCGCGTCAAGTGACGCAGATGTAACCGGACAAATCCAGGATGTCATCAGACTTTTGCCTTCAGAATAAAAGCGCTGGGTTTTCCTCTGATTTTTATTTTAAAATGAGAAAGTTGACTTATCCATCAGGTTATTGATGAGGATATGGTAGTATTATTTGTAGTGATATTGTCTCATACTGTTGTTGTAGGTTACTGTAAGATAACTGCACATTTACACATAAAGTTGCACATTTTGACTCTTCAGGTTCACCAAAAACAACAGCTGTGAAATATTGTAGAAAAGACCATTTGTCCTTCTTTCATTAATTGCTAATTTTATTGATTGTGACTCATTGCTTTTAATTTCTTTGAATTGTTTTGTTTATTGCCTTGTTGTCAATTCCTACATTTTAACTTTTTAGCTTTATCCATTTTACCTAGTTTTTAATTGATGTTTCCATGTTTTCCTCTTTTATTGCTTTTTGATTTTAGTTTGTTTGTTCATTCATTTGTTAATTCATGTGTTCATTCATTCATACATTTGTTTGTTTGTTCATTCATTCATTCTCTCATTCGTTCAGTCATTCAATTATTCATTTGTTTGGTTGTTCATACATTTGTTCATTCATTTGTTCATTCGTTGGTTTGTTGGTTTATTATTCATTCATTCCTTCATTCATTCATTCCTTCATTCATTCATGCGTTCGTTCTTTAATTACTTTATTAATTCGTTCATTTATTCATTAGTTTGTTATTCATTCATTCATTTATTCATGTGTTAGTTCAGTCATCGCTTTTACGTTGAAGGTGTGAACCGGAAGCTGAACGTGCTGCTGACGTCGGCTTGACGCAGCAGGATCCGTGATGACAGCAGCGAGCGGAGGAGGCAGCAGGTGATTGATTTACAGCTTCCACTTTTTATTGTCTCACCTTTTCAACAGTGAACAAACGGAAGCAGTTTGTGAGCGGAAATGTTCCGCCGTGCCTGACTGAATCCTCCGTCCGGAATAACAACAACAACAACAATAATAATAATAACACATTTTAGCGCAGAGTAAACAAAAAGACCAAACCACGCCGGAGCCCGGAATTAGCAGGTAAGCTATAAATAACTTTTTGTAGATGTGGATGTGAGATGAAGCAGCATCTGTCTGTGTGTGTTTACATGCTGTTGTGCAGCGTGATTATTAACCGCAGGGAAACGCAAATGTGTTGCACCGCAGCCGGTATGTTTGCGCTCAGATCAGCGGAAACGTTTCATTTGCATTAAAACTAAGTAGAAACGTCCCACAGTGTGACGCAGACGTCATTATATCAGCTGAGAGGTTTGTGTTGCGTTAAAATCAGGGAGGGAAAAAAACTCAGTATTCCTGACATGTTGGAAAACTGACGCTGAGGCCTGTTGCGCCGCCCACAGTAAACAAAGCGCATAGTCCCTGTGTGTGTGTGTGTGTGTGTGTGTGTGTGTGTGTGTGTGTGTGTGTGTGTGGTCATAGGCTACTTTCGGGGACAAATTCAAGTCTAAAGACCAGTTAATTGGGGACGGCTTGTCCAATTGCGGACAAAAGCCGTGAAAGGCTGATTTTTGGGTCAGTAGTTATGGTTGAGGGTTAGGTTAAGTCTCCAGGAAATGAATGGAAGTCTATGTATTGTCCCCAAAAGTGTGGGGTCTCGCCTCCCGTATGGGGCCAAAAACCAGGTCCCCTTAACGTAAATCATTCATTTTTAGGGTGAAGACTTGGTTTAAAGTTACGGTTAGTTTAGGGTTAGACATGTGGTGGTTATGGTTAAAGATAGGATAAGTCTCCAAGAAATGAATGTAAGTCAATGTAATGTCTCTGAAGTGATGGAAACATGACTGTGTGTGTGTGTGTGTGTGTGTGTGTGTGTGTGTGTGTGTTGACACTGTGTTCAGTTGTATCTTCAGGGCTGCAACAGTCAGTCTCTGGTTTCTCTTTTTTTCTTTATTTTAACTAGAACTAGTCGGTGTCACCGTTACATAGTTTGTCCACCAGAGAACTGTAAAATGTCCCACTCAGTCACTCAGTGTGTATTGTGGACACGACTCTTAAAGGGTGATATTCTATATTTTCCTTATTGTCAACAAATCTCATGAGCGGACAATGAGCAGATCTACTTACATGTATTGTGTGTGTATCTAAAGCCTGATATATCTTATTCCTCTGGGCCGTAGACCTCTGTTATTGTCCAAAAACACATCAATGAGTCGCGCTGATGCACTGGGTGACACGTTCCTTTGTTCATGAAGAGTGTGATTATGACTCCAGAGACTAATAATAAAAATGACTATAGGCTGATATATCGTTATTGGATTTTGTAAACTCCTCTATAATCTAGTATCAGTCAGGCTGTAATTTTAACTTCAGCATATCCAAACAATCAATTGTTTTAGTTTTTATTCTGTGGTTTAAAATGAAACAAAACTTTTCTGTTACTCCTTATAAATGTAGGATAGATAGACCGATGCATGATTCAGTTTTATCAACATTACAAGCTTTTATGTTTTATTTTGTTCCAGTTTCTGTATGTCTGTGTTACATGTTCTTCTTCTTCCTCTGTCGTTGTTTATGTTGTGAATATATGGACACGTGTGTAATGTTGAAGTTGTTTATGACTATGAATTATTATTATGAATCAAACCAAACCAGATACAAAGATACAGTAGATGGTTACAGTTCAACTGTATGATAATGAAAAGACAAGACAGCCCATATTTATATATCTGTTTAGAAGTCTGAAGCACAACAAACAAATTGGATTAAACTTTATGATGTTAAAAAAAAGTCACAAATCAATTATAGTGATGAACAACATAAAACACGTTTCTCACATCAAGTTTTCATCTTAAAACTCAAAACTGTGTCTTAAACCGACAGAATGTATAAACCTGATTCAGCTCACAAAACATGAGCACGTTGATTCAGGGTAATCGACACTCTCAGTTTCATGTGGCCACTTCTTCTCTCTGACTCTCTGCTCAGATCAGACCACAAAAGAGGAAACTGAAAACCATGAAATGTTTCAGTGTGTAGTAAAGTTTCTCACAGCTGTGAACAGTTTCTGTATTTTTTCACCGTGTTTTTGTTGTTGTCTTCAGTGCTGAATATTCAAAACTTCCTCACATCGTTTAACTCGTAGCTCTTCTCCAAGTACAACGAGCTTTATTGACCTCGTACACATTTTCAGCTAGTTTCAGTGAGATGAATACAGCATGTCGTACTGGAGAAGAGTTGTGAAGCGTGTTATAATTTTAATGGCATTGAAGCTGGTTTGCACGTTGTTTCAAAGTTAGAAATGTGAATTTCAATACTTGAGTAAAAGATGCGTCTTCAACACCAAGAGGACATCTTTCTCCCGCCTCTTAACCTTCATAATCAGCTGCACGCCATGACAGAAGTTCACTTAAGGAATGAAAATAAAAAATAACAACTTTCATCTAGATTCAGCCTGAACAAGCAGGTGACGCCTCAGTGAATGCTTGTTATCCAGTCCACATCTAAACTTCCTCTTCTTCTCTTACGGTTTTCATTATTATGAGTATATACAGTCTATTGAATGTCACGACACTGCTGAATATCAGACACATGACTAGGTTCTCCAGGACAGCTGATATACAGTTGCTAAGGAAGAATACTGACTGAACAAACAATTCATACTGACTTTTAAAGTCTACTTGCATGTTAATTATGTTCTGTAAAACTAATTGTCATGGAAGATCGATTAGTCTGCTGATTATTTTCTTGACTAATTGTTTTGTCCATAAGTGCCAGAAAACAGAAAAAAATGCCCGTTATAATTTCTTAAAGCTCAAGATGAAGTCTTCAAATGTCTTATTTTGCCTGATCAACAGTCCAAAATCAAAAAATATTCAGTTTACTATCCTGTAAGATACATAAAAACTTCAAATCCTCACATTCGAGAATCTGCAACCAGCAAATGTTTATCATTTTTACTCAAAAAATGACTAAAAATAGTTGCTGATTAATTTTCTGTTGATCAGCTCATCGATTAATCAACTCATCCTTGCAGCTCTGACCACTGCTGCTGACTCTATTACTGCTGCCTCCTCCACCTCTCCTGCTCCTCTCAGTAGTACTACAAGTGACTGGTTCTACACTTGTACATCTCTGTGCTGTTCTCAGGTCAGTCGTAGTCAGAGGAGGAACCTCAGAGTTGGAGCCATGTTGTCGGCGGAGGAGATCCTGTGCAGCACGCAGCAGGTGATCGCGGGGCTGGAGGCGTTGAAAGGAGAGAACCGCAGTCTGCTGGAGACCCTGCAGGAAACGACGGACAGCCGGCCCACGTCGGAGAGCGGCAGCGTGGAGCAGGAGAAGAGCGGCATCATCCGCCAATCGCTGGAGAGGATAGAGCTGGGGCTGAGCGAGGCGCAGGTACACACACAACAACAGATCTCTCTCATGTGCTGCCTCTACTTTGTGGGATCTAGCAGCTGTAATCAGTATTTTATATTAACAACGGATCACGTTACTATTTGTATGTGAACCAAGAAGCTTGTAGTGACGAACCTACAGGGAATTATCACAGATTCTGCAGTTTCCCACAGATCCACAGAGAGTTTTATTGTCTTTCAGCTTATTTTTTGGTTTTACAGCCTGCAGCTTTAGTGCTTTGGTTCAATCAGTGCTGTTTTCAGGGAAAAAGTGCTTTAAATCCACTGTACACTACCTGCTCAGCACCAAATGACAGACAAGCAACGTTAGCGACTAGCTGGTGAACATAGTGGGGCATTTAGCAGCAATATTTCCCTCAAGATTTGCTGGGAGACTAAAACCAGAGCTAAAGGAGAGTGAATATTGGACTTACATTCAGCAGGTGGACTGAAACATGACTCCAAAAGAATGATAATGTTGCTTCGTGTCTGTTGGTTGTATAAATAAGCAACTGTTTTCTATCATCTTAAAAGCCAAGTGTTGTTTACAACTTGTTTCTGTTGCCCAAGTGTCCAGTAAATCAGATTAGATTGCAGGTTTAACTTTTTTAATCTGTTATGTATCTTCAAAATGTTATTTAAGTGTAGCTTTATTGACAACACTCTAAACATATTATAAAATACAAAGATATCAGACTTTGTCAGGGATAAAATCCTGGACTGACAGTAATAATATGAAACTTACTTAAAACTTATTCATCCTAAAGAAAAGTTTTGTCCCCAAGTATTGTTCAAACAATTCAGAGTAGAAGAATAAATCAGATTATATTGCAGGTTTAACTTTTTTAATCTGTTATGTATCTTCAAAATGTTACTTAAGCTTAGGTTTATTGACACTCTAACATAAAATACAAGATATCCCAGAGGAAAGTTTTGTCCCCAAGTGTTGTTCAAGCAGTTCAGAGTAGAAGAAGGTGCATTAAAAGCACAACAGCGCAAAAGTACAAATAAAACGAGTCAAGAGTAAATGCAGGGTTCAACATGAAAGATGCATTTAAAAGCAAAGAGTAAAGAAATTACAGCATGTACAAGATGCAATATTAGATGATAATAATAATAATATAATTATAATAATTCTTTTGTATAGTAAAATAATGGGTGTCCAGTGTTCGATGTTTGGTTTATAGGTTATTTAATTTATAATCAATTAAAGTTATAATCTTTATGTTTGTTATATATCAGAGGTGTTTTTCCTCTGTGCATTGTGTTTCATGTTGTCTCTGGTCTCTCCAGGTGATGATGGCGTTGTCGGCTCATCTGGGTTCACTGGAGGCCGAGAAACAGAAGCTCCGAGCTCAGGTGAGATTCTGATCCGTTTGGACGTACAGTGTGATAATCGACTCCACAGTCCAACAGTTAAATCCTTCAGTGTTTTTTCATGTGTGGAGAGTTAAAAACTTTGTTTCAATTAAACGTTTGTGTGTTTTTCTGTTGGTTAAAGTTTTCTGACATGAAAGAAAATTGAAATCTCTCTTCTTCATCCTCCTTTCGCTCCTACTTCCTTTTTTACTCTTGTGTCTTCCTTCATCTCTTCTCCTCATCTGTTCATCTCTCTCCTGTCCTCCTCTTTCATGTCATTTTACCCTTTGTCCCTCTTTCTCCTACCTTATTTTATTTTGCTCCAACATCCATCCTCTCAATCCTTTCTCCCCTATCTTCCTTCCCCTCCTGCTCATTTCCTATTCTCCTCATCCCTTCTCATCCTCTTATCTTTCTCTTCCTTCTTCCTCCTCCTCAGGTACGTCGTCTCTGTCAGGAGAACCAGTGGTTGAGGGACGAGCTTGCCGGGGCTCAGCAGCGGCTGCAGGACAGGGAGCAGGAAGTGGTCACCCTGGAGGAGCAGAACAGACACCTGCAGTTCATGTCCTCCATACGCAAATACGACCAGGAGGAGCCGCTGCTGGTGAGGAGACGACAAACATAAGTCTGGCAAAACTATCTCACTTACTGGAAGAGTCTGCTCTTTATTTAAGCGATGTGTTTGGGAACAGGGTCTTCAGGGTGTTTTTATGTGTATATTCAGGGAAACAAGGCTGGATTATAAATGTTTGACTAAAATCTGAGAAAGTTCTGAACCTGCAAAAGCTTTGTGAGATAAAGAGAAAGGGCCTCATGTAAGAACAGCTTGTATGAACAGATTGGTTCTTAAATGGCCTGTACGAGTATTAATTTTCTCATACAAATATGAATTTTCTCTTAGGTACAAATGATATTCGTACCTACTGCTGTGCTACAGACACTCCTAAATGATTTCTGACAGCAGCACTTGAAGCTTCACCGTCTGAAATTCTTGTTTTTACTCTTTGAGAACATTTTTGTGAATGAAATCTGTCCTCAAACAGAGCAGAACAGGTCGCTCTATATGAACATTTTAGGGGCGTGATTATGCTAATGATCAGATCTCACAAACGCACATTCATCAGCCTGAAACGAGCGATTTACAACAAGTTTGGGTATTTAAGAGAGTTTGTTGAATCAGGAACACTTGTACGAACAAACCTCACAGAAAAAAGTCAGTTTACAAAGAATTTCTATGGCATGAGGCCCGTTGAAAGTGATTCTTGTATCTGGCTTCTCTGCGGCAGAAGATTTCCACACCAAGCTGACAGACACACAGCCTTGACACATTATCACCTTTTAAAGTTGTTCTGGCTGACATGCCAGCAAATGTTTGCCTATTTAAACATCCAGCAGTCATGGAGAACCATTATCATTCATTTGGAGTCGTGTTTGTGTCCAGCTGATAAATTGTAAGTCAGATATTCACTCTCCTTTTAGCTCTGGTTTGGTCTCCACCAGCTCCTGAGAAAAATATCTGGCTCTGGAGCTGCTAAATGTTACACTTTCTTCACCAGCTAGTCGACAACTTTGTCTGTCTGCCGCTTGGTGCAGAAAACAGTTTACTGCTGCAGCTGGAAACGAGGTGGATGAAAGTGCTGTAAAACCAAAACTATGAGCCTCAAAGGTTGAAAAAGTTCTGTAAAGCTGCAGAGTTGAACCTTATTCACATCTACTGCATATCATACATATAAGTAAATATTGAGAACATGATGCAACTTCATCCTTGCTTGAAGTATCATCTTCTGACTCGTGTGTGTGTGTTTCGGTTTCTCCCTTCAGGACGACAAAGAGACGTCTTCCACCAAGGAGTCACTGGACGACCTCTTTCCTGCCGAGGACGAGGAGCAGTCACAGAGTAAGGCTCTGATTGGGTAACGTGATGTGTGCTTTAGAATAATCCACAGCAGAGACGTAACGTTCTCATGTTTGTCCAAAGAAAACAAGTACAAATATTAAAGGGTTAGTTCACCAAAATATTTTATTTGCTGAATTTTTGTGATGCTCTTCTAATATAATGGAGGTTTTAAAGGAATGTCTGAAATCACTAAGACACCCTTTAATGTCATGAAGTCATGATGAGCTCAATATTAAACATGTTGCTTGTGTGAAACTGCAACATATTTATTAGTAATCGTTTGTTTGTCTCCATACATGCGCTCAGTGTATCTGTGTTACTGCTGTTTTAGATATTTCGACTCTTCACACACAGAAAAGACATTTCGAGCTCCGGTGTCACATTTTGAGCGTCCACATTACAGGCAGTGATAATGAGTTTTCATAGCGTGTGAGGGATAATCAGTTTCAGCCGAGCACGTTGAGAGGATTGACGTGTTAATCTCGTTTAACACGAGTGTGGGGTCGCCATGGCTACAGAGACGGCACCGTTTTATTGCAGCTACACAGCATGAGATCATTTTAAAGCTGCAAACCCTGAAAAATTCAATTAATCTATCTGATTTAAGTAATTTACTTACATTAATTAAAAGTAATTGATGAAATTTGATTGATCATGCTCTCAGTTGTATCTAATTTCAAGCCTTCAGTCTTTGTAGAAGTGAAAAGTCTCGGTTTGTATCAAATTCTTCTTCATGTGTTTTGTTGTTGTGCAGTTTCCCAGCCTCACCACAGCAGCGCAGCGGCCGCAGCCCAGCAGGGAGGCTATGAAATTCCCGCCCGCCTTCGAACGCTCCACAACCTGGTCATCCAGTACGCATCCCAGGGACGATACGAGGTCGCTGTACCGCTCTGCAAACAGGTGAGAGGGGCGTCTGAAGAGAGATTAATGTTCCCCCAAAATCCAGTTTCCAGCCTGTTTCTAAACTGGGAACAAACTGGATCTTATACCTGCTTCTGATTTGTTTTACTGTATCTGATGATCATGTCTCAACAGGCCTTGGAAGACCTGGAGAAGTCGTCAGGCCACACCCACCCAGATGTAGCCACCATGCTGAATATCCTGGCGCTGGTGTACAGGTGAGGCCACAACACACACTTACAGGAAAGATGATCCCCCCCCAAAACTGATGAAGTCCTCTGATTACATGTTGCACCCAGTCATCACCCTCTGAGACAGGAGTCACAATGGCAGAGTTAACAGGGAAAAATATGTGCGTTGTGATGACGTCATATAGCAAAATAATGGATTTACTCCATAACAGTTAGTTTTTACAGCCTGGTTAATTGAGGTGAGGTTGTGTTTAAAACCAAGTGATTTATGCAAAGATTCAGATCTGATGTGATGAACATTGTGACCTGTTTGTTCTCTACAGAGACCAGAACAAATACAAAGAAGCAGCAAACCTGCTGAACGACGCGCTGGCGATCAGGGAGAAAACTCTTGGAATGGATCATCCAGCCGTAAGTTTCCCTCCTCTCGTATACCAGCATCAGTGTTTATTAACGCCTGACACACTCTGAATCTAACCAGGACAATATGCTGTTTGTTTTAATGTGTTTGGTTGTATTTATGTTACTTGATTTTTACTCACTATTCAGTTTTATCGCTGTGTAAATAAACTTAAAACATACGTTGTTTTGGCAGATGCAGCAGTGTTTCGTTTACGTAGTTCATTACCTAAAAATGTTTGCATTGTTCCTTTTTATTTTACTGTGTGTGTGTGTGTGTGTGTGTGTGTGTGTGTGTGTGTGTGTGTGTGTGTGTGTGTGCGTGCGTGCAGGTGGCAGCAACACTCAATAACCTGGCAGTGCTTTATGGGAAAAGGGGAAAATACAAGGAAGCAGAGCCGCTGTGTAAAAGAGCTCTGGAGATCAGAGAGAAGGTGAGAAAACACACACACACACACACACACACACACATTTGTATTATTTAAATAGGTTCCTAAGTTTCACTACTACATAATTTAATGCTAATCTAATTCAACCTCAAACTCAAGTCTTAATTTAAACTGTTGTAACTTTAATTTCTAAACATCATCATAACTTTTTATGACCCTTTTTGAAGAAGCGAGAAACACTAAAATCTCACTTTGGGGGATTTTCCTTAAATTTTTTAAGGCTTTAATGATGTTAAACCATTATGTCTCCGTAAAACTCAATTTCTGATTTGTTTTGTTTTTTTTTACCTTATTTATCTATGTTGGTGCAGTTCTGTAATGTCTTTATAACATTTTGAAAACTGCTACATAAATGAAATAGTGTAAATAATTTCTAGTACATTAACACAAGAAGACAAACTAACCGTTTCTTGGCGATTCTCTGAATATTTTATCAACATGTAACTGAATTTGAAATAAAGCTTTACATGACTCTTACTCTACCTGTGAGTGTGAAGAGACCTCCTGTAGGCCTGAAAGGAGGCTGTGAAACATTTACAGTTTGCTTCTTCACTGGGAAACCAGTTTGAATTCCCAGTTACAGTAGATCCCAGTGGTTTTCATGGCAAGTAAAAAGGGTCAAAACTTAAAAGATATTTTCCCAAAATATGTCTAAATACACAGCATCCCTCCCAACCGTAACTAAGTACATTTATTCTCATCTACATATAGTTGACATGATTTAAATTTCACATTCAAAACACAAAATATCTGTAATAATAATATAATAAATGATAATAGAACATCAATTTTCTGCATAATGTGAAGCTTTGCTTCAGAGGCTTAAAGTATATTTTCCTGCCGATACTTTTAAGTAAGATTTTGAACGCAGGACTTAAACTTTAATGGAGTATTTTACAGTGTAGTATCGCTAGTTTTATTTAAGTAAAGAATCTGAATACATCTTTTTTTTTGTGTGTGTTTTTCTCTCTCAGGTTCTGGGTACAGACCACCCAGATGTGGCGAAGCAGCTGAACAACCTGGCTCTGCTGTGTCAGAACCAGGGGAAGTACCAGGAAGTGGAGCAGTACTACGAACGCGCTCTGCATATCTACCAGAGCAAACTGGGACCAGATGACGCCAACGTGGCCAAGACCAAGAACAACCTG
Organism: Thunnus thynnus; assembly: GCF_963924715.1. Lineage (NCBI taxonomy): Eukaryota > Metazoa > Chordata > Actinopteri > Scombriformes > Scombridae > Thunnus > Thunnus thynnus. The sequence continues at coordinate 29,835,451 of NC_089523.1, forward strand.
GTGAGACGGGAGGAAAACTCTGGCGTACTGGGAATATTTTGTCTTTCCATGTTTTCCTCAATGAGTTTATCATTTAAAAGTGTATAAAATCACCTTCTTATACAGTAGAGTCGTTGTTTCATCGACGCCTGGAGCGAATTTTACATTTTATTTCTCTCTGGATGAAATTTCCCGTCATTCAAACCTTCTTTCAGGACTCATCCCTCTGCTTTTCCTGTTTCTCTCTCTCTATCTTAGGCTTCCTGTTATCTCAAGCAGGGGAAATACAGACAAGCTGAAGCTCTTTATAAAGAGATCCTAACCAGAGCGCATGAAAAGGAGTTTGGATCTGTAGAAGGTACAAAACAGTGATATAAGGACTCGGTCGCTCATCTTGGTTTATGACATGTCTACCATGATGTGCTGTATCAACAATTTGGATCTTTTTCTTGTACTTTTAACCTTCCTTCTTATTAGTTATGGTGGAGGGATCTGTCATGTTATCTAAAACCACTTTTAATAGTGAAAACAAACTAAATGAGATACTTCCTGGTTTAACTTGTGTTCTGTTGAGATACCTGTATCTTTAAAAGTTTGGATTAAAGGCTAAATCTACAAAAAGTCTTGGTTGTAAAGACCTAAATCAATCAGTCACAGGTGGAAAATTAATTTATAATGTTTAAGTGCACAAGAATATGTAAGAAACTTACTGTAATTGAATCCAAATAGGCTCTTGTTCCTGTCAGAGCAGGTCTTTGCTACAGCACGGGGAACATCCTGTCCTCTGACTTATTGTCTTGGATGGATCTATTTATTGTTCTTTATTAACATGTCTGTGAGTACCTGTGTACTGACTGTCTCTGGCGTGGATCTGTCTGTTATTTGTTTGTTTGTTTGTTTGTTTGTTTGTTTCTTATGCATTGTCTGGGTGCCTTTTCGGGATAAATAAAGTTGTCTGAGACTGTTGAGCGTTGGGATGTGATGAATATGTTGAACTGGTTTGTCTTTCCGTCGGTCCGATCGTCGTCCAGGTGACGGTCGTCCCAGCTGGTCCGCTGCTGAGGACGGCAGCAACCTGAAGCGCAGCGGCTCCTTCACCAAACTCAGAGAGTCGATACGACGAAGCAGCGAGAAACTGGTCCGCAAGCTGAGAGGAGCCGAAATGGAGGAAACGACCCCGAGGAATGCTGGGTAATATTCTGTTACGAAGGTGTTTGACCCAACTGTAAGTGTTAATGTAGTCGAGACCAGATCCTGCCAGTACAGGATCTGATGTCATGAGAGTTTACTGGTAAAAGTTAAAGAAATATCCCCACAAACACAAATGAAGCTAATGTGAGAATTACAAAGAACAGCTTTGGCTTTATTTCCAATGGTGGTTATCTAATATTTTTAAAGAAATTCTTTTATATATTATGTTTTTTCAGATTAAATGTCACAAGATTCAAAGTCAACTTACAGAGAAGTTGATGTTGATTTTACTGCAAATTGGTTAAAAAGTTTGTAACAGAAGTTTTGTTTTAGCTTTAAAAAAAAAAGAATATTTTAGGCTTTTGTGTGTTTTTAGTGACATTAGGCTCCTTTTGTGAGGATTAAGAGTTCATTATGTTATTATTTCCTGTTTTCAGGATGAAAAGGGCAAACTCTCTGAATGTGTTGAATGTTGGAGCCAGAGACAATCAGGACGGTACTCAGGTGAGCAAACTGTCGGTATTTAACTTTTAGTAGATCTGCGTATGTTTTTTGGTGCTAAATGACAGCTGCTGTGGTGTTTCTGCTCTTCACAACGGTTATTTACTTCCTTGACATGTGCACGTCCTCATTAAGTGATTAAAAATCCTTTGACTCAGCTGAATATCTTCTCACAGAAATGTGTAACTTAAAACCCGTCATGTGTTTTTTGTTTTGTTCCTCAGTCGAGTCGCCTGAGAGATAATCGAGCTCTGAGCTCCAGCACGCAGAACCTGACGAGACGAGGTTCACTTGGTGGGACCAGCTAACACACACACCCTCTACAGGATAGTTAGACAAACGTTCACAACCAACTGACCTGTATCGATTGTTCATATCAGATGTCAAACACCTTCAAGAAAAACAAGATAAATGTCACAACTGGAGACTTTTTCAAATCTTACTCGCTGGGTGATTCTCATGAAGACGGTACAACTCATAGCAAAAATCAAAGACCACTGTATACATCGTATTGTATATATTTTTCCCTTTATATCAAATAGGATCTAATTTCATTATTTGATTTGAAATTATGGTCTATGTGCACATTTGAGATGTTTTCAGACATTTTTAGAGCGACTGTGAGGAAATAACACATTTTTAATAAGAAATATGAAACAACAATACGAATTTTTTTTTTTTTTCCGACGGCAAGCACTTCAATATGCTCAACATTAGTGGGTATCACCCAAAATGTGTACTATTAACATATACACATATTTTAAAGCAAAAAAAATCATTTCATCACAGTAACATAAAATAATAATAATAATAAACAATTTTCATTATGTTTTCGTTTTAAAGCATTATACTGAAAAATACAGTTCAAACACAATGTAAAGGGTCTTAAACATTAGGGGTAATTTATTCATGTAATTTCAATAAATCATCAAATACTATAGATTACGGTAATGAAAAAAGCATATCAGTAATCAATAACAACACTTCAATAAATACAGAATAAATAACTAGACAATAACGATCAAAACAAATCAACTCAGAACAAAGCATAAATCCACCTGCTTTTTCTCTAAATGTATCCATCATGTCCAGAGGAAACTTTTCCTAAGATCTCATCACATAAATTAAAGTTTGACGTATAAAAAAAAACAAAAATACTCAGATAAACAGAAACTAATAAAGTTCTGCGGACTGATGAAACAAAAACTGACCTTTTTTTTTTAGCCAAAACCACAAAACGTTTGGAGAAAAACAGGTGAAACAACACTTTGACGTTCTAAATAACAACACTGTCAAATCAGAATTCAAATACTTTTCTTTTTGTCTCAGACCTTCTGACCCTGGACGGATCTTTTAAGCAGCACTTCGATGACCTAGATGTGTCGGACGCAAATCACTGCTGTTCACACAATGAATTACTGTATATAATTTGCATACATACGCATGACAGTACGTCATTTGCATAAATGAAGCAGTCAAAGAGACAAAAGAGTGAGAAGCACTGATATGAAAATTCTTGATACCAATAATAGATTGTTTACAAAAAATATCTGCAGATGCCCGTTACTGTTAGACCATCACTTAGCCTACACGCTAACCTGACACTATTTCTATTGTTTACACCACAATAATCAAACTTTAAGCTAAACAGACTATTTTGTGGCTCTGGTGAAATAAATATTTTAGAGCTGGTTAATACAACTGTTCTCATCTTAATCCTATGATGACCTAATAACAATACAATCTATATATAAACATGGCTGTTGAAACTGTAAAAATCATCACATCCCTCCTTACATATTGTGCTTAATTTGCAACATGGGGATGTTTCCTTTCCTTGAAATGTTCCAGGAGTTGGCAAAGTTATTGTGTGTTACTGAGTAACTTTCTAGGTAACGTTATTTCTGCAGCACACGCACTCACTTTTTTATACTCTTTATACAAGACAGGAGGAAAGAATCCGGCGTTATGATCGGTCGAACTCTTTTTGCGTGTCGACAGGCTAGATGCTGCTGCCTGTTGCTGTTAGACTTGAGTACTGCAGAGTGACAAATCGTATCAGTGTACTTTTATGTCAAAGTACATAGAGGTCAGCAGGTCTGCTATAGTGAGTCCAGATCGACTGCACCACACTGAAGAGCCTGGCAGATGATGTTACAAGCAGCGATTTCTTTGATGTTTTCTAAATAGTATGAAACCTCGTCGCTGGGGAATTTTACGGCGGGGACGTAGAATCGGTTGTCACCAGTACAGCTCATGGTGTCGACTCCATACTGACCACTGACGATCTGGATTAATGAATAAAAATTAAATAAAAGTATGCCCAGCAAGTATTATGAAGTAGTTATGACCTCCACCTTTGGCATCACATCCCTGCAAGCTGTTTCAAATCTAGCCGTGTTACTGAGGTCTCCGTCATGTTCTGACCTTGATGGTCTCTTCTCCTTCATTTCTATGGGTGAAGATAAACTTATTTTGGGGAGAAACAGTCACAAGAGCGGCTACAGAAGCAAGAAACTTCTCTAAATTTGATCCTCCCTGACTCTGCTGCAACAAGCTGAGCAGAAATGAGTTTGATTTGCAAAAACATGAAAATAGATGACTTTAAATTATATATTATATATATATATATTTGGAAAACGCAGAGAGGAAAGGCGATAAGGAGCAGGGAGCTTACATGATGTACTTTCATAGTCTCTTGTACTGGTTTAAGGGATGGAGCAACCAGTTCCCCACATTTTGAAATGTTCTCCTCTGTCACCTCAAAAAAAAGCCTCACAGATGATTGCTTTGACAGATTTTCCAGCAAACCACCAGCATTCTGGGATTGTCTGTGCCACAGGCCACCAAACGATCCGCCAGGTTTTTAAGTGCAACTCCTTCTCCCATCGTTGGGCTCCTTTCCTACGAGAGGCCCCAGTGACGTTCCAGTTACTGTTACTTTCATAAAAGTCACTGTGGAAGTTTGGTAGAACGCTACTTTAATCCTCTACTGTGACGTCGGCCCATCTGAGAGGAAGTAGATGGTTTTTTTGCCCCGGGGGGGGGGCGACTGGCTCTAATGTGATCCAGGACTGGATCCAGATGTGCCCATGTGGCAGCAGCAGCATCATGTCGTAGGCTACCAAATGATTCAGCTTGTCTCACCCCTGTGTGCAGTTTTTTTTTTTAACTTTGCTGCTGAAATTTTCGTGTATTTTACAGACGTGTTTCTCAGTCTCTTGGTTTCACAATCCAGAAGGCTTAAAAACACTGGGAGACCTTCAGGCAGAGAGGGTTCTCTCTCTCTCTGAGGAATTTCTTGTGGAGATTTTCCATTTTATCTGTGAGGAACCTCTTCTTGTAAATCCGCCCCGGCCTTCCTGACCTTCCCCAGTTTCACCATTTATAACTGTGGAGACATCTTCTCTGTGCAGGAAGACTTTGACATGATCACCCATCCTCCTTCTTCTGTTTCTCACACAGTTTCAAACGGTTCTTTCTCCTCTTTTTGGCTCGACTTGCAAGCAGAATAATAATCTGGTTCCTTTTTTTCTCTACGTGGATCATAAACCCTTGAATATAAAAACGACTCATTGAAATCAGTTAATAATTATAAACGTTTCAGAGCTTTTTATCCAGAAAAACTGCAGCTACTCCGTTTACTTCAGTTCAGTCCTGCAGGGTCCAATATAGCAGCAACGAGCTGAAGCAGTCGATGTGTCATTTATGTTTATAGGTCTATGATCTTTTGTCTCCTCTTCGTCGTGGTGCTTTATGCATCAAAAAACAGCGCTACGGTAATGAAAGCTGCACGTTCGGACACTTCGTTTTCCTCAAATGTTCTTTAAAGCATTATATCTGTTAAATGATACAGTTTTAAACAAATTTATATTTATTTTCATAAACTTGCTTGAATATTTATTAGGCTAAATTGACGAGAAACCATGAAATTTCTCACATTACGGTAATGAATTTGTGACTAAAAAATCAGTTAAAAAACATAAAATTCTATTTTGGTACCAAACAATAAACTGTGCAACATAATAAACATGTTGTACTTTTAAAATAAAAGTTAAATATTTTATGTTTTCATGAGTAAGATACATCTTTACGATCGGCTTCATGAGAATCACCCAGCTGTTTTCACTACCTTCCTCTGAACAAGTAACAGCAAATTAATGTTTACGCTTTTTTTTGTTTTTTTTGCCCAGTAAGCACAATAAAATAACATGTTTGTCTCCAGTAATGACGTTAGTTCACATATCGACTGTACCTTGAGACATTTCTACATTGCACTATAAACACTGATGTAACTTTCCTTTCCTTCCTGTTCACTTGAAATTTAACGTCACTCTTTCCTGATTACAAGTTAATTATTAACTTAAAACACAAACTGTTCATATTAGACTCCTTATAAAGCATCACCAGCATTTACAATGTAGGAAAACTTCAGTTTTCACTATATTGGTATAAACCAGACCAAATCCTTTGCAGGTTAACAGAAATCTGTAACACAATTAACTTAACGTTTGCATTATTAGAGTTTCCTTTTCCTTCCTTTTTTTTTTTTTAGATCTTTTGTAAAACAGATTAAATGAATTCTCTTCTGAGAAGCACAGGGATGAAAAGTCGTTTGCACAATCATTAATACGTGTGATGTGTTTGTCGAACTGTAAATGTTACATTTGGTTTACGAGGGAGAAGTTTATACTGTTAAAATGTTTACGATGTGCAGGCGGTTGAAATTATATTTTCATATCAGAGCTGATAATAAGTTCTGAAAATAAGGACCAACTATTTTATTTTTGACTGAATTAAAGTTTAAAGAATCTAAAAATGTCATTTAAATCATTTGAAAACTGCTAGAAAACGAAGGTGAAGATGGTACTTTAAAGGATTGTGGATGCGTTTTGCACAGTCAGTTAATATATTAACAATCAAACACTTAACTGTGGCATATTGATCAATAATTGAATATTAATCATCCCAAGTATTCATTTGAATATTCATCAAATTAACAGATTTATTTATTGGATTATGAGGCTTAAGCTTTTTAGATACTCAAAGTTGTAATTTTGATGACTTTAATTAAGACTTTATAGATCTGAAGGTTTAGATCATTTCTGACGTCTGTGCTCCTCTGCAACAGTATAAAAACAGACACAATGGCAGACAGCGAACGCAATCACTAATAATAATAACCTAACATTATGACGTCTAGGCTGTCTGTAAACACAGTGGTGAAAATAGCAAATCACAGCATGAACAATTTTTATTGTAATTTAACTTCCACTCTTATTCACTGAAATGCCTGAGAACTACTGTACAACTTACCACGAGTCACTGTAATAAACGATAAACCAGCTTTTAATAGCTTTTAATGTAGATTTTTTTTTTTTTTTGTGCTTTTTCAAATTTTTGTTGTAGCAAAGAAATACTTGAACTAGTTACTTGAACTTGAGATTCAAACTCAAGATTTGGCAAAACAAAAACTAAATCTTCCATTTTATATCGATACAATCATTTTATACAAACTAAACACTCAGGAACATTTAATAAATAAAAGATACTTATGCAAAAAAACAAGATTGGAAGGAGTGCTGCTACGAAATCTTGGCTCCCTTTAAAAAAAATTACGTTACAACCACCATTACCACTGAATTTTATTTCATAAAACTCCTCTTAGGGCTCTGATCAAGCTTTTTTTTTTCCTGTAAAAGTATATATCTTGTTTTTCCATGGCGGAGAACTACTGATTGTACGTCTGCTGTTTGTTTAAAGGGCTGAAATTGTTAGTTATTATAGAAACTACAGTCTGTTATACAAGCTTACTGAAGCGTTGTAAAGATGTTACGTACAAAAAAAATGGAAAACAATTATTTCATCTGCTTGTTCTGTGCTTATTCTGGTAAATATGAATGTTTGTATTTTATATCTGCAAACTTGAGCTGAAATGTAAAAATAAAAGTACAATAAGATGTAAAAAAACCTTCAATTTCAGTGTGTGATGTTTGTTTTGTCTTTTAGTGCTGGTACCTGTAAAATAACTATTAATTCCCCCAAGATTAAAAACACAAGAAATACAAGTCAAGAGCCTTTAAATACAAACATTTATATTCCAACTTTCTCAATGAAAAACAGATACAAATATTTCTATGTACAGTTGCAGTAGAAAAAGGACACTAACAGTCGTCTTGTCTGTATGACAGACACTATATGGACCGATGTTACACCCGCACATGGAATAACATTTTTTGTAGTTAACGCAACATTTTCTTATCTTAAACACGTCTGTTTGTCTCGTTTTTAAGCAAAAATGTTCTCAAAACGATACAAGTTAAAAACAGCGCACAGTGTGATAATTATTATTGGTCTTTAAAGCAACAAATGTTTTGTGTCACAACCCTACAGTAGCTCTGGAGTGCCGAAAACAGCTCACACCTTTCTAAGATTTCAAGTAAAAGTCAGTTTCATCATAATAGAACTATTGTTGGTATTTCTGTTATATCGTCTCTTAGTGCATCTGTGAGTTATCTGTAATACTTGAAAATGTTCACTGAGTCTACAAAACGTTAGGACCTTCTTCCATGTTTAATGTTGTCTTCTTTAGTTACATTATCTTGTAGATCTCCATCACTGCCTCGTGTTGGTTTGGTACAAGAGGATGTAGGAACAACATGTAAACCAGCTATTAAAGTTGCACAAATCACTGAAATATGTTTCTGCTCAGTGGACAAAAGTGTGTCGGCTAATTATGAAAAAATAAATCCTGTCACACACTCTTGAGGTCTATTGGTTGGACTAGTGAGGCTAAATCTGATAAAATGTGTTTGCATTTCAACACTACAGTATATACTCTGTAAAGGCAGGGTGATAATATTCAGTAGACTCAGTGTGTGGCTCAAAATACTGAATGCTGAGTGTTTAGTTTTAAAATAGGTCCAGACTGGTGGTGTTTAACACTGACAGAGCCAGAGCTGGTCCAGAGTGTGTTTTAAATATGTCTCATGTTTGTTATTGTACATCTGAACTGTCCTGATGTGGTAAACCTCAAACATCTGGCACTCCACGTAGGTAAAAAATAAACTCTTTAGTTGCATCTGCTATCTGATCCAGTTCTAATCATTTTAAACAGCCGATGACCCCCCCCCCACCCCTCCTCCATCATGGGCGTTTCCACGGTGATGACATTATGCAGTGTATGTCACCTTCAGGTCTGGTGAGCGATCTGAGTGATTTTCTGCAGCATTTCCTCCGACTCCAGCTGCTCGAGAGTCAACAGAGACAGACCCAACTGGTCCTCCTGGAGAGAGAGAGAGAGAGAGATTGTGAGGAACGGGTAAAAAATAAAGATAAAGTTGGAAGAAAGGTGAATAATAATGATCACAGAGAGCCTCGTCAACTGTTTGCAGTGTCTTGCTATATGACAGTTGTTCCTGCACACCTCTGGTTAATCGTCCTTTTCACGATGTAGATCTGTGTCACTGGTAAGATTAAATACAAGAAAGCTGCTAGATGCTAAAAGATGCTAAGAAAACAGGAAGTGTAGTGAAAGCAGAGCCTGGTGTGTGGGTGTGTGTGTGTGTGTGTGTGTGAGAGCTCACTGGGTGAGTCAAAGTGGATGTAAAATAAATAAAAACTAACTAACTTTCAATCTAAAAGTTTCCCGCTCTTCCTACATTTCTATGTAGAAAGGAACAATGTGAAGCACAGATTTATACTTGCGTGCTGCTCGGCAGGTTTGAGTCGTACCTGTCTGAACGGCTGAGCCATCTGACGCAGGAAGTGCTTGGAGAGCTGGACCGCCTCGTCCACGGTGAGGTTCAGACTGCCGTCGTTGATGTGCTCCTGGATCCAGCGAGGAAGCTTCCCACGCTTGTCTGCTCGGGCGTAACGCTGCGGAGGAAGAAGAGGGGAGGAATCACACAGAGACAGAGCTACTTTAATGCCAACATCAGAAGACTGGTTGTACTGGGATGCTACCAGCAGTGAATGTGAGTAACTGTGAAGCAGGGCGATGCTGAGAAACTGGGTCATGTGTGGGAAATACTGTATATTAAATAAAATTGGTAGTGGCGCAACAAAAAGTGAGATCAGAAGACAAACGTAGGCCGATTAGCAAACACACACACACACACACCTTGTCAGCAAATATCATGAGTCCGTAGTCCGTCTTGCCTCTGATGGCTCTGCCCACACACTGGGCCGCGTGACGCATAGCATCAAATGTGAGGAAGTCATTCTCTCTGATCTGGAACTGATCCCGAAGGTATTCCAGACGAGCCTGAAACGTGTGTCAGTGAGGAAAAAAAATATTGCTGAGCTAAAAATGTAAGAATGACAATAAAACTGTCCAATCAGACTGAGAGAAAAGTTTTTGTTTGGGGTATGTTTAAAGACACACATCTTCAACAAAAACTTATTTTTATATGAATAAATCATGAGTAAAATACAACCAACATTACAGTTTACCATATCAGATATGTAGTTGCATGTATGTATGTAGCACTGATTTATTCATTTATTTAACTGAATGATATAAAACGAGATGTTGACATGAAGACGTAGTGATGGTTCTGACCTTCAGGATGCGGCTCTGTGTGTAAACATACGGGACTCCAAACATGATGACTGCCCGGCCGAAGTGATGCACTGAACAGAAAACACAACAAGATTCATAATTATGTTGAAAAACTTAACATACCCACATGTTTGCTGCATCATTACATTGTATGTCACCATAAAGAAATCTGTTGAATTGCTTTCATTCTTTATTTTATATGACTATAAAATATAATATGTTTTGACTGGATCTCCATCAGTCTTTCCAGTAACCTGCAGAAATCTGATCATTTACCGAAATCTATTCCTTCAGACACCTTCCCTCTGGCCACAGACAGCAGGATCGCTCCTCTGCCGTTCTCACATGCCTGAAGACAAGACACAGACAAGAAAGGTCAGAGGTCAAAAGTCTGAGACCCACCAGGAGAACAGGAAGATAAAACATGCTAATGCTTAATGGAATAAGTGATAAGCCCTGAGTCATCTGTTTTAAACAACATGGTCTTCGAATACAACCTTTTTTTGTACAGATATTTGTGACTTGTTTCGTTATAATAACTATGAAGTAAGATAACAGGCGTCTCTCTGACCTCCTGGTATTTCTCCAGGGCCATGCTGGTTTCTGCAGCGTCCGGAGTCTCAATGAAGATCAGCTTGTTTCTCTGAATATTCTCCAGGATTCCCTGCAAACACACATGAACAGAAACACACACCATCAGAAAACGGTGCTTCTTTTCCATATATGAAGATATTAAACATTAATAATAAATGAATAAAACAATCCTGCTCTTTAAGAGCAAAACACCTACTTACATCTAATGGCTGATGCTACTATTATTTTGTTTCAATGATTCAAATATTGACAGTTTTATTATTATCAGTGTCACCATTTTACTGTAATTATTAAGACTAACAAGAAGTGAGCAGGAAGACATCACAGTCTCTCAGGTGTGTGTGTGTGTGCGTGTGTGTGCTGCGTCTGTATATACACACACTGACCTGTTCATACCAAGACGCAACTATGTTCTCCATGTAGACGTAGCTGGTGAAAAATGCCACAATGCCATCAGGAACAATGGCGGACATCTCCAGAAGTAGGTTGCCATAGTTACGAATCACAGCTGGAAAAGAAAAAAAAAAGAAGTCATCCTGTTATCAAAAGAAAAAGAAATGAAAGTTTGGTCTGTTTTGAGATTTTATGGGCTGAAAAAGACACAGATGTATACATATAGATGTATATTTATGTCACAGCTGCAATTTTAAACACTAACCAAAGTCCTCTCTGGTCTCAAACTTTGAGCTGAGCGCCACCTGGTCGTTTCCTCTGCCGACAATCTACAAAAACAAACAGAGGAGGAGAAAAAGACATAAACAGGCAATCAGGGAGGAAAAAAAAGGAGTTTGATAGGCTCCAATAATTCTGTAAAACAAGTGTGGACATAATGTGATTAAAGGTTTGTGGTGTTTCAAAAAGTCCTCGTCTAGTTCAAGAATTCTTCTTACAATCCACCAAAGTGAACAAGTGTGTCTGAGTGTGTTTACACACCAGAGGACAGAGGCAGGTCCGGGCCAGCGTCATGGTGAAGGACGCCATGGTAACGGGGCGGAAGTCGAGGATTCGGGGATAGATGTCCAGCGGAGAGAGAGTCTGAGGAGGACAAACAGAAGGACAAGAGAGAATCTAAATTAGAGCAGACATTCGTTTATCAGTGTCGTTTGTTTGAGGAAACACAGACTTCATACATTAAATGCATTAAATAAATGTTAACAAATGAACAAAGAGGAGGCACACAGTAAAACACATGAAAGAAGATGCATGATTATATTTCAAGAAGCAAAATGATAGTGAAAGTCTCCAGCTGAAGGAGGCGTTCAGTATAATCGGTGCAAGTAGGTTAACCTGAGAAAACTATTTTTACTCTCAGTCTTCATCATTCTGCACACAGTCTGAGACATGTGGGTTACAAATAGACATCATACTGAGGCAAACATCTCAAGCACTAATAAAACAGTGTAAGTTACAGGACTAAACTGAGCAGAGAGGAAGGGGACAGAGTCGTATCTAACTCACCCCCGAGGTGATGACGACCGACTGAAATCTTTGAAAAACAGGTTTGATGGCTATAGACGGATCCATGCAGCTGAAAGAGGAACAAAGACAAAAAAACGAAGTCACATGTTGACCTGTTTAGTCCTGCATCATCTCACATATCTGATCAATCTACTGGAACCTGTCATCAACCAATTAGAGCCTCGATCCACCTGAAATGCCTAATGACGATCGTCAGCATGTAATGTTTCCTGATTTTAAACACTTCTCAATTTTCTCCCACCTGAAGTGCAGCACAGGGTTGGCAATAGTTGGAGTTCTGTCATCAAACGGCTCGATGATTATAGTAAAACCTTGACAGACGGAGAAGGACACAGAGAGAGAGAAAGAAGTGCTTCATGAGGTTAAAGTTAAAAAAAAATACAGCCGAGAGGTTTTCAAAGCGACACCATTTAAACAAACAAACAAAAAAATGCCTTTGGAATTTGTTTTTTTACAAAATATGTTGAAACAAATGAGCTGCTCTATGAAAAAAAGCCATCATGAGAACGTTTCCATTCTTTTTAGACAACAGAAGCAGTAAAAACAAAAGAAAAAGTCATAAACTGAATATTTGGGAGATATCGAAAGCTAAAATCTTTCAACCACAACAATCAGTATCACAGACTAGAATCTGACTTCTATCCCACACCTTACTGCAACAGTATCTGCCAGAGTAATATATTTATATATTTATATATATATGTTAACAGTGTCTGTACATCTTTAAATACTGCAAGCAGAGTCATTAAGTGTCATCTAGTACCTTGGCTGTAGGTGCTGACCAGAGTAGCAAAGTTAGAGATGAGAGTAACGGCCGAGAAGTCTGCGATGTCAGCGATCTCCAGAGTTCGTAGTAACGACTGCAAACGCTCTGCACAAAACCTGGAGAGACACAAAGGTAAACGAGGAAATGAGCTGAGAGAGAGCGAGCGACTGAGAGCGCGTGAGAGAGGTGAATTATTGAGTAAGAAAGATGATAAAGACGTGAGATGAGAGAACGAATGAGGAACAGACAGAGTGAGCCGGATGCTGCTAAAGAAACGAGCGAGGCCGACACCGACCTGAGAGGTTTGCGGTCGATGCAGACTTTGTCGAAGATGTCTTTGAGGAACTGCGGGGTGCTCTCCTGTATGACGTGTTGGACTCTCAGACGGGCCTTCAGATACTCCAGGAAACGCCTCAAGAAACCAACAAAGTGTTCTGCTGTGCGAATGGTGCCGGGGACCGCCTCTGAGAAAGACAGGAGCAAGACGGAAAAAATAAAGTATTGTGTTTGTCTGAAACATCTATTCTGGAAAAAAAGAAAGAATAAAACTAAAATAATGTCCAGTCCTGTTGATGGTCTTACCTTGAAGAATTTCATCTGGCAACACTGGATTTGCGAGGTAGACGTCTGTTTCCCTGGCAACGTTGGCTTCCTTCAAACCTTCCACCAGTCGCCTGTACTCCTGCTTCAGTTTAGCAGCATCTGTCTCCTTTATCCTGTCAGACAGCAGGTGAGGCAGGACAGAGGTAACAACAGGAAGTTGATCAGATGCGTTCTGAAATACGGGGCCCATCCAAATACCCACATAACATCTGCAGTGTTTGTAGTCAAGTGCTGACATGTGTGACAGATTCTGGTTACTGCCAACAGTGCTAGTTAAGACCACCATTTGTGGAGATTTATCAGAGCTCACTGAAACACACTGGTATAACGAGGACATCTCATGACTTATGGAAATACAGGGTCACAGATCAGAAGGATCAATTAATACAGTATTATAGTTGCAAAAAGATGTCTGTAAAAAAACAAATACACATTCAGGAGCTGAGAGGAGAAATTCAATTAATAAAGCAATTGAATCGAGTTATTTAGAAGCTGTTAAGTTTACTGTAACATAAAAAACGAGTGCTGTGATATTATTTTGAATTTGGGGATGGAACGCAGTCAAAATCATTGACAGTATCTATTTTTACAGATATGTGATATCATTTTATAAGTCTTGTCAAGAAGAACTGATTTTTGATGTTGAGATTGAGTCATAACTGTGTAGAGTTTGGACATAAACTTCAGTGTCTTCGTGTTTATCGATGACTGTCTGTCTTACAAGGCAGATTATAGACGGATGCTGAAAACTGTGGGTTAAGTGTGCTGTGTGTTGGCATTTTTTCAGACGTAGGACACACTTGTCTACTGATGACAGACCCTAATGAGTTTTATGTCCAAACACGCTTGCTGCTGCTGCTGCTGCTGCTCTTACTTCTGTATGGTGTTCTGCAGCGTGTCCACGTTGTTCTGGCAGCGGTCCAGCGTTCGTCTGGTGATGTTCACACTCATGGAGTCGATACACACGTTGTCTGAGGAGAAATGGAAAGATCATATCTCATATCATATTTTTGTGACACCTAGAATTTGATAATAAATGTTTAGGATGACACTCGGTTTATCTTCTCACCTATATTATGAGCCTCATCAAACACCACCACAGAGCTCTTGGCCAGTTCTTTGGACACCAGGTCGGCTATCTTGGGGTCCAGCAGGTAGTGGTAGCTGTACACCACGATGTTAGCATGCAGGATCTGACAGGAAATAAAGAAATAAGAGCACGAAATAAGAGATAACCCCAATCATTGTGGAACAGCTTGAAATATTAATATATTATTCAGTAAAGAGTAAGAGCGGTATTGTCAGGTTGTTTTTCTCTACTAAACTGTGTTTTCTCTGTCTTGCTGTTAATTAATTATAAAAATTTTTCCTAAAATACTAGAAGAACATTTTTCACACCAGGCTACTTGCTTTACGTCTGTAGAAGTCTGTGGAGGAACGTACCGAGTAGCGTGCCAGATAGTAAGGACACCAGCCTTTCCTCCTGCCAAAGTCCTTCAGGTCATCAAGGTTGTAGATGCCTGCGGGAAGAGGAACCTGCCGGCCGACCGCATCAAACTCCTGTAGGCACAAACCAGAGCGATGAGGGAAGTTCAAGCAAACAAGAGTATCAGACAGACAGACAGACAGACAGATAATAATACATAGCAAGATTAATAAAGTTACAAACGGCTGGATTAAAGAGACAATTTGCAAAGAATCCTGAACATATAACTAGAAACGTATGAGCCACGTTAGTGAAAGTGTAACAGATTACGCCTGGCAGGATGGTTTTAGAGTGAACAGACTTTTTAATGTTATTTTTCTCAGTCAGTCGGAGCTTTATTAAGAGTCAGAAGTGTCACAGCTCCATCTTCAAACATACTCTATCACCGATGTTTTCATGACCTCAGTACGGCACAAGCTGCTGCACCTGGAATAGCAACATGAGTTCATTCAGAGGACAACCAGAAACCAGATACCAGCTCTCGTCTGAGTACTTTTCATTGGTTGTTTTAGTTTAGTTAGAGGTCCTCACGGGAGGGTAACACTGCGTCACACAACGGATGGATATCAGTTTCATTATTTCCATGATCCTACAGACTGCTGCAGTGAGCTATCTCTGGTAAATGTTGGTCATACACACAAATTTTATGCAAACATAAGAAAGATTCCAGTAAGTCACAGATGAGGTCATGCCAAAGTTCAAAAAGTTAAAGGAAGTTGAGTAGCGGGTAATTAAGTTTTTATCAGTCCAGTAGAGCTGCCCTTCATCAGATACTGACTCGCTGCTACCTGACTCACAGGTCAGTCTGTAAACGCTTCACTCATAGAGACTGAGGATAATCTCCCACGTTTATTATTAAAACTGGGTGGAAACAAGAGAGTTTAAAAAAAAAAACCTGAATCCTTCATACTGGGGCACTTAGTACATTTAGAAATCCCCAGACTCCAGCAGACGGAGATCTATGATTGTCTGGTATCGAGAGACTAAACACAACTTCACAAACTATATCCTCAAAAATAAAACAGTTAAAAGGTTTAAAACACTGCTTGCTTATCATTATAAGCATAATAAAGCTAAAATGTGTTATAAGGCTGTATCGAATTTTATTAAATTGTTCAGATGTTTACGGTTCTGAATCAACCACCTCTACATCTTCAGGTACAAAGAAACGTGCTTAAAACAAAATGTGCTATCATTATTTTTACAGTCATCATGTGTGATAGTGAAATTTCAATTTGAGCAGTCATAATGAAATAACTCCACCCTCAAACATTTATTTATTAGTAAAAGACTGTATACACAAACATGGATCTAATCTTTGATTTTTATCAGCGTTAACTTAAAGCTAATTTTTTATCTGCACGTGCCAAATAAAACACGCACACAGTGACAGAACAGGACGACATACTAATCATAACAACTGTGATCTGGTGATGTTATTCATAATATTTTTTGCACAGACTTTCCTTCAACCTGCCTCTTGTGCTTCCACTTAAGTTAATAAATGAAATAAATGAATTCAGGCGACTTCTTACCTCATAGAAGCGACACATAGGCAGGTTGGGGTTGCTGTGTCGTTGTGCGCGAATGTACGACGCCGTCAGACTGTGACACTTTCCGTCAACCTCCTTACCGAAGCGCAGAGAGCTCACCTGGATATGAACAGAGGATACGTGTTACAGCCGAGAGAGACAAGCAGTTCTTTAATCTTTTAGACATATAAGCAAACACTGAATAGAGCACAGTGCCGGTTGCTGTTGGCAACCCTAAAGACAGTTTATTATAGTTTGGTGGGTTTTTTGTTGGGTTTTTTATGTGAAGTTGAACATTTTTTCCTGTGTTTATTTGTGTGTTGTTGTTTTTTTAAAGGATTTTTTAATAAAAAGTTGTTACATAAGCAAACAAAAATGAACAGGAAACCTGATTCTGTATCTAAAAGAAAGTGTGGCAGCTATTAGCTTGTTTGTGCTTTGACTGTACTGCATGTCAGGTCTTGATTTGTCCTGGATAAAGTAACGTCCACGCTGCACTCTTTTCCTCTCTTGCAGTGAGTCAGCATCAACTACCCAATGCAAAAATGATTGTACATTCTTCTACTTCAGGAGTTAAAACAATTCAAATTCTGATTCACCAACAGAAAACTAAAAATTATTATTTCTTTAAATTCAGACGTTTGCTTTTGAAACACATGTGCGTCTAATACGACACACACAGCAGACAGCAGGTGCTCTTACCTCAGGGTGGACGCAGAGGTTTTTCCTGGAGGAAAGGGCCAGAGCCAGGAAGTTGTTGCTCTCTCCGGTTTCCTTGGAATAAAACTCCATCAGCTTCCTGAGCTCCTCCACGACCTAATCAGACAGAAGATGAGATGTACGATATTAACTCTGATCACTTCTACAGCAGCTTCTTCTTACTGTTATGAATGTTCTTCTTACGTGTAGCTTGACAGGATGAGTTGTTGATAGTGGGATTAAACCTATATGGACAATGAATTACACTTTATGTTGAGTATAGTTTTATTTTATACTGACTCACCTTCTCAATCTCTGGAACTGTTCTGGAGCAGTATATTAGCTTGGTCACATCCAAAGGAAAGGCCTGAGAGAGAGAGAGAACCTCACTTATTTAAGGTGTTCATGTGGCATTTTCTGGTGGGAAGCCACAGTAGACCATAGCTGAAAACACACAGAAAGTCTGAACACACAGCTTAACTCACCCTTTGGTAGGCGATGATGAGAGACAGCAGGGAGATGGTCTTCCCTGTCCCTGAAGGCATCTCCAGGACTCCATGACCCTGAAAACACACACACACACTCAAAGTTAATACTATGACTGTTCTCCAAATGATGCAGTAGGGAACAAAAAGCAAGGACTTGAGTTTCATCAGTCACTAAGAGACAAATAAGGAAGAAGGAAGGATTACAGCGAGGAAAACCTCTGTCATTGCTCATATGGACCCCTGACTGTTGTTTTAAGAAACACTTGAAACACTGTGAACCTGTCCTTTAATCTACTTCATTTTTAACCTGTAGAATAAACTGATAAACGCATAAACACCACCCACCTTCGCATCCAGCGTCCTCTTCAGCTCCAGCATGTAGGAGTACTGCTCAGGATAGATGTAGTCATATGGAAAATACACCAACAAACCGTCGATGTTGAGCCTTGAATAAAATAATATGTGTAAATGACAACAAACTGGATTTCCTGAATTAAACATGTGTATGAAGTTAAGCTAATGTGGACGCTAGCTTTATGATTCAAAGTTATTTACACGAACACACAGATTCTGACTTATGAAAGATAACCTGAATGCTATTAGCTTAAATATGTCAGCTAGGTGTCGTTCAAACATAAGTTTTTTGCTCTTCTTTCTCAACAGAAACACTCACTTCATTTTTGCAAAATTTGTAGCAGCCTCTCCTCTTCTTTATCAGTCACTTTCGGTGCTTTGAAACAGTTACTGAAGACTGTTTTATGAAAAAACACCAGACACACTGAAGTGGTGCGATGCTGCAAACATGCTACTGCTATTTTTCTTCTTCTACGGTTTATTTGCCAGTTGGAACGTTCCTCGGTGTGTCAGGTTACCGCCCTCCACCGGCAGAAGAGTGAATTACATGAGTCTCCATTCACACAGATAGTAATCATTGGATCATTTGAACATTTATTGAAATGAAAGCATGTGAGAAGTTTAGAGGGAAAAATCACTATTTGGTGGAGCTGTTAACAATTCATAGACATCTGAAATGTGACCCCGACTACACACTGATTTTTGTAAGACGTCAAAAGCCAAAAAGGTTGGAAACCTCATCTTTAACAATGTAGTATTTTAAAAGCTTGTTATATCATCCATTGTGTCAAATTTTCATCTGAAAAGTAACTAAAGCTGTCAAATAAATGTAGTGGAGTAGAAAGAACAATATTTCCCTCTGAAATGTAGTGGAGTGGAAGTATAAAGTGGCATCAAATAGAAATGCTCAAGTAAAGTACAAGTACCTCAAAATTGTACTTAAGTACAGTACTTGAATAAATGTACTTAGTAAATTTCCACCACTGTGAATTACAACCTCTTTTATTAGTTTGTAGTTCTTATATTGGACAAACCTTATTTTGAAAGTATTCACCGGAAGCGTCTGCTGTCATGGCGGCATTGATGCTATTTTTTTCCCCCCCAATTTATTAGTTTACAGTTCCCCATTTTAACCACTACAGGACGCTAAAACCCCATAACTCTAGATATCAGTTTCACTGTGTAGTAAGTGTTTACCGCCCTCCGGTGGTCACTGTGTGCAACTGCAACATGTTACTTTAGTAAAGTCAGCGTCATTGCAGACATGATAGTACACTACAGCATCCGGTAATTATTTTCAATGTGAAGTCATAAAACTAAAGCTGAAACAAACGAGCTTTCTCTGTGAGAGATGAGGTAACTCCATTTACCACTTACCTCATTATTCAGTGAGAATAATACAGATATTCATTCAGATTGTCTGTATTAATGAACACTTTGTTATCAAACAACATGAAGTCCTGCAGCACAATATATAGAAGACAGTGATGTAAATATAAGTTTTATTCTTTGTATAAATATTGTGTTTACTGACACAACTTACTGATAAACATTGTTTTTATTTTAAATGATCAGTTAAGGAGTATTATGTCTGTGTTTGCTCTCTGTACTGTGTGTGTGTGTGTGTGTGTCTAAGAGAGAGAGTTTGGGTTTGACTTAAGTCACTTTCAGGGACACACACCAGACTTAAGACCAGTTAATTGGGGACAGCTTGCGCAATTGGGGACCAAAGCCATGGTTAGGTAATTAGTAGTTATGGTTAGGGTTTGGGTAAGTCTCCATGAAATTAATGTTAATCTATGTAAATACAATAAAAGTGACTCAAGTAAACCTGTGTGTGTGTGTGCACCCATGTTTTTGTTACCTCATTGGGGCCTTTTCTGGTATAAACACCGACCTTGTCAGGACCAGTAGTCCTCATGGGGACCAAAGCCCAGTCCTAATGAGGCAAAACATCATTTCTGAGGTCTTGGTTAAGGTCAGGGGTTAGGTGTGAATTAGGTAACGTCCTAACAAGGATAGCTGTGCAAACATTTTTAACATCTCAACATGCAGCTCATATGTTTTTGTGTGTTTGCGAAGAACTGACCTCGAATCCAGAGTTGTTGTTTTTTAATAGGAACATTTTATTCATACATTTACAGAGATATGCATAAATGACTTTTTGAATAATAGGCTACTGTGATAATGCAGACAGTGAATGTTAGGGAGGCCGACAGTGAGCCACAACATGGAAGATGAGTGTTTTTATTTTTGTTTTGTTTTTTTTGTTTCTTAAAAAAAGACCAGTATCTGAAAATGATCTACGAAGCAGCACTTTTCTTACACTTTTACACCATTTTATTAGTTAAACAACAAGAATAAGCATCACTTGTTTCCCTCTGATCAAAAGAATCAAATCTGCTACTGAAACGTCCGCACCGCTGTTCTCTAAAGCAACACTAGATGGCAAGTAGAAACCATTTCAGCTTTTCATCTGTTACAGTATGTGAGGAAAATGAACCGATCTGCACATCTCATCTGGATATGAAACATTACAGTTAAAGAGAGAAGATATTCAGTCTTCTGAAACCTTTTCATGGCTGAAACTGATATTTTAGGCAGCAGAAGTGAATTAGGACAGAATATGGCCTATAGCATCATACTATTTATGTTCAGCTTAGTTGGACTGAGCACGTTGTCGTCTGAAATCTACTGCGGAAAAAAATTCACATTTTGTAAACAAAAGCATAATCTAGTGACACCGATGTACAAAGTTGTGAGAAATATTAGCAGCTGACGTTTTCCTCTCGACGGATAAGCGAGTCTTGCTGCCGCTCCTGAAATTTGTTCACAGCTGGCGATTTCTCTCCCGTTTTCCCTCCAGGTTAGTCTACAGACATTTATATCTGGCTTAGTTTGCAGTTTGTTAACCATTAACAAGCAGAAAAAAGTGGACAGAAGTCTGATTAAAAGACAATGCATTGTGGATAATGGCTGATATTTTGTTCAAAGAAGAAAAAAAAAAAAAAGGGGGGGAATGTATAGCTAAAGTTTGTGATAACAACTGTTATCTTACAGTTTGAATGTTTATGAGGTTCAGCTTTGATAAAGGCTCCTAAGGACCAGCCTGTTGCCTTGGCTGCTGTCATGCAGGGCAGCAACGTCCCAGCACTATAAAGTCCACATGTATCTCACCTTTCTTCAGTCTTTCACTACCTTTAAACCCAGCTGGTGGCAAGTTCTCTTGAAAAAAGGCATTTTCTCAACCCTCCAGTCCTTCATCCCTTGTCCTCTTTTACTCTGTTCACAGAGTTTTTTAAGGATATTTTTAAATCATGTATAAAAAAATATATGTATGTCTCATTAATCTCTCCGTTCTTCACAGCTCACAGCGGTCGTCCACGCCCTTGTAGCGGTCCATGATGCTCAGCACATCTTCCAGGATGGAGGGCCCCAGATCCAGGTCTAGCCCGGCCATCGAGTCTGACCGCGACACATTGGACGGGGCTGTGAGACCGGCGAGATGGAAGGGAGCGCATGGCGACTCGCTGCGTTCGCTCCTCAGATCCTCGTTGCTCAGGCCGGCGTCAGAGTCGAGGCTGAGGCCCCGGTGAGCGTCCAGGGGCCCGCAGGTCTCCGACATGGAGTCCTCGGAGGAGGCCTCCGAGAAGGAGCTAGAAGAAGGGACGAGCCTGCGGATGGCGGGGGAGAGGGAGATGTCACGGCAGGGCTCCGACGCCAAACGGCCGACCACGCCGTTCCCGCAGAGCGACAGCGTGGGGTGCTGCTGGCTGTGGGTGCCGTCTGTGTGACTGTAGCCGTTGCTCTGCGTCTGGTTGTAGCTGGTCTCTGTAGGCTGCTGATGGTGGTGGAAGTGGTTTTGCTGGGAAGGCGAGGGGTCGTCCAGGTGGAGGCGCGGGGGTTTGGGCGGAGCCTGTTCGTGGGCGATGAACACGGGCATGGAGATGGTGGTCTTCAGCAGGCCTGGGGAGGAGTGCTGGTAATGGTAACCGTTGTAGGCGTAGCTGTGCGAGTCCTGTTTCGGGGTGACGCCTTCATCCAGGTGTCTCTCCACGCTGTGAGAGCGCGCATGCCCGTTCTGCACCCGGCTCAGGGACGGCAGCATGTCCATCTTGCCCTGAAGGAAACCCACGTCTCCAAACATGTCACCCTCCCCTTCAGGCCCCACATGGGCGCTGTGACGTACATCACCCAGCGGCGGGCTGATCATGTCACCTGAGAGGACATCTCGGAGCTTCAGCTTCTTCCCCTTCTTGGGAGTCGTAGTTTTTAGGTAAATGGGCGTCTTTGCTGGCATTTTGCCTCTGAAAGGTCGATTCAGTCTCTCCACAGAAAACTGTGTGTGCTCCTGTATCTGAGAGAAGCGGCTCCTTAGGTCCACTCGCTGGATTAGTCTGTAGATTTGGGTGGCAGTCAGTTTCTCAGGGTGACTGAAACCAGCAGGAGAAACGAAGCTGAAGTGTAAACAGCTCACAAAGCAAACTCAGTTGATAAGAAGCTCTCTCTTGGCTCTTTCCAATCCCAACTGAAAACTCCGGTCTGTGCTGCTTCTCCTAGTGAGTATTCAAGTATTTAGGTCGGTCAGTGTAGCAATAGCAACCCCGGGGGTTGTGCTTCACACTGACATGTGACTCCGGGGGGGGGGGGACGGAGAGGAGAGAGGAGGAAGGCCTTGACCTCAGATCAGCTCACTCTTTCTCTGTCTCATACACAGAAATGCCATATCCAAGCAAACACTGGGACCTCTCCTCTTTATCCCTCCAACAGACAAAGAGGGTGAAGGGTATAATCTCCGGCGGGCTCGCTGTCGGTCGTCCGAGGTCTTCAGAAACTTCAGGAATGTGACATCAAAAAACGCTGTGAAGAGAAACAAGAGAGAAAAAAGTTTAGTAAAGAGGCTGAAAGAGATGAAGAGAGAGGGAGGAAAAGCAAAAGGGGGGAGATAGATGGAGCTGGGGGAGAGAGGAATGAAGGCGGGAGGAGATTTACAACCTTCTTTTCAGCGAGCCAGAGGACTTATGATGGAAAACACTCCAAGAATCCTGAGTGTTTGCTAAGAGGGGTCTGCCTGCCCCAAATTATGTGAAAATGTGTGTGTGTGACTCGAGGTCTTGTGTGTGTGCGTTTAGGTCGTTTTCTTACAGTGAGTCAGTCAGTGAGTCAGTCCAGAAAATTGGTCACGCATTCCCAAGGACCCCTCAGCTCAGTTAGCGGTAACACAAATTACCGCATGGAAATTGTTGGGTTTTAAAAAGCTTTAGGCCTCGCGACTCTACGTCCGCGTCTCGTGTGGCGGGCCTGTTATCAGTGAAGAAAATCTAACAGTCTCTTTTCCTGAGAGGAACTGTGTGAATTACGGTCACGCCTGAGGCCCGCCGTGATCTTGTGATCCCATCAGCATCCTTAATGTTCCTTTTGTGTATAAAATAAAGACGTACACTGTTCTGCGGTCGGGGAAATCTTACTGTTATTAGGAAATGTTTTGTCACAGAATCAGATTTTCTTTTTTTTACCATGTGAAGAAGGAAAAGCTGACTTAAGATAAAGATCTAAAAGAGTTAAAATCGCCTGTTTTCTCAACAGAGAGGAGAAGCCCGAGAGAAAGTCTGAGATAAACTTCACAAGTCGAGTGTATTTTATTTGTGTCTTACGGATCTTGTGACTCACAGTATGTCCAGACGCATCCTTAATCTAATAAAGAAAAGTGTTTTAGTCATTGATGTATGCTCGCCATTGTTTAAAAATAAAGACAATCGGAGCTTTGAGCGGAGCGTTAAAAATCACCGTGTAACTTATCTTGTGACCCTCTCTGATGAGATGCACTGAGGAATGTGTGGATTGTCGTGTGAATGACAGTAAGAATCCCAAAACTGCTATTTTTAACTAGTAAAACTTTTCAAAAATATGTGTCTTGCGTGTTTTAGGAGTTTGTTCCCTCTTGAGAGTCATGAGTTTGAGACTGATGACTATTTTTCAGCAACTTTGCATGATGCAGAACAACTGTAAAAATAGAGCTATATGTAATATGACAGCATCGGGCTTTTATTTTTTAAGTCCAGTGTCTTGTATGTGTCTTATTCTGAAAGGATAACAGTTTTACTTGCAAAAGTTCTGTATGGTTAAAATGAAATTATTTTAAGAGGATGGAAATCAACCTCAGCTCCTTGTTTTAAGTGGCTCAATGATATGATTTCCTGTTTATTTGGAGGGAGATAATGTAATCCCATCTCATCTGACTCCTACAGTACATTTATTAAGATCTGGAGTTCTTTTATTGATTATATCAGAGAGCAAATGGACTCAGCTGCAGCTAAGTAGTGCATAGAGTTTATTTGATCTACCTTAGTCAGTTTCAGCCTGTATGGACATTGAAAATACAACATATCCAGGCTTGGATGGACAGTTTTTTGCTACTCTGGCGACGTTTTTGTTTGTTTGTGTTTGTATTTGTTCTCTTGTATGTCTCTAGGTGTGTCAGGATGGAGGCTTTCAACCTGTGTGCAGCCGTCTCTTGAATAAACTTGTTATCAGTGAAAAAAACACTAAAAAATCACCAAAACTGAGTTTTCAACTGACAGTAACAAAAACATCCTCGTCTGCATCGTGTCATCATCACAGTGGCATCTGAAATGTTGGTGTGAATGTTCACACCGGGTTCACATGTAGGTCGCTGTGAATGATGAGTTAAGGAGTATAAAATAGATCATGAGTTGTTTTTCTTTCCTTTGGTGATTACAGCCTTATAAAAAAATTTAATCATAACTTTCCCTCTCTCTCTCTCTCTCTCTCTCTCTGTCTCTCTCTCTCTCTATCTATCTCTCTCTCTCTTTTTGCACAAGTTGTTCCGCTCCGACTCATCTGAAAAACCCTAAAATCCTCTGTGATTGTGTTTTGGGACAAACTCCCATCAGCTCTGAGGTGATCTCACTCACATTTGGAAACTCAAAGCACAAACTGTCACTGAAACTTCCTCTTGAAGCCGTATTTCATTTCTGGTGGAGTCTTTTCACGTCGCAGCATGTACAGCTCCACAGAACGTGCAGCTCCTGTGTGACGTTATAGCTGCTGCCCCCCGAGGATACGTTTCATTACCGGCTATTAGGTTTCACCCTTTTTTTTTGTTGCTAATATTCCTACAAGGTCGAAGAATTTACTTCAGGAAACAAGATGAAATTATATAACTTAAGCCTAATTGGTCACGTTGCAAAACGTTTGTTAGACACGGGACCGGTGGTGTGTCCGTCTACCTTGTATTGACAAAGACGTTGCATAACCGAAAAAGACTTAACAAAAAACTCATGACTAGAATAATCTTGTTTTCATAGCAGCAGTAGATGGTCATATTTAATTAGTTTGGATAAAAAAAAAATGAAGGAAGGGAAGTCAAACACTGCTACTACTGCTCTTAACAATGTTTATAATAGATGTTGGGCTTATCAGTCACCAAAAACTGAGTGAAAAGGAAAGATAAATACAGAACTGATGAATATAAAGTTTACATTTCAGGTACTTTTGATGCTTTTAATCAACCTGGTGGAGAAAGTGGAGCATTCAATGAGTCGGACACACAAGAGACGTTTACTGTACGTCTGTATCTTCTGTAATCAGCTCAGTGCTGACTCGCACTCAGATAAAGAGTGAAGATAGATGAACAGTCTGACTGTCCCCCCCCCCCCGCCGCCGCCATTGTTCCTCTAATCTCAGATGATGCAACTCGGAAAGTTTCAGTATCCCTTATCAAGATGAACTCATCCACTTCTCTACACACTACAGCTACCGGTGATACACCTTGAATTCCTGGATTCATTCATCTTTTTGTTGGTATCTCTTTTATTCATGTGGAGAAAAACACAGATGAAGCAACGTCAAGATTTTCCCAGGATGATTAATCAGATTTGATGATAGAAAAAAGTTTCAGCAGCTAAAAACAAATCTTGTGTCGTCATTGAGTTTTGGGAAAGAAATCGCTTAGAATAAAGAGAAGATGAGATGAAAGATAAAGGATGTGAAGGGCCTGAAAACCTGGATGTTTGAGGGTTTATGTATAAACTGTTGCACTGACATCCTTTTCTTAAGTAAACATAATAAAACTACAATGTAAAGTACTCTGTTAGAAGTAAAAGTACTGCATTAACAATTAGACTTAAGTGAAAGTATTGACCCTTGAAATATTATTATTGATGCATTAATGTCTAAGTATAATAGCTGGTTGAGATGAACAACCATCTGTAACAGTGAATTATATTTTCTATACTGATATCTGGAACTGAAAGGTAAACTCTGAATCTGCAGCAGATGTAACTGTCAGATATAAAAGTACCAGTCAAAAGTTTTCCCAGTCACTTGAATGGAAAAGTGCGTCCAAACTTTTTACTGGAGCTGTATGTAGAAGTAAAAAGTACAATATGTCCATCTGACATGTTGTGGAGTAGAAGTATGATTGGAAATACTCAGTAAAGTACCTCAAAAATGTCCTTAAGTACTTTCTATCACTGAGCATCAGATTAAAGTGTTTACATGTAGACATGAGCCTCGACATGGTTCAGTTTAGGTGGAAAGTAGAAGATGTTTAGGTTTTGGTTAAATTAGAGATTAGTTGGGGTTAAATAAAGTATCAGTGTGGATGAGTTGAGAGGTTTGATCTGTTAAAAAATGCAGATTAAAGGAAACTCATCCAAACTAAATAATATCTCTTTGCAAAAATGAACTTCTGCTGCTCACTGAACATCAGTTTGACACATAAAAACAAGATTATCTGAGGACAGAACAGTCCTTCACTCAGAAATCTAACTTTTAAACGTGAGAAACTTTACTCTGTCTTTCTTTCCAGTCATTTCTTCCTCTCTCTCTCTCTCTCTCTCTGTGTTTCTTTCTCCAACACCACCATCCAAATCCATCCATCAACCACAAATGAGAAGGAAAACAGAGCAGTTATTCTCTCCATCTGACCGTAAGAACATCTAAACCACAAATATATCAGATGAGATCTTAAACAGCTCAACAGCTCAGTTCTAAATTAAGGCACAAAGGGTCATAAAGAAACGAGACTTTAACTTGTCAACAGTATGAACTGAATGTATGCAGCGCAAGTCCGAGCAAAGAAGGGGAAAAAACAAACGGATCAAACGACTTTTGCTAGCAAACCATCAAGTCTAATGAGGGGAGGACATGCAATGTTGAGTTTATTAAAGCCCACAAAAACAACCAGACTGTGAACTGTGAACAGCAGTTTGACCACAATGATGAATAAAAACCACACTAACTGTGGAGAAGTGAAGACGAAACTGGATCAGAAGGGTGGAGACGCTGGAAGTATGACACAACAGTATCTCGTGTGTTTCTGTGGTATTTCCCACTGATGACTTATTGTATTTGACTCAGAAGGGCAACCTGCCCCCTTCAGCTGTTCCTTTAAAGGGAAAGTGTCTCAGTCATAAATCTGTTTCTCTTGAAACTCTGTTGAAATCTATAAAAAAAACCAAACATATACTAACATTTCAACACTCCCCCAACTACTTAATGTTAACTGGGAAGTCTATATACAGGTCCAATCATCCCGCTGCTTCATGGACAAACAACTGCACTAATCACATTTACCCTATTTTTATCTCCTGACTTTATCTCAATGGTTACAAAAAGGTATGTGAGGAAAATATGGGAGATATACGTATATATTTCACTGCATGAATGTTCTTTTAGCATAAAATGCCTGCACCAGACGTCATAAAACACATTCATTTGTTCTACTCAGCTACAAACCTTAACTGTATTTTCATCTCTTCATCTCATCTTTTTTTAAAAATTTAATTAGTGAGGAAATTCAATCTATAAAAAGTCACCCAAACACACTGACACACTCATGTTCAGAGGTTGCTCAGACTGAAATATAGTTATTTAAAATATACAAACTAGATCACAACATTACACAATCCGATGTTTACAGAAATCATCTAATTGTAACCATTTAGCACTTTGTGAATACTTTCAGATAACTAAACAAATCAAATCCACATTTTGACATCCAGAAATGTTACTTTGGTGGCACCAACTGTTCATCCAACTGTGTTTTCAATAAAAGTAAAGGACTCCAACCTTTAAGATATTAAATATTCAAACGGAAGTAGTGATCACACACTGCATGAAAAGTAATTATAATCACACACACACATTGATAGACATAAGGGAGGAAGAAGTTCAGACAGTTAGCTAGTGTTTCTTTCCTCCACGCATCACCTTTCTTGGAAGCAGGAATTTGGGACACTGCTGATGATGCAATCAGCCGCAGCGGAGGCTGATTTGACATCTGTTTCTTCTCTCAGGCCCCATTTGCTGCCCGTCTCCTCTAAAACAGGACAGAGAACCAGTGAACCACCCCTGAGCTCTGTCATCTTCTAGGACAAACACACACAAACACACGGACGGACACTCCTGAATGCACTACGGCACCGCTCCTTTGATCATTTGTTATCCTCCGCAGACGCTTGCGTCATGCGTAATTGCGCACAGCAGGCAATTGTTGACAAAAAAAACCCTTTGCTGGTCTGCTAATTCGTTTGTTTTTTACCATAATAAGTAAAGCTGATTTTGTATGTCATCTAGTTTATATGGTTGTTTTCCCGAATGAGGTTTCACTATAAAATACCAATGTGTCTGCTATAGTGAGTTAATGGTGACTAACACAAAGGAGCTCAGACTTGACGCTCAGTAAAAGTAGGAATACGTTCAAAACACTGGAGAAGCAATTTGTACATGTGTATTTGTGATTAATTTGTCACAGGGTGTTGAAAAAAACATTACAACTACGTCTATCTCTCTCTATCTCTCTCTATCTCTCTCTCTCTCTGCCAGAAAGAGTGTAACCACTAATCAAAAGCAAAACAAAACTAATCAACAACTGATTCTAACATTGCTGAAGCGCAAACATTAAAGATAAAAGATGGAGAGAATAAAGCCAATCTCTCTCTCTCTCTCTCTCTCTCTCTCTCTCTCTCTCTGTGTGTGTGTGTGTGTGTGTGTGTGTGTGTGTGTTATGCAACTGCAGCCTCTGAGATCATCTCTGTCCTCCTGTAGACGCTGCCGCTGGTTGACTGATTGGTACCAGTGGAACAAATCTGTCTCTAGTCTAATCCACACAGACAGTCACAGATCCAGCACAGCTATTTTCAATCAGGCTAATATACGCGTATGCTGCTGCTGCTGCGGCTCTGATTGGCTGGGACCAAAAAACGCTCACTGTAGAATTAAACACTGAAAACAACTGTAACAAACCGTGTTTACCATCCTGCTTAAGGAAATATACCTTCTCCTTCTCAATATATCTAAGTGTGGAACTAGAGCGCATTGCGCATTAATAGCAGCGGGACACTGGCTCCCTGCCGACTGCTGTGACCTCCTCTTGGCAAGACTGAAGAGTTTATTATTGGAGCACTGTATTCAGGTAGCCTGTGATTACCAGCCTGTGTCACTGGATGCGTTTTAACATTGTGTAATATCTCCCCATCACTGATTAGCGCTCCCTTTTTTGGTGATTGTTGCACAGGAGCAGCTATTGGGCGCAACATATCTGACTGTAATCTGCTTAGAAATAAGATCATCATAACCTAGATTGAGTGAGATTTGAGCACTACGGTCTGAACTGTGACCGTGGTGACTGATGGGTGAAACAATAAAAGCCTTTAGGCTGAAGGCAGAAATTCCTTGCGTTACCAGAAACGCCTAAAAACGCCGCGCTCGTGTTACCTAACAAGGCTAAAACAGTTGATAATGTGTGGAAAAAACCTCAAGTTATAACCACGCAAGTCTAAAGAGATGTTTAAATAGGTTATAAAAGGTGCATATTTGTTTTTTATCTCCACTACATCTCCAGTTATGACAAACTATACGCACGTTGCGCACTTGAAACCAAAGGGAGTGTCACACGCTGGAGCCGAGTCTATTATGTTGACAAATAAAATGTTACACTAGTCAGTTTTTGCTCTTTTTGTTATTCACATAATAGAGAAACAATAGGTCTATTCAACAGGTAGGCAGCGGCCACCGACCGACCACTGCCCATATTTAACCCCATGAGAAAAGTACCATAAAAGAAACCCACAATAATCTGATTTTTTTTTTTTTGTCAGTAGGACTCACCTATTAAAATGAAGCGTCGCTCCGTCAATCTCAGGAAAAGAATAATGTCTGTAGTTCAGTCGTACAATCCACCCACACAGGCTTCAGCTCCGGGTTCAGGTAAACCTCTTAACGGGCGGGTTATGAGTGTCTGTGGCGCTCTGGAGGGAGAAAGTGAGGGAGATCTGGACGCCTGTCACACAAGGAGCTGCGTCAAACCGGCTGAAATGAGATCAGAGGACTTCCGGTTAGGGATTTTAAATTAAGATCTTCATCAGTTTGGAAAATTTTATGAGGGAGTCTCAGCCTCGGGGTCAGGATCCATGACTTGGGAGAAGTTTTTTTGTTTTCAGAAATAAAAACAAAGTTAATTAAAGTTATCGCTTTGTACTTTTTTCCTGATTTTCTTCACATTTATTAAATATAACCTGGAAAAAACAGAGAAAGGATGAAATAGCCTCAGATAGAGATGTAGCCTACTATTTATTAAATTAAAAGTAGAGAATAAACCTCTAAAATCATCTAATTTCTTGTCTTTTATTCTGTTTTACTGTATTTATTGTCTACTTTTAACTCCGTCTTTCCTGCTGCTCTGTTGTCGTTGTTGTAACTTCTATGTAGCATCTTTAAATTAAATTAAAATCACTGTAAAAATAAAATATATCATTATTATTATCTCGTTTCATATGCATCTAAAATGAGAAAAAAACACACGTATTATCTCGCCAAACACAAACAAGATGTGCTTAGTTTTATTCTTAAAGAAACATCTCTCAGCTTCCGGTAGTGCTTGTATGGACTTGACGTAACAGCCAAGAATAACCTGCTAAACAGGTCTTAAAATCAATTCACGATATCAAGAGCTGTATTGATAAAGAGGATTAGTAAGAGATGAGACAACGTTATTGATCAAATTCGCCATCAAACACGTGTGAAACTGTGTGAGAAACGCTGGTGATGGAGTGTTTACGGCACACTCTTTGATCAACTGGTGTGAAGCCAGTGGAGGTCAAAGGTCATCGGGTGAGAAATAAAGTCAGGATGTAGTCAAGTCTTCTCAGAGTTTAAGCTACAGTTGAAATGAGTCATATGGCTCCTCATAGCGGAAAGTCTCTCAGATAATAATTTATTCAAAACACAAACAGATTCCTACTTTTTTTTAAATAAAAAATTTCCCCAGATGTTGCTACGACACTTTTATTTGTAAGTCAGCTGCAAGTGAAACTGGATAAAGTCACAGTTTTCTCACCACCTGTCCGCTTCATCCGGCCAATTAGAGAGCTCAGTTGCACAGTTGATCTCCTGCTGTGACAGAGGGCGTGGAGGTGATGAAGGCTCTGTTCTTTAATTTCATTAGCAGCAGGCAGAAACCAGCGTCCAACAGCTAAAAAACCAGTGCTGCCAATTTAAAAAAAAAAAAAAAAAGCAGATCTCTCATCGGGTTTTGCTCACACATACAGGCATCTGGTCAGTTGATAGTTGAATGTTTGGTCAGTTGTTGGTTAATAATTGTCAGGCTGCATTAGAAATATCAGCCTCTGAAATCTGCAGCTTATTTTAATGCTTTTTTTTTTAAAGCTGTACTAGTTACGTGCATGATTTTGTATGTTTTATGAGGCTTAATCTCAAAGTGGGGCTGCAACAGAAGAACAGAAACTTTTTCTTTTTTTTTAATTAATGAGGCTTACGTGTTATTCTGCTGTTAGGAAAGAGCAGTGCAGGGATTATTTCTGGCTCGCAGGACGTGATGAAATAAAACATGACACTGCTTGTCTCATCATCGGTGCTGAGCGAGCACACGTTCTCCAGAATGACACACTACCTTTAATACGTTTCACCTTTCTCATCAATTTAGTATAAAGTGACCAAAGGAGCGTGCATTGACGTCATGTGCCGGAGTCTTGAAATACCGAAGTTTAAATCTGAAGATACCTGATGTTTGGTCACGTATCCGTCTACAGCTACAGCAGCAATATCTGGGTCAGTCTACCAACAATTGTCTTGTTTTCTCCTTCCCTGCGAGTAATTAGACATTTAAATGGGCCTTCAAATTATTTTTTTTTACTGCTGGCTCAGTTGAGACGTGCTGGTGCATAAAGTTTGGAGGCACATTCTGGTGGCCTCGGCAGGGCTGGCACTGAGAATAATTACAACGAGTTAATGAGGATTTAGCGAATGGAGAATGCAGACGTTTGCTGTTCGTGGGTCAGTCTGCAGACACATCTTGTTTACAGCTCCTGCGGGATGCCTGCGAGGCAAATTAAACCCTCTTTAGGCATCCACTGGTGTGTGCTTTGTGCTCGTCTGCAAAGGAAGACGAGGGTCTTTTCCGCTGAAGCAGCATCACGCTGTAAAAATGCACACGAGCAGAACGGCCTCTAAACAATCTGAGATGTTGCTTTCTCTGGGTTTTTGGCAGGGGGGACGTTAAACCTTGAAGTTGTCGGTGGAATTTCTTAAAACAAGACAAACATTAGCAGAACACACACACTCTTTATCTGTCTCTGTATTGCTCTCAGTCTTTGTAAGTGTTTGAAGCAGACTGGAATGTGTAAACTAGATAAGCAGAGAGTCTGAATGATGTGGTTATATCACACAGTGTTAAACAACGTGTAGTCACACACACGCAGACACACACACACACACACACAGATATGACATCACCTAAGTAAATCAAGATGTAATCAGTGCAGTATGGGGTGGGTCCACACAAGGATCTATGAGATCATTATCATCTTTCTCTCTCTTTCTCTTACACACACACACACACACACACATACCCTCCACTAGGCCCCATGGCGAGGCTCCAGCTACCCCCCGACTGCCCCCCTCAGGTGTCGCCCCATGCTGAGACCTCCAGAGAGATTGGTGGTTCTCCAGCTCTGAGAGACAAAGTGGGGGGTGAAGGTTTGTGTCTGTGTGTGTGTGTGTCTGTATATTTACTCTGACAGCAAGCAGGTGCAGAAAAAAAGGATACAAAAACAGAAATTATAATCACATAAAGTTGTTGTTCAAGTTCAGGACGTTCAGCGAGAGAGAGAGAAAGAGGGGAAGTAGAAGGAACAGAATTACAGGAGGAAGGAAAAAGATTATTTTTTTGCCCGGTCTTTGTAACGCAGCACCGTGTTGGTCCTGTAAACTGATGCTGGCAGACAGGAGCGTAGCCAGAGCCAATCTGTCCTCTTTCATTCGAAGTTATTATGCAACAGGCTGACTCAGCCAGGTGGAATTAATCCTTCCTCATGATCCTGCGGTCTCATAAATTTCTCAAGAGTCAAGATTAAGCGAAAAGTTCTGCTGTTGAATCATTTCCAACCTCCTTTCCAGGAAGTTTACTTACCTGCTGCTGAACCTGTTTTCAAACTCGATTAACCTCTTAAATTTCCCCTCAGGTCGTTCACAGATACATTTTTTTCTTCTCATTGCGTGACCGTTACTCACACTTTCCTGAAACTGTACAATAATTTAACAAAAGATGTAAGGTTTTATGACGTCATCGTTGCACTGAATGGAGACGATCTAGATGTTTTGTGCTTCCTTTTATACATCTTGTCGAGGTTCAGAATCA
The DNA here is from genome assembly GCF_963924715.1 of Thunnus thynnus. NCBI lineage: Eukaryota > Metazoa > Chordata > Actinopteri > Scombriformes > Scombridae > Thunnus > Thunnus thynnus. Next base: position 29,869,368 of record NC_089523.1, read on the forward strand.
CATTTAATGTGAAAAAATGTGGCTTTTGACTACAAATAAAATAAAGTTTGTAAGTTTGAACAATGTTTCAGACAAAACATGGCTGCTATGATGGATCTCTCGCTGGATCCAGCAGGATTGAAGATGCTTTTAGCAGTTCTCAAGATTTTGAAAAGGTTATGATGATGAACATATTGTCTGAAGCTTCTGTTTCACAGGTTATGGTAATCGTCCAAAACTTGTATTTGTTAGAACTTATTCTTGAGAGTCATCTTGTTATATCCCCTTTGTCATTATGTCTTTGGATTAGTCTCCAAATGCTAAACCTTGAAATAATCTCTGTTTAACATGTAATCACAATTTTACTTGAAAGTAACCTTAAAAATCCTCCGGTCTCGACGGTCCTGACCCGCGGAGCCTAACGTCCGGCCCTACAGTCGTTCCTGGTGAGTGAGGGGTTGTATTTCCATTTCCGAGCAGTGAAAGTCATGACCAACATGCAGCTGAGACACTGGGTGACCTCATAGCTAGGAATTCTGGGAATCTGTGAGTAAATGACCCTCCATGTGTTTCCATTTAGTTTGCTGTGATTGAAGCAAACTGCGGAGCCTCGGGGGTGAAAGGCTGAAGGAAGAGGGGAGAAAGAGAGATGAGGAGGGGGAGAGGAAGGACAAGAAAAGTTGAGAAAAGGAAAAGAGGAAAAAAAACATAGATTTAACAAGCCATTTGTTCATGTTTACAGCTTGTATTTGGGCGTAGACATTTAGAAATAATAGCCAGAGAGAGAGAGAGAAAAGAGCAAACAGGCCCTTTGATCAGAGAGATGAGTCAGAGAGTCAGAGAGGATGTAAAGTGCGTTCGTGTCACGTTCCTGCTTCAAAGCAACATGGAAGCATCCCTCTGTTGACTTCTTTTGACCTACAGTAATCCCATTCTCCAACTGCTGAATAAAATTCCTTATGAGATCTTAGTTTTCTGATAAGTGGAGATGTTCACCATTTGAAAAAAAGACAAACATAAGGGATAGTAAGGTCGACTTTGTGCACTATTATTAATAGAATGAGAGTCAAATGTTAATGCTAACATTAGATAAATAGCACACACACATGCAAACCTTTCTATTCATGCATTAATAAGTTAGCAGTTGCTTTAAAATATTTATTAGACGTAATAATTCAAACTCTCCTTTTCTGCCTTGCTAGCAGAAATCAGCGATGTCGGTCAGTCTGTTGTCGGTTCAGCTTCAAATATCTCAACAACTATCGGATGGATCGCTGTGAAACTTTATAGTGACATTCATAGTCCCCTGAGGATGAATCCTACTCACTTTGGTGTTCCCTTGATGTTTGCTCTACTGACAACAGCAGGTCAAAGTTTTCACTTATTCAGTAAAACATCTCGTAAATATCAAAAAAAATTTGACATTTATAGTCCCTAGACGATGATTGTTCACATTTATGGTTTTGAATGACATGTCTTAACAAGCATCTGATGGATTATCAAGGCCCTGCAGTGTTTATATATAACTTCACACAGCTGTAATTATGTGGAGCCACATTTTCAGACTATTTTTTAGATCGTTAAAGATGATAACTGAACTATTTACAAAATGATTACGACACGAGTAATTTCATCACTTCCAAAAGCAGTTTTCTGCCACAAAAGAATACTTTTTTTAAAACTCATTCTTCGGTAACGTGGATAAAATTAGCCGACAATCTCAGCTTTCACTACTTCCAATTTTAACCCGTGAGGGAAAGTTAAAGTGTCTATATGCTACTGGGCTTCCATGCGGACTGAGGTTGTGAATGCACTGCAGCTGTTTTTTTTTTTGGTTTTTCCAGTGAGCGAGCGGTCGATGGAAAGCAAAACAATGAATGATGTAAGAGGGCCGAGGGCAAAATAACACAGGACACCGTAAATGTGTCATTCCAGTCTCAAAATACCAAACTATTAACACAAACACTTCACGGGGAATTATACACACATGCACACAAACACTCAGTATCGCTTCCTCGACTACACGGTGCTGTTACATAAATGCATTCATGGAGCAAAAACACATCAATTAATGCATGTATACAAAGGTTTAAGCATATACCTGCAAACACACACACACACACACACATACACTCAGAAACATCAATATGTTTAACCCATTCCCTCTCCTTCCCTCCTCGCCCTTCCCTCTACATCCAGGGCTGATCCTCCTGCCTCTCTGGCCTCCTTCCGTTCCCACAATCCTCCCCTCCTCTCCTCTGGCCTCCCCTGCGTTCCTCCCTCTCTCTTTCCTCTGCTACCCCCCCTCCTCCTCCTCCTCCTCCTCCTCCTCTCCCCTCCTCGGGGGTTGTCCGGAGGGTCACAGTCCCTGCCCGCCTGGAACAAACACACCGAAATAGACAACGACAGAGAGAAAGAGAGGAAGGGAAGCAGCCGGATGGTCGCCTCTCTACTTATCGCTGATCCTGAATTAGCAGGGACACGATGTGTCCAAACTGATTTTTATATCTAAGACTTGTTTTTGGGCTTAAGGTCAATTAGTTTCAGGTTAATTTTAGCAGCAGGTGCTATAGGGAACATACAGACCCTACAGTAGAAATGTGTGTGTGTGTGTGTGTGTGTGTGTGTGTGTGTGTGTGTGTGTGTGTGTGTGTGTGTGTGTGAGATTGACAGACAGAATAGACCTGGGAAACTTAATGGCTGAAATGCAAAACAAACATCCAACTCATGGCTCATTGACACTGGAAAGCTTCTAGTGAGGCTAAAGTGTATTTGTGTGTGTGTGTGTTTATGTGGAGGGAAGGGCGAGGAGAGGAAGGGAGGGAGAGGGAATGGGTTAAACATATTGATGTTGTGCATTTCTGAGTGTTTATGTGTATGTGTGTGTGTTTGTGTGTGTGTGTGCGCGTGCATGTGTTCATGTGTGCAAAAAGCAACGAGTTTTTTGGCAACGGAGGGAAACTTGGCAGATGGAAGACTTAAGACTCTCACCAGTGTTTATCTCGGTTAAACATGAGGACTAAGGAGTGAACGGTGTGTACTGAAGTGTGTGTGTGTGTGACATTGAGAACAAGAAGTGTGTATCTGCATTCTTAAGCAACACCCAAGAGAGGCAAGTCCAAAATCCTGTGCCAATGTTTACACCACCACTGAAGAGTGTGTGTGTGTGTGTGTGAGTGTATATTTTTTTAAGTTCGCATGTGTTTGGGTACATGCCAACCATGGCCAGTTTTGAATTTGTCCTGTGGATTGCTTCAGTCTGTTCCACAACAGGAAGTTAAGATGTTGATGTTGGACTCTATGGGAACGGAGGAAGACGAGGCACTGAAGGATTGCCACAACACCGCCACCAGTTGTATCGACGTCATTTCAAATCGTTCCCCTGAGTTTAATGAAACTGAGCCCTGCAGTGGGTGAAACTTGCTCTAAGACTGATACATTGAAAGCCTTTAAATTCAGCTTAGAAAGATGTTGTTTATATTATTATCACTGACCAAGGTAACTAATTAAGTCCCTTTATAGGCTATTGTTTGTCTTTTTTCCATTGGCATGGTGTTGCATACTTCAGCTGTGCCATCCTTTGTCATATGACCTAATGTCAGCTTCCTAGTTGCAATCCCAAGTCAAAGACATCAGGAATTTTACATGGAAGTGTCCCTGAGGTGCAAAACACAACATCATTTCCCAAAAAAACACACAACATTTCAGGGAACATAAACACATTTTGGAATTTCTGAAGGCTATGATATGTCCCAGTTGGCTAAAGTGACGACAGAAGTGTCAATAAACTTGTGGCAAAATTGCTGCAAAGCTGCTATGACCGGCAGTCACAGCTAGATAAAGTTCTGAGAGTTCTGAGAAAGAGCTTATGCGCTGTTTGTTTATATCTGTTTTCAGTTTTTTAACAAACCTCGACAAATGTAAATCATGATAAAAAAGAGTTGATATCTATTTTCCGTTTGTTCCCATTCTGCCATCATGCCCTGAATGCAGCACAGCAGGAGGAGAATGCAGTTAAATTTAGGGAATAATCTTTGCCAAAAATGAATTTATAGCATTACATATCCTCATTTACATTCTTGTTGCCTTATTCTCAAGACATTAGAGTTGTACTGAGCATGCTCTGTTGAGTGCCCCTGTATAAATAAACACCAGAGCCACAACCTAATAAAACCTCTCAAATGACACTCACCAGATGTTTAATAAACTGACTTCAGAACTGAAAACCATCATCAGAATAAAAAAAAAAAAAGTCATGCAAGATTAAGTATTGTATTACTGACTCATCGAAACCACATAGTGCAGCAGCAGCAGCAGCAGCAGAAACAGAGAAAGAATCTTTACTGTCATGCCATCGAGTTTGCAATTTCTGAAAACAGACTGCAGGAATTTAGCAGGTTCCACCGAGCTCAGGGTCACAAAAATCAGTCAGCGCTCGGATGACAACATCAACTTTCAATTCAAGGATGATTATCATTACACAAAGGAAAAAGTCAGAGCAAAGCAGATACAGACAGACAGACAGGCTGGCTGGCCGGCTGGCTGGGGCCTTTCTGAGAATATAATGTTCCTATTTGATTTTGACAGGAAAGCACAGCATTGTTTAGTTTGTTAGCCAAGCGATCCATCAACTAGAAGAAATGGGCTCGTCCCGCTACGACCAATGTGGAAACGAGTAGATATGGAAAGAATTTGTTTATGATGACAGCGAGGACGGCGATCATCGAGTTAGGAATGGAGCTCAAGGAAAAAGGAAAAAAGACGACAGGGAAGGAAAAGTGAAGGCGAGTTGAAGAAAGGAGAGGAAAGTAGGAGTCTCCCCAGGATGATGAGAGCAGCGACGGCTGGGATGGTTTCAGCAGGGGGGGGGGGGGGGGGGGGGGGTGGGGGGGGGGGGGGGGGACAGGAAGCAGAACGTAAGGAGGTTGAAGTGTATATGTGTGTGTTTGCCAAGGCCGCATGGGAACTCCAGATCTGACAATCCCAGACTCTTAGCAGGAGACAGTGAGGTATAAACACTGTCATCCCTCCACGGAACAAACATCACACACACAAAAGAACAAAACTGACCAAACGTGCTTCAGCATTTGTCTGTCTTTTACGAGGCCGTGTCCACACATGCGATTTTTCAAGATATTCTTTCCAAAAATCGAGCTTCACACTAGGCGCTAATTCGTCAGATTACATAACACGGTTGTAAAAGTTCAATCTGATGTTGGCGCTTTCCGCTTTTCTCACAAGGCCGCAGACAAAAATATATTTATAATGATCGGGACGTCCCGGACAACGCCAGGAGGGCAATTAAATGGGTGTTTACTGACCCTCTGCCAACAGATGGGCGATAAGGATTTATAATGACTCCGCAGAATCTAAAAACTCATCTGCGGCAGGCGTCTCGGCCAAAAATCGAGATGAAAATAGAGCGGAATGTGTCGACAGATGTGGACGAATACTCTGATGTATTTCAGCAGGATGAAGAATCACCTCTGACTCTCTCTAGTCACTTGTTTTGGCAGCTGGAGAGAATACAGTTTGTGTGTCATCCGATCCGGCACATGTTTCTACTTCTGCATGAGTATAAAAAATGATTTGATCGAGGCTCATACATGCATATTCAAAAGCTACACTGATAAAACATACATTACATTATGTGTACGATTCAGTATCAGGAGACAACTGCACTGAAGCAGCATTAACTTTAATAAATGGTTCCTTTATTTTGGTGTGTTTGTGTTTGCAAAGGTCAAACATTGTTAAGACAGTCTGCTATTTGTTAGCGGAACAAATCCGTGTGTTTACCAAAGCTGAACTTGTGGCTTTAATTCAGTGATTATTTATTTTAGTGTGAAATTACACTGCAATAAATATTGGTTTGATTAGAAAAGACTGATCCAAGATGCATTACTTGTACTAGCACACACACACACACACACACACATACACAAGGCCACACATGCAGACACAAATAGTGAATTGTGTGACGGAGACCTACAGTATAGGAACACACACACACACAGGCAAATCACAAAGGCCCCTGTCACATGTTGAGCAGATACATACCAACACAGTGATGTCAGTTTGTTCATCTCAACCTCAGACTGCTGATCTATTCATCAGAAACTTTGTGTCTGAAGGTCACAGTGAACACTGTCGAGTCTTTTTTTCTCTATCTGAGTCTCTCTCACGGTCGGTAAACTCTGATTTCTGCATCTCAAACAGACAAAAAAAAAGAAAATTCATGTTGTGTTTTTCTGATGACATGAGAGGTTCTGTGAGACTGTTCATAAGACGCAGTAACACTAAACCCACCAGAGTCAAACTGTGAGATAAAGAAAGTAAGTAAAAGAGGCAAAAGTTGGTGGAAATCATGTTAAAAGATCTTTTTCAGACTTTCAACAATGCACTTGATCAGTCACTCAAACAGCGGATCTGCTTTGCAAGTTATAGGAAGTCATTGTACTGTTATGTGATTGACAACTTGATATTAACTGATGTAGTAAACCCCACCCGCCTGGTGCTCCTCGGTGAGAAAATGCAACTCTTAAGAATCATTTGCATCTTGATTTTTCACTCAAGATGAAAATTAGTTTGCAGCTCATGTTTCCAGCTCACTCTGAGGTGTTTTTGCAGACAAAAAGATATCAAAGCAAGTTGATGTTATTCCAGTAAGATTAATAACAGCAGAAAGCACAACAGTCACATCAGAGTCCACGCTGAAGTGGTTTGTGGGCATCTGGTTAGGACGTCTCAGACACATCTAAGTGGCAGGAGACCCCAGGGCAGACCCAGAACATACTGGAGGGATTATCTTTCCAGGCCTGGGAACGCCTTGGGATCCCCCAGGAGGAGCTGGAGGGCGTTGATGCCACGGCGACCCCCCCAGATAAGCGGTGGAAAATGGATGGATGGATGGATCAAAGTCCACAAACCGCCTTGATATCATGGCGGCTATTTAGTTCTTGTTTTCTGAACTGGCTTAAGAAGAATTTATCAAACCTTAGGAAGATGAAACTCTGTCTCTTATAGGAATAATTCTCATCTCATCAGCATCTTAAGCAACATAAAGGTTTTATTTCACTGTCTGGTCCATATTTGTTTGGTCATATAAATTTGATGTAGGTTGAAATAGATACTTGAAAATTTGGAGTCATTTAGTAAATTGAGCAAAATCTAAAATATGGACCTCTTTTAAAAATCTATGAACACATAACAAACAACATTTGTTATATAATTTTTATCTCCTGACAACAAACAAACAATTATAGCCGACGTTTCAAAGAGTCTGTCAGACTGACAGGAAGTTTCCACTTTTGCTGCTGATCATAAAGATCTGATTCGTCCAGTGTACATTGTATACTGGACGTACAGCAAGTTTTAAAGTCATTTAAAGTACTAATCCAGTCAGTTGACACATCACAACAGCTGACATTTGCGGTCAGCCTCAGCGATATGGACCTCCTACTGATCTGACAACGATCAAGTCACAACACGGTGGTTTTGGTGATATATGATGTGTTTTATCTTCTCCAGTACGCTCAGTTCCTGCTCTGCTCAGCAGGATGATAAAACAGCCTACAGAGCTGAGTCAAAACCAAGATATTGTGTAGATATTATGCATCAGATGTATTTTATTCTACCTATGAGTGAGTTTTGGATGGTATACTTATACGGTTTAGCTCAAGTGAACTCTTCAGCTCCTTCAACATAATAAGAAAAAGACAGATAGAGAATCAAGAGGAAAGAATTTACATTTATACATTTTTGGCATTTAACAGACGCAGCTTACAACAAGCAGCTCACAGAGACAGACTGACCGCATCCTAGACTGGAGGGTGTGGGCGTGAGGAGGGAAACAATGAGTTATTTACTTTCATTTTCTGTTTGACGCAGATTACGGCCTAAGCTGAGCTGTCTGTTAAATACTGTTGTCAAATTGTTTTTGGGAATAAGAGTCTGTAAAAGTAATTGTCTTCCCTCTAGTTGGAATAAATCTCCATTATTTCTTTAACCCGAGTGTCCTCCTCTCTCTTAAATGCAGCATGCGGGAAATCTTTAAAATGTTATGAAGCATTGATTCCCACGATAACGAGACAGACAGACAGAGACATGACACATCTTTCAAAAGAAGACAGAAGGTGCAGCCCGGGGTGTCGCAAACCCTCAGCATCGGTATTCACACACGGCGCCCCCACAAGTGCAGAAACAGCACCGCGATTGACAAGCTGTCAATCTCCAAATCCGAGCCAAAGTCATCCTAAGAGGATCAGATCTTCTATATATACACTCGCCACAGGTAGCTTCCCTGAAACGAGAAGCTAAGCAGATTACTGATAAAAGATACAGTGGACACACAACTCCTCAGTATTTCAAGGAAAGATCCATATAAACAAATGAACAAGAATATGAAGATAAATCAACCCTAAATCACCGTCAAAACATGTTGAATTTCACTTTTTCAACTGTCTCATCTCTGATAATTGTTATATTATGATGAGAATCCTAAACATTCGGCACTACATCTGTTGTTATACAGTAAGAATCAGCTGTAATGATGCCTGTATGACAGTCAGAGCAAAACTATCAATCATGTGACCCACAGACAGACAGGTGATGGTTACACAGTGCAGGAATCCACCTGGATAAATCATAGACGTCTACAGGATTTGTGTGTGTGTGTGTGTGTGTGTGTGTGTCTGAAGGAACCATTGTGAGAAAGGAAGTGAGTAATACAACAGTGCATACAGTATACATACAGTATGTGGTAAGACCTGCACACTCTTCTATGATGTCAGCTTTTATCATTAGCTGTTATGACTTTACTTGAATTTCCAGTTTATCGGGCGCACCTTCAAACTAATCCTTCACTCAACAGGTGACATTACACACTACGTCCTGTGGTTTGGAAAGTACAACATGGGGACTTTTATCTGGTTTCATGGTTGGTGCTGGGTGTTCACGTCTGTTATCTACTTCCATCCTCATCCACACTCAGACGGATGCTTTTTCTCCCAATTTCAAGCATCAAGCATCTTTCAATCTTTGATGTTTTCCCCTTTGCAGCAATTTTTTTCTCATTTGTGTGTCTCATATCTTGTGGAATCCGTTATGAATTACAGCTGTTCAGGGGGATAAAAGAGGCAGCTAGATAGAAGTACCCAGTAAACTGGCAGGAAACCTTTGAGGTACTGGATGAATAGTTTGTCTTCCTGGAGCCAGCGTTGCAGGATGGGAGGGGAGCAGGAAGTGAATCACCGAAGGATCGCAGCAAACCAGGAAACAGGCTGCGTGCTGCTGGGGTGCTGATCCAAATCCGCAGAGACCGAGCCAAGAGCCGCACGACGGCTTCGACCACTTGAGGCCTGAGATGCCCAAAGATAGCAAGGAACAATATCAGAACCGCTGACAGCAACAAGCTTCCTCTTTGAGACATGAAGAGATAGATTAGTTCTGGGTAAAAGGGCATTTCCAAATAATTCAGGATTTTTCTTTGAGAAGCAGATAGGCAGATCACGTCAGCACAATGGGAAGAAAACTTAGTCACAGGAAAGAAAGGTCAGTTCAGTGACCACGGCTTCAACCCGCATGAATTGTCCTGATCTAAACTCCACCCGTCTGGTGACGTAAGTGGATTAAAATAAGCATTTCAGCAATGTGTATTCAGAAGACACTGAACGGCCCCATTCAAACTGTATGTCTTAGATGACGAGGGAACCAAATCAAACAAAGGGGTTTTTTTTTATTATAGGCTGCCACGATGACAGACGTGACGACTTTAAACATTTCTCCTGTCAACAGCCTCTTCATCTCTCATCCATCCAACAAAACGGGTCAGAACATATAAACTGGACAAATGAAAAGAAGCTGAGGTAATAATAAAAAAATACAAAGAAACAAGAGTTTTAACTGGTTGATGATGTATCAGCTTTATTTAAATACTGTGACAACCTCACCTACAGTGTACAGTTAGAAAACTCCTCCCCTCCAAAGACAAGATACTGGTCTAATTTACATAGCAAAGAAAATCAATAAAACAAATTTACAAACCAACAAAGCCAAAAAAAAAAAAAAAAAAAAGGAAAGAATAAATCAACAATAACTTTCACGCTTGCTATAGCTGACACTCATTTCTCCTAACACAGCCTGTCAGGAGTGAGCCAATATTGAATTTGTTAGTTTGAATCTTTATACACAAAACCAAATAAAAAAATATGTCTTTCCCCCTCCTCTTCTTCTTCTTCACACTGTTTACAGGCTGCCTGCGTCCCCACTGAGGTGAGCAGTAATCACATATTCCTGACATCTAAAATGACTCAGTTCAAAAAAATGTAAAGTGAGGAAGTATATTTACCCAAGTATAAAAAAATAAATTAAAATGATCAACATTTTTTTACAAAAAGACGGTCAACGACAATCCTGACTGTTGTTGTACAATCTTAAACCTTCTGGAAGTCAAAAAAAAACAAACAAGAAAACCAACAAACTTCCGTTAGCTCCACTACAGCGACGCCACGTTTTCAGATTCCCCAAAACGAAGCCGCGCAGATGACATCACCGGCTCGTCAGGTGAAAAAAAACGGGAACAACTGCTTATCCTCACATACACCCCACGATACAAACGCTGCACTCACTTCTGACTTCAACTGATTATGGTTAAAAAAAAAAAAGAGAGAGAGATAGAAACTAGGAAGGGAGGTTCTGGACAAAAACTGTGAGTCAGTCCTAAATGAATAATTTAACCATGAAGTGTGCGATTATTCTACTGTAAGCCTGAGAGAGAGAAAAACATGTTCAGTCTGTGGAAACACACAGGTTAAAGGATCAGTGTGGAAGAGTTAGTAGCATCTAGCAGCAAGGGCGCAGACTGCAACCCCTCATCCTTCCAAGCATGTAGGAGAACCAACGGTGGCCACGAAACTATGTAGAAACTATGTAAAGGGCTCATGAAAGGTAACAATTCTTAGTTTGATTATCCACTAAGAAAACATATGAATATTACTCCATTTCTGCAAAGTCTGTCCCCGCTAGACGCCGCTAAATTCTACACACTGCCCCTTTATGACTCCTTTTCTGCAGATCTCAGGCTGACAGTGAAGGGAGCACCCGCACAGATCAATGCAAGATTCATGAAAGCTCTGAATTTTAGGTCCAAGTCTAGTTTATGATTGTCACACTGCCCACCAGCCACTAAAGCCAAAATCTCGATGCTTAAATAAATTGATGCTGTGCGGCAGGAAATATTATTATTATTCCATTTCACCGACCGCTCGCTAACGTCCTGCAGTCGTGCTCTGTTATGTTCTCGTTTCCACTCGGAACAAAACGACTAATTAAAATAAAACAAAAATAGCTAAAAGCTAGACAGTAAATCCTGACTCAGTGAATCAAAGTGTCCTCTATTCTGATCAAGGTGAAACAAATGATGAGAGAAAAAAAAACTGAAAAAGTGTGTAACGACGTCACCTTTTCAGCAGAGAAAAAACACAAACTTGTCCCTGCAACACTACCGATGCTATGGCTAACCAATGGCTAACTAAACGCCGCCACCGGAGAGAGACATGGTAATGTGTCTGTCATCAGTCTGAGCAGCCATCTCTTCTACCTTAAAGCTACAGAAGATGTCATTTATGAGGTGGATACTCTCTATTTTCACAGACCGACATAACTAAACTTTTCTCCCTTCAGCAACAAGACTGCTAAAAGGGAGAAAAAATGAGGGGAAAAAACAACAACAACAACAACAGTGGCGTAGTGGTTAGAGAGGCAACGGTCACAGGTCACTTCCTGTAACAGCAAAGTTGCCTGTTTTGGATAAGAGCTAAATACATGAGACAGTATATGAACATCTGGAGGAGTTACATACATTAAAAACATTGATACAGCCCTCAGAGGACACAACCTGACAAACTGCAAAGAAGTAGAAAAATAAATACTAAAAAAAAAAAAAAAAAAAAAAAAAATCAAGCAGAATATAGATTTTTAAGTGTAGGTATTCGTTTACATGGAGGTTAAAGAGGACAGTGAATGCCAAGGCAGTGGTTTAGAGGGCAAATTTTTTTTGTCTCGGATGGGCAACGGTGCGAAAGGAGTTGCCTCAGTGCTGTTAATTTATTAAACACGAAAAACACCACAAATCTACGGTGTCCCCCGAGGGTCACAGCGAGATTTTTAAATATTTTTTTGTGTGTGTGTTCTTTCGCATTGTTTTGCGTTACCTCGTAATATGTTTTGTGCTCTCACACAATACTTCGACATAAATTTTAAGTTCTCTCGCAATACTTTTCTTCTTCTCTTCCTTCTAAGTCATACGTCCATTTCTGCTCAGCTACTCCCAGCACAACCCCCCAGTATGGATCAGCTCATTGAATTTTATTTTGAAATGGGCTGATATAGTACTACTGCTCAATAGGCATAGTTATGTAATTAGTGACCATTTATGACCTTTTACTGTGCTCAAGACTGCACGTATACAGATGGATGTATTCTAAAGGAAGAGAGTCTGTGGCCTACGAGGACGCAAAGAGCTTTATTTTGAAAGAGCTGGATCCCAGAGAGGTTTCACCGGAGGAAAAGGAGACGTCTCCAGAGTTGATTGATAAGAGTCAATATGCCAGATAAAATTTGGTCCCTTTGAGAAGTAAGAAGAAAAGTATTGCGAGAAAACTGCAAAATTTATTGTGAGGGGATGCAAAATATTGCAAAGTAATGCAAAACATATTGCGAAGGAACGCATGCAAAAAAAAATAAAATAAATAAATCTCACCGTGACCCTTTAGGGGATCCGTACACATAAACATTTTGTTCGAAAAAAAAAAAAAAAAGAGTGAGAGATAAAAATATATCCCATCTTTTCATCTGGTGTCAAGACCATTTAAACTTTAACTGCCCAAAAATACTGATGAGCAAAAACCAGTTTAAAGACGAGGAGAAGGTTTACCAAAATAAAATATGAGAGTTGAGGAAATGAAATGAAGGGAATAATGACAACATGACGCTAAAATGCTCATTCCATATAAATGTGTTTTTGCTGCTTTCTGAATAACTGTTTTCATTAAGCATTGAGATGAACAGAATACATTTATTTATACATCAATACGTTTTGTTTAAAATAGAGATTTAGAGATTTAACTTTGAACCCTTCCCATAACCCACAAGTCTTTTATAGAATCTGAATCTGCAACACTGTGGTAAAGTGTGTGTGTGTGTGTGTGTGTGTGTGTGTGTGTGTGTGTGTGTGTGTGTGTAGATGTGAAACATGTCGTGTGGCGTCAGTTTGATCACAAAAGTTTATCTTCTTAACCAGTCTTGCAGGATCTGTTCAGAATCCAAAAAAAAAAAAAAAAAAGTTAAAACAAGCCAATGGCCGACCACATGGATGGTCTGTAGGGTTCATGGGGGTCGGGGGTCACTGGCAGAACGGCGAGGCTGTGGGGTCGAAGCCTTTGAAAACGTCCTTTAGCGAGGCGTTGTCCTGTTCTGTGGCCGCCTGGTCGGACTGCGCCGGACTGTTTCCTCCAAACGGACTCCCCGTCCCGCCGGGCTTGGTCGCTTGCTTCACCACGCCGAATAGAGAGGACACTGGTAGGTTGTGGACGCCTGCGGGCCCCTGGTCTGCAGCGGCTCCAGGAGCACCTTGACCTCCGGCGGCGGCTGCCCCGGCTGCAGCGGGGCCTCCCTGTGTCGTGGAGTTAGGCGAAGGTGCAGGCTTGGGCCGGGGTCTGTTATAGCTGTTGTATCTATCGGTTCCTTGTTCTCCACTTTTCTCCGGTTCGGGTTGGTCCAGCGCGGACTTCCGAACAAACAGGGGCTCCTTGGACTTGGGTTTACCCGTCGTGGGGTCACTGGGTTTGGACTCTGTGCTGGCTGAGTTGGGGGAGCCGCTGCTGGTACCAGGGCTGCCTGGTTTGTTAGTCCGAGGGTCATACAGACTGATGCTGCTCAGCACGCTGGCTCCCCCTGGTGCCCCGGTCCCAACACCGCGCCCTGCCCCACCTGAGGAGAGAAGCCTCGGGTCGTAGGGTGCGATGGTGGGTGGGGAGGAGCTAGATGTCGTTGCTGGAGGCGCAGGGGAGACAGGAGGAGGCGTGGGATCCGACGGCTGCTTCAATGACGACTTCTGCTGCTGGAGACGGGGATCTGTGGGGCCTTTACGGGCCACGCGGGGGTCAACTGGCTTTTCCACAGGTGTGGGAGGCACGGGGGGAGGTGGTGGACCCAGCAGAGACATAGGAGGAGCGGGGGTGGGTAAGAGAGGAGGGGAGGGCGTCTGGGACGGGCTGGAGTTGACAGTCTTCAGGATACGAGACAGCAGCTCAAAGTCTGGGAGGGAGGAGGTAGAGGAGGAGGGAGCGGGAGGCTCGAAGGAGGGGGGAGGTTGTACGGGAGGAGGCTGCGAGTGAGGGAGGGTCGGATGGAGCTGCTGTTGGGTGCGGGACAGACGTGGGTCTAGGGAGGAGACGGGAGGAATGCCTGGCGGGAGTGGAAGGAGGTCCTGCTTAGGGATAGGGAGCGGAAGGAGATCTTCAGGCGACCAGGTGATGGTTTTGGCGAAGGCTGGCATGTGGAGAATAATATCCTTCTTGATGTGGCTGAACTGCTGCAGCTGCGAGCGCGGGTCTCTCAGAGCCATACCCATGAGCGGGTCCAGAGGGATCGGCACCGGCTTGTCTCGTAAAACCCGTTCCGTCTCCTCCTCGTCCACCGCCGGGGTTGTGAGAGGCGGCGGCTTGTAGATCAGAGGCGGTTCTTGTTTAGGAGCGGGAGGCGAATGGGAGGCGGATACAGCTGAGGTAGCAGCAGCTAGCCGGGCTAACCTGGGGTCCGCAGGCGGCCCAGAGGAAGATGGAGCGGGCATGGAGTGGGTGGAATCAGAACTTTGGGCCGAGTCTGCGACACGGGCAAGACGCGGGTCCCGAACCAAGCGGGGGTCCGCCGGGCGAGCCGGAGGGTTGGCAGGAGACGCCTTCTGGAGCCGAGGGTCGCTCGGGGGCCCGTCGGATTTTTGAGGAACCTGGGTCTGCTGACGGAGCGTTTTCAAGATCGACGTCACACTGCCGCCGCCGTCCTCATCCTCACTGGAGTACCAGTTCCCTGAGTCACCTAGGGAAGAGGGACACACATGTTTCAGTGTTAGTTTGTTAGAAAAGATTCTCCAAGTTTGTGCAGATCGAATGTTATTTATTCTGTTGTAACAGAAATAAAAACTTTCTGCAGACTCCCTTTCATGTTGGTTCCCACTGAGGAATCAGCACTTTGGCTTCTGGGAGTTAAACAACCAGTACATCTTTACAGTAAATTAGGTCAAAGTCTCTCTGAAGACATATTCACTCCTGCTGAAGATTACAGCATTAATATTCTGTAAAGGGAAAGTGCATTTAGGGTACCTACATTATAGTCTGGTATATAAATAAACATGCAAATAATATAAAATATCAAAAAAACTAAAATGTGAACGTGTCCAGCGACATATTAAGGTCATACAGCTGGTTTTCATGTTCATTTATACACACAGAAAGACTTCTCATGTTATTTCCTGCAGCTAAAGTACAGATGTATTAATCAGACACCGTCTATAACACACGGAGGCCCTGCTGTATTTATAGATTAAAATTCTGTTCATAGTAAGTTAAATGAGGTCTGCTATACAGTGTTTCTGATATGTTTTTTCTGCAGGTTGAACCCCCCCGAGCCCTGAGGGAAATGTGCCTGGACTCATGTTGATCCAGATAAATGTTACAATAATGTTATCAGTAGTTTAATATTAGTGAGGGGGGGGTGAAGTAATACTGGACTCACAAAAAGCTAAATCTACTGGGATCAGTTGCAATTTGTTGAGCAAATTTGATGAGTTTCACATCTGGCTGAACTCAAATATTGAGGCAAAAGTCGATTTCTTGTTTGTATTCACACATATTCCCACCTCAGAGGCTGTAGTCACTGTTTAAGTTTCAGTGCTTCAGTTGTTATTTGAAATTCAAGTTAACTGCATGCAATTACACAGCATGCTTTGTAGATAAGAGGCGTAAAATATGGGACATAAGGACAATAAACTGATACTTAATGTAGGATGTCGACTGAATTATCACTTTAATCATAGTGATGCAGTCGTTTTGGGCTGTACAAATAAAACTTAAGACTTAATAACAGGAACTTATCAATCTGACAGGAGGTCAAAACCTGTATGAAATCTAGACCCTTTAGCGATGACTCCTGAGTGACTTTATGTCGTAAATCTACTGTTTAGCCATGAAGGAGGAACTTTATATGAAAGGGGAAGTTTTAAGACAAATGACTACATATCAAAACTACCAAGGAATGAGCAAACATGTGCAGATGGTTTTCCTCTACCTTCAGTGTCTCTCGTCTTCTCTGCTCCTCCCTCCGCCATCCTACGAGCTCTTTCCTCCTCCTCCTGCTGCTTCTGTTGGATCCTCATAAACAAGACGCGCTGCGCCGGCGGCAGGAAGTCGGGCACAGAAATCCCTCCCTGATTGGCTGACGCTCCGTTAGCAGAGCCTTCTTGGCCACCCGATTGATTTCCGAAACTCCCTGCGCCTCCTCTCTCGTCCAAGCCGGAGAAACCCTGGTAGTTGTCACCTGAGAGGGAACAACGAGAGCGGTTGAAAAATACTGTTTAGCTCCTTACTTACTCCTTCAGTTTGATTTCTGAAACTCCCTCTCACCTTCTTGCACCACTCCTTCCATCTCCATACCCTCCTGCTGATTGAAGAAGTTATTGAAGAAGTTTCCTCCACCCTGAGGAGGACCTGGAGGCATAGCACCTCCGTGTGGAGGGCCGTCACCGGACGCGAATCCTCCCATCATGGGCGGTCCGCCGGGGCCCATGTTGGGCGGGCCCTGGTTCATCCCGAGGTTCGGGCCCATGTTCTGCATGTCGGGGGGCATCATGCCTGGCGGGGCGGGGAAGCGGGTAGGAGGGGCACCGGGGGCTCCTTGCGGTCCAGGCGCTGCGGTCTGACCCTGGTTGCCGCTGGGTGTCTGGCTCCTGATAGAGGAGGGAGAGCAGGAGTTACACTTAGAGAATATATGAAAACATTTACTGTAATCGGGTCGGGGACTAATTCAATGAGGGTCTGTAGTCTAAACCAGATCTATAAAGTTGGAGTTTATTAAATAAAAATGTTTGACGTTTAACATGTAGTTTCACATTACATTAAATCATGACATACACTGCAAATTCAGGGTGTTTATAGAGGTCTATAATTACATGTGTTTACACTGTAAAAATATAGTTTTAGCAGTGCTATACATTTGAACGTTCATTTCTTAATTTAGTGTTACATTAAAAAGGAAAACGCCAATAAAAATCTATCTTTGGAGCCTTTTAACTGCTGTTAATCCAAGCTGGGGTCACCTTTTAAGACTCTGGATGGGAGTATTTAATATTCAAAAGATAGTCTCTGTTTTAATGATCTATAAATGAGAATTTGACTGCTGCAGTCTTTGTCCCTCTGCATAAGAACATAATCACATTTCAACAAACTCCTCTTCATATTTAATGTCTGATATCTGATCGCTCACCTTACAGCCAGTTTCTGAGCAAGTTGTCCCGTCGGCTGAACTTTAATCTCAAACAACGAGGGGATCTTCTTCCCCCCGCCGCCTCCGCCTCCACCACAAGGAGGTGGGGGGCCCATGTGAGGAGGAGGGCCACTGGGATTTGGGGGTCCTCCTTGGTAGGGACTACCGTCAGGGCCGTGGACGGGTGGACCCGCGCAGGGGTTAGGCCCGGGAACAGGCCCCGGTCCTGGGGGACCTTTGTTGGCGATGGGCACCTGGTTGGGTCCAGGAGGACCGCCAAAGTCACCCGCCGCAGGACATCCAAAATCCCCAGCCCCCGTGTTGGTGTCTACGGGAACGGGCCGAGGAGGGGTGGGGAGGAGGCCGACTCCAGGAGGGGGTTTGGGGAGAGGGTTGATGCCCTGCTTCTTCAGCTCCTCCACCTCCTTCTCGTCCTCAGCGCCAGCTTCTGCATCCTCTGCCAGCATCTAGAAGAACGAGGTCACACAAAAAACCTACTGATTAGTTTATCAGAAATGTTTTCTCATGTTAACTGTAAAACAAACAAACAAACACAGGATTTCTGTTGATTTGAGTCCACCTGCAACTTGTATAAAAGCTGTATTTCACTGTGTTTAAGATCTTTAAATAACTTGAATATATAAATATTTTCAGATCCTGTAAAGATCTACAGAGTTCAGATCTAATATCAGAGAGAACAGGGTTCAGGATCAGCAGGTACTACCTTGTTGAGCAGCTCCTGAGTGTCATCGTTGAGGGTTTCGTGGGAGAACATACACTCATCGCCGTTGACACAGTTTCCTGTGGTGTGGAACAGCTTACAGGGAAATTCACGTAGCGATGGGAGTCAAGGTGAAACACTCAAAAAACTGGACAGAAAACTGAAATTTTGTTATATAAAACAACTTCATCCTGTTAAAAATTAAACACTGTCACTTCTCTTTTATCACACACTGTTTATACACTGTTTATATTTCAGTTTATCACCTAAAATATGATGAAAACCAGCAGCTTTACTGTTATTTCTCACTATTCAGAGATGCTCTTCAGACCCAGACACCCAGAATTCCCCCTAATAAAGGCTCTCTGCGCGGTCAGTAGTGAAGGATATCATGCATGTAAGGACAGTGGTCGGCTCGGGCGCAGAATCCAGTGATGTAGAACTTGCACAGCTCTTTCTTCTTGGGCAGCTCGATGTCGTGGCTGAAGTTGCAGTGGTCCCCCTGGTGGTCGAAAAAAGGAATAATGAAATATGTGTCTGAGGCTGCATGACTGAAAAAGTTTGATATTAAATATAGAGCGTGTCCCGCTGGAATTTATTCAACCTAAACTTGTTCATCAATCTTTGCATCTTGCTTCAGTTTACTGGTAGCAAACTTGTAGCATTAAAAAATGTCAAAATCACATAATTTCCTGTTGCTATTCAGTATAAACTGTGACTCAGACTCACAATTTAAAGGAACAATATCATGAATTTGTTGCTTCATGTGAGTTAATTATGTGTGTAGTTCAGGAGGTGGAACTGTGACTCTTACTGGAAGTTTACTGAGCTCAGCGATGGGCGAGTTTTATCTGATTAATTGTGAAACAGCGGTGATATATATTTGTTACATAATTGTATTTTACTGTTACAGCTGCTGCATTGGTAACTCTCTCTCTCTCTCTCTCTCTTTCTCTCTCTGTTGCACAAGCTCACACAGAGAGACATGTGGAGCTTGTTTTTGTCACATTGTGGGTGTCATACTTGGGTGTCAGTGTTCAGCACCAAAAAAACAACTTTTCATTAGTGTCTTGTTGGGTTCAAAGTGGTGAAGCTGCTCTGTAGTATTTACTGGTTGTTATGGGTTAATCTCAATCAGACATACAGTTTACGGCTGTGGGATTCCTGTTACTTTTACGCTGTGTGACATGTTTGTTTGTTGCCATAGCAACTTGCACCGCGTGGCTTCCGTCATCTCTGATTGTCATTGAGTTTGTTTGCATGTAACTGAAGTGCCGCTACTGGCCTGGACTTCCATGAGAAATATTATAACAATCATTACAATCAATATTTAGTTGTTATTTGTTTGTTTGTTTTTTTGTAAACATGCTTTGCACAGAACATCACATGGATTCCTACACATAGATATTAAAAAATGTGAGTCTAAATCAAGTTTCCTGTAATGTACGGCGAACATGTGTGCCATCTTACCCAGGTACATCTCCCCTCGATGTAGTACTTGCAGATGGCCTTTCCTTTCTTGTCCTGGTGCTTCTCATTCTGATTCCTCCTCCCTGGTCCTGGTCCAACATCGCCTCCTCCTCCGTCCTAAAATACACACACACACACACACACACACACACAGACAGAAGGAGAGAGCAAAGTGTTGAGCAATAAGTAAGACAGAGAGAATTCACATCATTTTATTCCTCAAGTCTAATAAATATAAAGGAATTTGACCTTGGGGGCACTGAGACATGAAACATTTGTGAAGCAGCTTTTGGTTTAACCTACTTAAGATTATCAGAAGTGTTTTTAGTTACAATATAAAGACACTCTGATAACACAGTTAAAAGTGACCTTACCCCGTTGTCCATGTCTCCGTTGTTGTCGTCATCGTTCCCCATGTCACCTCTTCCTCTGCCTCGGTTTCGACCCTTTCCTCCTCTGATCATACCTCGCCCTCCTTTACCTCTGCCTCGCCCGCGGCAACCTTTACCACCTGGTGCAGAAATCAAAGACATATTCATTTGTCAGACAAAGTGTCACGGCCTGTGTGACACACACACACATAAAAAACTGAGGTGCAAACTCACCTCTGCCTCTGTCTTTGGATTTCTTGTACTGATTGAGCTCCTTTGAGTAATCGTCGTAGTCATCCTCCCCCATGTTGTCATAATCATCATCGACATACTGTAAAGACAGATTGAACATTTGTTGAGTTTACTTGCCTGAATTCCATATTATGTGTTAAATATCTGTCAAAGTTACTACAAGGAACTTTTAACTGGTTATAAGTCAGTCTCCATTTAACACTGATGCCTCTAAATGACCTACATAAGCAAACTTATCAACACAAAATGAAATTTCCTTGCAGTAACTTTAAGCAAGGCGTGTGCATGATGGCTGCCTCGTGCATCCTGCGTTGGTTTGGAGTATTGATTATGCACATCCTCAGAAATGAACACATGTTTGCGAGATGCAACAAGCACATGAACGGGTAGGGGCGGTATGGGGATGTGACAGGGGTCAGGGGTCAGTATGTAATGTATGAAAGCAGCGACAACAATGGCGTTAAGTTTTGAAGACACGTTAATAGATGTAATGTGTCACTCCCGCTGCATAGTGACAAACATGCTTGAATCAACAGAGTAGTAACCTCCTCAAGTGTCGCAATGTTTATTTTTTTCATGCCTCTTCTTCTTTGTGTTTTTTTATGGCAGATTTTACATCATGCAAGTTCTTTTTACATCCTCAGTTCTCTGGTGTGTCCTCTAGTAACATGCAAAGTATATCAGCAAGTATGTGAACAATTACGTTCATGACGCAACCGCTTGTTTACTTGAACATGCGGTTAAAAAGCGAGTAAATCTGCAGCCTAAAGGTGCAGAGTCATTGTAGCTTGTAGTCAGACGGTGAGGTGTAGGAAAGTTCTGAAAGGCTTCATCATTTGTTTGAAATAATAATTTGTTTTATTTTGGGAGATGAGAACACTTGCAGTGGCTCGAGGTGATGACCAAAACTATTTGACAAGTTTATTCAGAGTATTATTCTATTAATAGTAAAATAATCACTCTTCCTGTGAGACAGGCTTCATTTCTCAGTGCTGAACAGCTAATGGCGATTAGCCACAATCACTAGAGATGCTACGTGTTTATCTAACCCAGAAGGTCCTGCTTTCTCACATGAAAATGAAGGAAATGACTACTCCAAGTGGTATTTGTTTACTGGAATGTTTCAAGTGAAATATATTTGAACAACTATACAAATATACAAAACACAACAAATAAAGAAGCTGAAAACTTGTTTCCTGGAGTTTGACCAAAGCAAACAGACTTCAATTGGAGTTCTGAACTTTACCTCCATTTCGTCTCCGTAACCATCACCGTCGTCGTTATCTCCTCCCATCTTTCCTCCTCCACCTCGTCCTCCTCTTCCTCTGATGCCTCCTCTTCCCCTCCTCCCTCCTCTCATTCCTCCACGGCCTCTCTGGTTCTTCATACGACCTTTGCCCCCTGCCGAGACAAAGAGACAAAAAAAAAAAAAATCACACGAGAGTCAGCAGAGACAGAGGCAGGAGAGACTTATCTATGGAATTTGGATTGATAAGAAACATTTTGCAAATAAGCCTCTTTGTCTCTCTAAAACTATGCAAATGAATCTGTGTTGTGGCGAGCGAAACAGCGAGCACACGGTGTACCTGCTGTGACATTTTAGTCACACGGCGGCATATTATTTGTCTAAACAAATGAGCTCATATTTTTGTAGTTTAGGAAAAGACAAAGAGGACTTTAACACCATCTGGCCTTAAATGTGACTGTTTAGGAACTTAATTAGCTGTGTTTAGTCTCATACGTTTAGCATACAGAAGAAGAAGGTCTGCCGTCGACCCACCTCGTCCTCCGCGGCCGCCTCCTCCCTCCTTGGCCTTGCGGTACTGGTTGAGCTCCTTGGTGAAGTCGTCGTAGTCTTCTTCCCCTATGTCTTCCTCTTCCTCTCCCTCGTAGTTGTCGTCGTCGTAATCGTCGTAGCCTCCGTAGCTCTGCTTGTCCATCTTCATGTAGCTGCCCTTCTTTGAGCCGCTGTAGCCGCCGTGAGACTGGAGAAGGGTGAACGTGTCGGGTGTTTTTACTTTTCATAAACATAATTAGCAATTACTGCCGATATTGCTCTATTTGACTTATTATATTTGCTCTTCAGACTTACAGGAGGGGGGTACTGGGGGCTGTACTCTCTGTACTTCCTCTTCTCACTGGGAGAGTAGTCAGAGTCATCGCTGTAGTCCGAGTGGTCGTCATCAGACGATGCGTGACGCTGAGAGAGATAGAAAGAAACAGATACAGAGAAGAAGAGGAAGAGATAGAAAGAGATAAGATTCATATTTTTAGATGCAAACAGAAGGGTGCAAGTCACTTTTCAGTTTTTGTAGTTGACAACAATCTTACTTTGTGTTTGGATTTGCGTTTCTTCTTGGATCTCCTCTTCTCTCTCTCTCGCTCCCTCTCTTTCTTCCTCTTCCTCTTGCGACGGTGGGATCTCTCGTCGTCCGATTCGCTGCTGGCGTGGCGTTCTTTACTTCGCCTGGGCCTCTCCCCGGCCCCTTCCCCTATCGCTTCGCCTCCTCCGCCCGCTTCGTCGCCGCCGTCTCCGACTCCTCCTCCTCCAGCTGCGGGTGCGCCTCCCTCCTCCTCCATATCTCCCCCGTCATCTTCCAGCTCACCCTCCTCCAGCTCTCCATCTTCTGGCCTGTAGACGGACACATGAAGGAGAGTTACATATCTCACCTTCTCATGGGCTGTCAGTCACCACTAAATTTAAAAATCATAAATGCAATTGAGTGAATTTCCAGGTAATTTCTGCCACGTACAGACACAATAAAATGAGAAGAACCAATAAAAACAATAAAAAAATGAACATTTCATTGTATTATTTTCAGTTGGTTGCAGAGAAATCGTGAAAACGGAGTGCAGAGGCTTGGTTAAGTTTACAAAAATCATCAAACATTATAATAAAAGAATATAATAATATATAGTTTAACAACATAAGACCACAAGTCTATATTTCAAGGATTAATAATTTACCTTGCGTCAATGCTAGTGTTGTTATTTGCATTTTTGCAGGTCAAACAATGGTTAAAAAAAGTAATTTTCGCGAGAGGAATCAAGAAACATCTTCATCAACAGTAAAATATATAAATATTGTAACAGTCAATGTGACAAAATTGCTTTTCTTAATAAAATTTGTGTTCTTAGCTCCACTTTGAATTCTTTTATCAACAATTTAATCATTGTAGCACCTAATGACTGCTTTTAATGCTAATTAGCACTGAGGCTAGCACATGGCTATCTGTTTTATATAAGAGAACAGCTGATACGCTGTTGGAAGAACAACAACAGTAAACTGCGTGTTGGTGTTTTTGTGTGTGTGTGTGTGTGTGTTTGTGTGTGTGTGTGTGTGTGTGTGTGTAACTCTGGCAGCTATATTTGCATGGTGCTTCTGTTTCTCACTGCTGTTTACCTGTTAAAGCTACAGGTCAAAAAAAGCTTTGCACAGATAAAACTACTTCACATTATACATCCCCTTTAAAAAAAAAAGTGTACATAAATAAACCTGTGAACCAAGAATAGTCTAAAACAACATAAGCACCACTGAAAAGCACTTTTTGCTGAGAAAACATCTTTAACATCATAATTTACCTGCCTACACATCTTACTGTCATCAGCCAAACCTGCTGCCACTAACGAGTCAATAAATCCCAATAAAGAGTGACTACAAATATGCACACATGCCACTGCTTCACATGCAATAAATGCATTAAAAAAGGAGGAAAAAAACCTGATGAGTCAACGCGCAGGCCGTTTCAAACGAAAAGGGAACAAGATTCATTTGATACAAACAAGTTGGTTTTGGAGTGCAAACACACACACACACACACACACACACACAGACACACACACACACAACAGGTCAAAAGTGCAAATAAGTTCCAATATGCTCCTGTAGTTGAAGGGCAGAGATCACTAACGTGCTGTTACTGTGGTCAACTGCCAGAGCAGGACACAGGTCACATGAGGGAATGTGAGCAAAACCACGAGGTTGCATGTTCACACCTGGCATTAAAATACATCTTAGGTGATCTGATGACAAGTACAGGTGCGAGCTGCTTCGAGATACGATGGCGCCGAACTTCTTCTAGTTTCCAGCAGACTAGGCTCGCCGGTTAAAAAAACAACAACGTGTTTGTTCTTGTGCAAATGGAAAAGATGTACGTGTTTATTTGCATACAGAGCAGGAAGTGAGATCCGATCACAAGTGGTCACTCAACGAATGCTAATACCAGGTGTGAACAAACAAAGGCCTGAGATCCTAATTGACATGGATCACACATACAGGCCTCTTCCTGCCCCACAGAGTGCTGGCTGTGGGTGGGAGAGAGAGGGGGTAGGGATGGGGAGGGGGTTGGGGGGTTTGCACATAATATAATTTATGAGACAGGCTTGGACAGGGGTCAGATTTCACTAATAATGAAGAAACAAGGTATTACCCGCTCCCTATTTTGAGTAACAAAGTCCCAGCTCTCGCACAAGGGCCCACACCCAAAGAGGGCTGACAAGTACTGACTGCAGCAGGCTGAGAGTGAGGCCTGAGGACAGGATGATGCCAAGCGGATCCGACTCACACGCTGACACGACTGCAGCCTCACAATATATGACAACTCAAAAGACAGGAGTTGTGTTCTACATACACACACACACACAGTGAGCAGACACAGCAGGTGGCGGCGGGTACAGCACAAGTCGACCTGCTTCGAGGCAATATCTCTCTCTCTCTCTCTCTCTCACGCTGCACCGCACCACATCCTCAGCATACCGGCTTCCTCTGGGGAGCGCGACATAATCAAGCCTTAACAAACCTACATCTCTCTTATCATAAATAAAAAACGTTCGTCTGCAGAAAGCACGACAGTCTCACGAGCTTGTTTCCAGCTACTGAAGAATACCTTTTTTTTCATTCGCTTGTTTCACTCGTGGAACAAAACCAAATCAAATTATAAGTAAACAAGTTTGTATTTGCTGACAGAAAACACGGACTTTGAAAAATCACCATATTTGGACACTGCAGAGAGGTCCTATTACAGGTTGCACGCTTAAAAAAATATACTTTTTTCTGCAGGCACAAGGCAGGTTATCAGAGAGAAGAAGGAAAAAAAAAAAGAGCAAAAGAAAGTTCGCTAAATGTTGCACATTTGATAGACAGCTGAGTTTTATGCAGCAATGTAATCAACTTATAACTTATTAAACCTGTTTCTCAGGAACAGACTCCAAGAAGAAAGTCTGGAGTTGCTCCACAAACAATATCCTGTTATCTGATGTTTGTTATAGAACATATCCACAATAAACAACAAAAATCTGTCTTCAAATTGCTCTTGTTTAATTTTGTTCTGCCAGAATTGCATCCAAAAACTAGCTGTACTCTCCTTAAAAGTAGTTGCACTGTTACTTCTACCATATTTCCTCTGTTATTCTACACACAACAGCTCCAAAAAACCTCATTATCAGATACCAACAAGCCTCAGAAAAAGAACCCAACATTGAAAAATGTTAACACTGTGTCATACTTTGACAGGTTCTGTTTGTCCTGCAAACCAGCTATCAGCTTCTGGTTCCAAACACCACAAACTCGATATCGTCTCAACAGCCAAGTCACTCCTCTTCCTCGCTATTGGCACGTTAACCGAAGCCAAAAACCTGTCTGAGGCAGGCACACAGACCTGTCACTATGAAAACTCCCCGACACAGTGGAGGGCTCTCTATCATAGCACAGGGATTTGGCTGTATTATGGAATCAGGTTGTTGTGAATAGGGAGTGGCTGGGATTCACTGTGGGCAGATATCGATGGCCTCTGTGGCCTGTGGAGACGCCATACACACATCACCTGCTGCCGATATAGTGGAAAAACTTACAATGCAAACAAATATCATATCCAGGCTTCTCTAAGTTCAGCCAAGAAATAAACAGGTGAGGTTATATGTTAAAGAGTTAAAATATTTTAATCCTACCAACACAACAAACTTAGGCTAAACAGTCCGGTGAGGAGGAAAACCTGTTATTTACTTAATGAGGTATTGATTAGATGCAACACAAATCTACAGCTGACAACTAAGTGTAGTAAAAATCCAGATCTGTGTAGTATTTATCACAAAGTTTCCTTTTTTTTTTTTTATCCATTAACATTATGCCAAGCTGAAAGATCTCTGAACACACCTCACTAGCAGACAACTGTGAGAAGTTGTGAAGGTTCAACAGAGCACAAGATTATTCTCCTCTATGAAGGACGACTGGTTCAAATGATTCACCATGCATTATGGTAACGCTACATTAGCAGCTCAGTGGATGAGTCCATAACTTCATTAATGCTATAAGCAAAGGGCCATGATTAAAATGTGGGGATACTTACTGTGACAGGCTCTCTTCATATTTTGCACTCAAAACCATTGAAAAAGGTTTTTTCCCTAACCTTTTAGGGACACTGGTGGGGTTTTGTGGGACTTGTAAGTGGGACTAAAAGAGTAACATACAACAAATTTGCCAACTGGGGACTGTGGAAAATGGGAACTTTGTGTTTGACTTGAAACACTTCTGGGATGCTTTGCAGACGTTTAACACATTTTTTTGGGGGGGGACTTTGGTGGATGTTTGGGACGAGTCAGTGTGGGCACGACTGTGAACAAAAGTGATTTGTTAGGTAAATATCCATGACCAACAAGCAGCACAAACTCGTTTAAAAAAAGCTAGCCACTGTAGCAGGGTGAAATAATGATTAGGCAATGAGTCGATACTTCTCCAAAAATATTATTTGGGAAATAGCGAACATTTAAAATGTGATGAGAAGACATTTAAATAATCGAAGAGTGTTCGAGAGCTATAATTAGGTAGACAACACACAGTACACATTTTAAATGCGTACCATTACAGCTGATTAGACAAGTTTTGCACGTTTATGCCGATTGAACGAATAGATTTGAACGGATAATAAAATAATATAACATTAATGGCCCATACTGCTCGTATATCATTCATTAACATGTTCTGGCAAGGTTAGTTATATTTAACAAGGCTGAACACGTCAATATTTAGTAAATTACCATTAATACAAACCATTAGCCGTTAGCTTAGCCGCTCTCTCTCGCCAACTTTAGCTAGCTAACAAGCTAATGTTGCTAAGGTTAGCCTGAAATTAGGCCCACCGCTGGCGAAAGACAATCATTTGGATTTTTGCACCTGCGGCATTACATTAATTGTGTCTCTACACACACAAAATTAATTGGATTAAAGTTAATTAGTTAGTTAGCTCACTGTTCGTAACAAGGGCAAGTAATTAACCGATGCTTTAACATATATTCCTTGTATTGGCTAGTATGGCGGTGAAAGTTAAGTTTGATCAGCTGTTACGACCTCGTCTTTTGTCTTCAGACAAGTTCGCTTGAGTCGATTGATCGTTGATTGAGATAACGTAATAAAATACAGGGATAACATCGTTATCCCAGGTGCTATTTGGCCTCCCAGTTGGCGTTGTCGTGTCAACATGGCGTTCGTTAACGTTACCTCTGTACTCGTTTTCCAGAAAAGGCGAGTTTAATCCCTCTGACAGAAAAAAAAGAAAAAGATATCCCGGGCTTTTGTGTAAAAGCACAGGACAAATAAATAATTTCATTTAAATATGATTGTAGAATTACTCGACCTTTCGTCAGTCAGGAGACTGTTGTGTTCGTGGTTGGTAGTTGGGGAGTTTGGATGGACAGTCATGCTTTCCACAGCCATTTCCTCTAGCTACATTGAGGTGCAAAAAATTACAACTCGACACTGGAATCTACTGGCTTATGCGTCACTTCACTAGGATCTACTTGTTTTTGGTTTTAGGAAGAGTTTCAGTTCATAGTAGGCAATTCTCCACTACAGTTGTAAGAGAAATATGATGAAATTGAGTCCTGACGTTCTCCGTCCTACTGTAGCGATGTGAAATGACGACTGATAAACTTAAAATGGCCGACTGTCTTCTCCAAAGAGAAATGGGGCGGGTTTCTCCGAGAGTGACGTCACGGCGAATAACGTTTTTGAATGCGTCTCACGGAAATTGCCGAATGTGGAATCGCAGGGTTAAATGGGCCCACGGATTTGACTCGCAGGTTCACTGACGGATCAGATAGTGTTCAGAGTAATTAAATACTTGAAGCTTAATTAAGCGTGACTATCATGTGAAATACACCCGTATAGCCTGGGACTCAGCTGAAGAGTATCTCATCTAGGTATTGTTTGCCAAATAAAAGTTTGCTCTTGGGTGTGCTCTTTTTGCATGCAAAAGAAGAGGTCGAGTGAGCAAATACAGCAGGGCTAAGCAAAGTATTTGTCAGGCTTCACTTGATACTGGCCAAATCAACCTGCCATGTGAGACACCATGTATACAGTTTTGCAGTGTGTAGATTCATAAAATGTTAATTTAACATACATTTCTTTTAGAATATACACCACATAAATTTAAAGATCTTAATACTTAAAGAGTTGGCACAGGCCCCATCTACAACACATTAGATTAGATTAGATTCAACTTTATTGTCATTGAACAAGTACAAGTACTTAACCACAAGATGCAGTTGGCGTCTAACCAGAGTGCAATTTAGGCATAAAGAGCTGACGTGCATGATATAAATTACTATGAGCAGCTTATAGGATATACAAGATAGAGATATACAGATATACACTTGTGCAGCAATGCAGTATGTTATATAAAATGATGCTGTGGCGAGCAAATAGTTCAGTTTGTTAGGGTTTATTATAGTTCAGCAGAGAAACAGCAGCAGGAAAAAAGCTGTTCTTCAGTCTGCTGGTGCGGGAGTGTCCATGATTTGGGTGTGAAATGTCTTGGATGCCCTTTGACCTCAAGATCAAGAAATAATGCAAGACTTGCCTGAAGATGTTCTTTATTTCAGGTTATACTGTTCGCTGGTGATGCACATTCACAAATGAATTTGCAGTTGCTCAAATTGCCGCAAACTAATTGACACACTGTGAAAATGGGACTTTCAGCACCCCTGAGAGTCTGACTGGTGCTCTTGGTCTCACACAAAATAATATCACTGACATGTCTAAAAACTGGTTTTGGGAACTCAGTAAACTGTTACCTGTCTCACAAAATGTTTAAGTTACACTAATGGTTGGGAATAAGAACTTTGGGGGGAAAAATGTGGACACAAGTTAACCAATGCTAATATAGCCTACAATAGCATAGATCCACCTTTAATAAACATTGTGTAATTGTAGGTTTTAGTTGCAATAGTAAATATGCACAAATGTATCCTTGTACTCTAGCTCTATAGGCTGCTGCCTACTGCTTCTGTCTGTGTAAGATCAAGTATCTGAAGACACTTAACAAACATGAATCATTTTAAAAATGGAAAATGAAACAAGCAGAAGTCCACACCCAGGGCAAAATGTACCCATGTTTCTTCTCTGAGGCTTGTTGATCCCCTGAGCTATTTGTTAAAGGTAAAAATGAAGAATGAAAGCTATGTTACATTAGAGGGTTTAATGGCAAGTGTATAAATTATAGATCAGCAACAGTCACATTACATAAATATAGATTAAAAAATAAACATTACAAACAAATATTGACTTCAAAACTAAAAAGACGAAAATATAATGTCTAATATAAAAACGGGAACAAACTACATAAATAAATAAATTGAGATGTCAAAAAGAAAGTATAGAAATAACAATAGCGATTATTTAAAATGCGAGTAAAACGCATCTATTGTTTCTTTTTATCAACGTCATCAGCCTGCGTCCATTAAGCGGGACTGTCGCGGCATTTGAAACATCTGCCTCTGTTGCTGCATAAAACGACGACTTTACGGTGTAATTCTCGTCTTTGGAGTGAACTGAAATGATCGATATGATCGAGAAGGAGGACCCGGTCATCAGTGAGGAGGAGGCGGCTCAGTACGACCGGCAGATCCGATTGTGGGGGCTCGATGCCCAGAAGAGGTCAGTTAGCTTTTCAGGCTAACGTTAGCGCTGAAGGCTTGAGCTTTCTTCTCTCCTGCTGCACCGTTTTGGACCAAAGTCTTTGCTTTCAGATTTTGAAGTATGCATTTTGGATTTGTGATCAGTATAGAGGATAAGTTGCAAGCAAATCATGAATGATCGATGCATTTTAGCTTTGTTCGGGGGGAAAATGCATGAAACGGAAAGCGTCAATGCAGGTTAAAGGACAGTTTCACAGTTTTTTAAGTGTATCTTAAAACTACAGTCAGATGTCCATATGAACACTGTGTAATCGTCCCTCCTGTTTATACTGGCTAATAAAAGACCCCCCTCAAATGCGCTTCCTAAAGTGAGATCCACACAGCCACCATATGATGGAGAAAACTAATAAAGCTAATTAAGTTTATTTTCACCTCGGAGTGTCATACAACGAAATTCTTGCTACCCTTGCACATAAAGGAAGAAAGACAGGGCATCCAGACGAAAATCCATTCATTATCAATTTATTAACATTTATAAACTGCAGACTTTAATTATTTGCATTAATGACTTATTAAGTTTAACTGCAGAATCACCTTTCAGGACTTTAGCAGCTCCGTAGCTTTCAATGTAAGTATTGGGGGGCCAAAATCCACAGTGTGTCCACACAGTCATTTTGCGCAAAAATGCATTTAGTTAGTCATATCAAGTGGATATCTGCCATATTTATAGTCTTTTTAGCATCAAATTCCCTCTTTGTGTTTCCTCACAGTGTTTCCCTGTTGAACTGTGGTGGAAGTATAGTAGCAAAAAGAGGGACTTTGGCACTAAAAAGACTGTAACATTGAAAGATATCTACTTGATTTGACTCATTTTGATGGTTGAAGTTTCATATTAGCTTCAGATAAACTTTTAAATATGTTTTTGCACAGAAGGACGACTGGTCAGTATGAACAGGAGGAATGATTACAGCAAGAAAAACATGTGTCAGTGTTCATTGGCCTCCTGACTATTGTTATAAGACAGACTTGTGAAAAAAAAACAAAAAACCTTACATCACAAACACAATCCATATAGATCATATGATTGCAGTCCAAAGCAGACAGTGAGCAGTGATTGAACAGATCTCCATCAGCATGACATGAAATCTGTATTTTGTCTGCATGTGTTTGGTTTTTTTTTTGACAGGTTGCGAGGGTCCCGTGTGCTCCTGGCAGGTTTAGGTGGTCTGGGGGCTGAAGTGGCCAAGAACTTAATCTTGGCTGGAGTTAAAGGACTCACCTTGCTGGATCATGAACAGGTTCATGAAGTTCACACCCTTTTTTCTTGTCACACACAGCACACAGCCAGTCATCCATAGGGAGGTGCTTCAGTTTGAAGCTAACATTATTTATTTTTAGCTCTCAAAACGACATCTGATATATTCATCGAGCTGAATAATAACGGATTTTTTTCAGTTTTTGCAATACTACATATGTCCACTAGATGGTGCCTGTGACAAAGTAATAGCCTTCAATGATTTTCTCTGCCCACTGCTCCCAATGATGAGACAATCCAGCTGTTTTGCATTCATCTTATTGTGTGACATTGCAATAACAGCTTCATATTGTTTTTAAGAGAATAAATAATTTATAGCATTCATATTTTGCCCTTTTTGATCCTGTGTAGCTAAATCATTTTTGAAAAGTGACTATATGTAAGTTGAGTGTAAAGTCCTGTACATCCTAATCCTCACCCCTCTTTGGTTTCCCCTGTTTGTGTGTCCTCCAGGTGTCAGAGGAGTCATGTCGAGCTCAGTTCCTGGTTCCAGTAACCGCTCAGGGCCAGAATCGAGCCCAGGCCTCTCTGGAGCGAGCGCAGAACCTCAACCCGATGGTAGAGGTCCACGCCGACACCGACAGAGTGGAGGACAAACCAGATGACTTCTTTCTGCAATTCGATGCGGTGAGTTGGAAATGAAGTGTTTTATTAAAGAAGAAGAAGGTTATTAAAGACTAACTAAAAGACAGCTGTATTCAAATAAACTAAGCAGGTACAACCAATGTGTATTTTTCTAAAAGCAAATGTGAAAACATGTTAAAGCAAAGATCCACTCTGAAACACTGAGGAACCTCTTCACATTCCTGGGTTGATTTTGTTGCCTGTTTGTGTATTTTTCTAAGTCTTGTGTATAATTGTCCACTCACCAGTTTTATTAGCTACACTTAACTTATTAAACTAATGCACTATAATACAATAACCCTGCGATAAATCCTACTGTCATGAAAGTTATTATCAGTTTTTATTGAATCATTCTCAGAGATGTGTTGATGGAGGTTTGTGGTGCTGTTGGGTTATGCTGAAATGTGTTTCTAATATTTAATCCACCATAATTCATATAATTGGAACAGACAAAATATTAGAAACATCTCTCAGTATAACCCAACGAAGTTTAACAGCACAGTAAACCACAGCCTCCAAATTGACCATTAAATAAATCAACTAAAACAGATTTGAATAAAAACTGAACATGATGGTAGGATGGATGATTCATCGCAGGGCTGTTGTATTATACTGCATCAGTTTTTATCTAGATGTACCTAATAAGCTGGCAGGTGAGTGTAGATCACATGTACTGAAAGTGTTTGTGCAGTAGCGTTATTTCCTCTCGGATTCTTCAAGTTAATGTGAGCACCAAGTCTTGTAACACTCAGTCTGGCCAATAGATGTTGCTTGAAGTCCATATTGTACATCAGAAACTCCTTTTCCTTGTTTTGCTTAGTGAGGCCCTTTGATCAAAACACCTGCATTAAGTTGTTATCTATTATATGTTGCTGCAGTAATGGCATTGGCTTGGCTTTATTCTTCAGCCTGGATAGTCTGGATTTGAATGTCTTTCTTTCATCTGTTTTGTGTTATAATTAGCATGTTAATAACACAATGAGGACAGCTGTCAGCCTTATATGGCTCTGTAGGGTTTACAGCAGTACTCAGAGACTATTCTCTTCATGTAACACTTTGCTGAACATTCAGACTTGCAAGACAAATAAACAAGCATCGGGCACCTTGCAGCAGCTTAATAAAAAACATTTTAACCAGATGGTATTAATTATAGTTAGTGTGAGTAACTACTGAGTATTTAGACAAAAATGCATCTGCTTTGTCTTTGAGGACGTTGGATCTGGAAAAACAAATAAAAACAGTGACTTTTAGGGCTGTAGTCAACCAAAGAAAGGGGGGGGGGGGGGGGGGAGCTGCGCGACCAGTGGTTTCCCAGGCAACGACAGAGGTTGACTCACGTACCGGAAGAGCGCTGCACAGAGATTCCCAAACGCTATCGATTTCAGATATTCAGTAAACGTTCAGTACGGTCAATAAACGTTGAGTACAGTTTGACCCATGGATGCATAAAGAGAACTGGGTACAGGAAGAGCGCTAGGCTTTGAAGCCAATTTAACATAGCGGCCAAACCGTGTAATTACAACGTCAAGTGACGCACACTGGCCCAAAAAGACTTTTTCCCATAGACTTACATTGTGAAAAGAGACGTCTGTAAATCAGTGGATATTTTTTTCTGAGCGTCACCACCCCCGCGAAATGACTTGTCTCACTATCAGAAT
Organism: Thunnus thynnus; assembly: GCF_963924715.1. Classification (NCBI taxonomy): domain Eukaryota; kingdom Metazoa; phylum Chordata; class Actinopteri; order Scombriformes; family Scombridae; genus Thunnus; species Thunnus thynnus. The sequence goes on from NC_089523.1 coordinate 29,903,205, forward strand.
TAAATCCGTTTGGTCCGATCACATTTCAAAAGCCTAGAAGAGCCGCATGATTGAATTGTTTTATCCCCGTTCAAGTTAGCCGTAGGGCTAAACCGGAAGTAGCCGACTCGGCCCAGCGAAAGTCACTAGTGCGCATGCTCTATGGGCCGCACAATGCGGAAGACCCGGGTACTTTCATACCAGGAAGTCGATTTTTTTTTTTGGCTTCATGCGCCACTGAGCAACTTTCATAAGAATGAACGGGGCCCCGCTTCCGACGCTGTATCCAGTTCTTTTTATACATCCATGGTTAGACCCAGCAGTCTCCATTAGGTTGGGCGAGTTCAAAGTTGTGAAAACAACGGGGGTGTTTTGAATACCGTTTTCACAGGTAATTTCTTAGTCTGTCCCTCCCACTGCAGAAAATGATGGATTACTCCTGGAAAGCTACTGATGTAGCACTTTTCTCCTTATGAAAATGACACGGAGATTATTCGACCAATGAGAATTTAGTCGGACAAGAGCATATCGACCAACTAATCGACCAGCAGACTACAGCCCTACTGTCTTTAAGGTTTAAGTGCTGACTCTCACCTTTTTAATTTCTTGTAGTTTGCATCCATATTGAACAGTGAAGGAAAACACAGCGCTGACATTGTGCATTGCTCAAACATTGGTGGATTGTGTAGGAAAAAGGGCCACGATTCCTACACTGTTACACGAAGATGAATGTGAGCTTCGTCAAACACCATTAAAGTCGAGAGTCTGCTTTAAAGGGTGTCATTATTTTATTTCAAATCCAATGTGCAGGAGTATAGAGCCACCATGTCGAGAAGATAAATGGTTGTACTGTATAATACCTCAAACTCCTGTTGTCTTGTATTTACACCTGACTCAGGGGAAATCGCAAATTAATACAATAATTTTATCATCTTATAACTGTCATTGTGTGGTTGCTACAGTGCTATAATGAACATTTTCATTATCTTTTTATTGTTAATCCAGTAGCTGTGTTAAGAAGGGGCAAAATTTTTATTTTATGTAACACAATGAAAGTTGCTTCAGCATTTGGCATCCGTTTCCCATAACAGCTGTACACACAAGCCCAGTCTATCACTGCTGAAGGCAAGAATGTATTCAAACACCATCAGAAGCATAACACAGATTTTTTTTTTCTTTCTTTCCCTGCTGTTGTGTCTGAATTGTCGGCACTCTTTCTCCCTCTGGGGGTGCTAAGTGAGGGTCAGGAGGAGGGAGAGCGGGACGGGAGGAGAGCGGGACGGGAGGAAGGCGGCGGGTGCTATCAGTAGCATGGTGTGAAGTGAAGAGAACGGGATGAGATGGATGTTAGTAGGACAGAGGGAGGAAGGATGAGGGAAGGGGGGGTTGGAGAAGGGAGGGCGGGATGATTTTAAAAAGCAGGAGATAAAATAAAAAAATGGGAAAACAGAGGGGGGTCTCTCTCTCTCTCTCTCTCCCTCCGCTGTATACCACTCGTCGCTTTTATCTGCTTCCAGGGACGTATCTGTGTGTGGCTCAGCGGGAAGATGGAGGGTGATTAAAGCGGAGCAGTTGGAGTGTGTTTGCAGTTTTCATATAAGAGGCCTAATTACTGAGGGGATGAATACAATAGAAAAACACACACTGTCCATCTGGGTATTTGCAGAGTACAACTGACTCGCTGCTGCTGATCGGCTCAGTCGCTCTCTTCGCCTGTTGACTAGTTGTTTTTTTTTAATTATTCTTCTTCTGCAGTGTTTTATTGCACTGTGTCTCGAAAGAAGGAACAGAAAGATACCACACAGATAACATCATGACAGGCCAATAAATATGCAGCGTTTTTTTTTTTTCCTCACATATTCAAAGCACCTGAAAACTTTTTTTTTTTTAATCTTTGACTAACTGTCAAACATATTTTTTTCCCCGCTGGTTTTAACTGCACCCACTTCAAGCTGGTAATAAGAGCATGCAAAGAAAAAAACAAAATGCCTTCAGTGGTGTAATCGGTCTAATTTGGCTAATATGGCAGCGTTCGTATTAATTGATTTAATTAATATGCTCTAATCACGCGATTTATCCGGGTCAAATCATTCTCACAAATCATTTCTAGGAAGGAAAAAGGTGGAGGCTAAAGGCTGATGTTGCACATCCAGCAGGCGCCAAGAGTACTTCTTCTTTTTCATGTTTTTTGTAAAAGTTTTTGCACTTTTGTATGAAAATTAAATGAGGTCAGATTTTGTTTTACTGGTCAGATAGAACTGGTTTTAACTAGTGCAATGCTATTCTACCCTTCAGCCTCTCATATGTTTATGAACATTAAAGTCCTGCTTATCTTTTATCTCAACACACTTATATCAGTATTTAGTATTTGGGAACACTCTGATCTGTCTGTCTGTCTGCTGCTGTGTCAGACTCTTCAAACTCAGATGTGCAGCATCAGCCTTATCAGTGAGCTGGGGTTTGTTTTTGGGTGTGCTGGGCTGGGTCAGCAGGATAAGGTGGACCCAACCCACCGGTCAGTTGTTTACAGACGGACACCAGCCCATCCTGCTTTTAACAACATGGTAAACAGCTCAGTCGGTCTTTGTGTGGCTGAGTTTGGCTTCAGCTTCAGTTTGATCATTCTTTCAGGGAGTTAAACTACCGCCGTCTGCTGCGGTAGGTGTGTCTCAGTCAGTTTGGCAGCTGACCAGTTACTGTTCTTTACTGGTCCAGTAATCAAGCAGGCTGGTGATGAAAGTCGCTGATGAATTTTAGTTTGCAGCCGTTTTTCAGTGATTAAAAATATGTCTGTGTGTTCCTTTAGGGATAAATTGTAAGACAACATTACCATTTGATATTTTCTGTTAGTGCGAGCAGTTTCATTTTTAGTGTTATGCTAATAGAAAATGGAAATGTGAGTGAATAACGGCACAAAAACAAAACAGCATGCGTGGTAGAGGAGGAAAAGGTGCCCAACACAGTGGGAGTTCAGTTTCATGAATTTTCATCAAAGATGCAGAAAGGAACAAAACACATATCTTATTTAAGTAAACAAAGTTGGCAGTAAGAGGTATGTAAAGTGTTCATATCTGCACATATCCAGTGTAGCAATGGATTATTATTATTATTCGGCTCATTTGAAAGGAGTCTCTCTTCAAATCTTGGATGAAATCCTCTTTTGACAGTCTATTGTTGTTGTCGTTATTGAGACACAGCCAATTATTACGTAAGTTACAGAAGCTGCAAATGCAACCTGTCAGATTTACATGTATCTCTGGGAGCAGTTTGGATGGTGGAGAATGGAGGGGTAAAACTTATAAAACTGCCCCAAACAACATGGTGCTGAGAAAGAAACCTTGTAACCTTTGTTAACTTTGTCTCATAATCTCTGAATGGCAGGTTTGAATCCTTGAAGAAGCCAAAAAACAGCACAAAAAACTATTTTTTTTTCTTCTAGAGTCTAAAACTCTGCATTATAATTATTTGTAAAGAAGAAATTCAGCTCAACATTACAAAGTTTACTGTTAAATAAAAGGAACATATATGGATTCATGTTTTTTTTATCAGCTATGTTCTTTAACATTATCTTATGTGTTTTACTGTGTATATATAAAAGAGTTGACTACATAAATGAACCCATCTTGGTTGGTAAACCTACAGTAGGGGGTCAGCGGCTGTTGCTTGAGGCACTTTGGCATTACTGGTTATACTGGGGAATTGATCAGGCAAACCCTTGGACTAGCAAGCAGCCTCCCTGATGAGCCTTTTTCCTCCCTCAGGTTTGTCTGACAGGCTGCTCCAGAGACCTGATGGTGCGGGTCGACCAGTTGTGCTCTCAGCGCAACATCAAGGTCTTCTGTGGGGACGTTTACGGTTACTACGGTTACATGTTCTGCAACCTCGGAAAGGAGTACAGCTATGTTGAGTAAGTGTAACATTTGCATTCCTCATTCGTGGGACCTTTTCTTTGCATGCCCACATGTTTACGTGGGTTTCTGCAAGATGTTCCAGTTTCCTCCCACCATCAAAGACGTGTATGTTAGGGTTAATACTCCCAGTGTATTGAGTGGGTCAAATGCAGAAGATACATTTAATTTCAATGTATGTGAGTCTTGACAAAAATCCCATAATAATGGCTGTTATAACAGACAAACAGTATAAGTTCAGTAATCTGTATCACTACTAACTGAGCCATGAAGAAGAAAAAGACTCTATTTAAGCTGCAGTACATCACCTTCATAAAGTAACTAAATCTTCTCATATCAAATCATTATATTAATCAATCACATTAAATAACTAAGTGTTGCTTTAGATTAGTTTATAGGAAATGCATACACCCGCTGTGCATCCACACACCTTCTAGAAGTGATGCTAAAAGAGGATTTTAGTTTGCTGAGCACATTAGTGACGGTTGAGCGGCTTCAACAGGCGGAACTATAATTATTTTAGGCAGCAGGCAGATTTTTCTTCACACTGCTGGTTTTGTAGCTTTCAGGTCCGCCGCAGCTAAAATGAGTTATATAGATGAATTTGTTTGTAATGTAGTAGTGTAGTAGTGACCCATACTGTAATACTGACCCTTGTGTTTAGTGATAATGAAGGATATCTTTATCTTCCCTCACTCTCTCTTCTCTTAGGGAGAAACCTAAACTAGTGAAACCAACTGGAGATTCCAATGACGGTCCAGAGGCAAAGAAAGCCAAAGTTGATCCCAACGAGACCACCATGGTGAAAAAGGTGAGTGGACGGACACACAGCCAAATATGTTTTATTTTATCCCACCAGTCATCCAGTTTTATTTACTGACTTCTGTTTGTGAGCACTAATAATATTCAGAACATTGCACAAAATGGAAAAAAGTTCTCAGAACATTTTTGATTGTTTGTGAGGTTTTAATTTCTTCCTCACATGTCCAAAATAAAACTTTATTTACTCACTTAATTCTTCTTACTTTCTGTTTCTTACAAACATGAACTAGTTTGTAATTTGTCTGCCTAGTGAACAACTGTAAACTGTAAAAAAAGTATTTTATAGATATGACTCCAGTTCACCTCACTTAGTTTTTTTTGGCATTGAGTTTAACGAATCCATATATTGATTGATTGATTGATTGATTGATTGATTGATTGAATTGTTTATTTAAGTGTCATGAACCTTTCTGGTACAAGATACTAGACAAAAGTAACCAAGATGGTCACATGACATATCGTAACGTACAGTTCCACAGATTCAGAAATAAAACATTTCAGAACATTTAGTTTACATGGAGGAAATGTCCCGTTATGATAGATACAATATTCTCTGTCTTAGCTGCCAAACATCTCTTATAAATCTCGTTAAAATAAAAATGTCCATATTAAAAAGCCGACTCAGCATCGGACAACCAAAACAAATCAGGGTTTTTCAATTCTCTCTTGTCAAACAACCAAACAAATAGCTTTCCTCAATCAAACAACTCTATTATTCCTAGAGAGACATGAATGAATGAATTAACAGACCACTGATTCACATGTTGTCTTTATCTGGTACCGAACAGACGACCAGTTTCTGCACCCTGAAGGAGGCTCTGGAGGTTGACTGGTCGAGTGAGAAGGCCAAAGCGGGTCTGAAGCGAACTCCTGTGGACTACTTCCTGCTTCATGGTACTTAAGAGTATAATTTTGATGATTAAACAAATAATTTGTAAAGTAAAAATACGAAATATCCTGCAGTAATGTAGGTTGTAAATATGAAAAATAGCTGTTTTTCTGTGATTGGTAACATTGTGGATTTAAAACCTTTTGAGGTTTTTTGAGTATTTGTCAGAAAAGATCAATTTATGAGTTTTTTCAGACACTTTGGGCTCTGGTAATTGCTGATGGAAGTTGTTTTATTATTTGCATTTTATAAGATTAATTGATTAAGTGAAATATAGTCCGTACAAATTTGTAGCTGCAGTATAAAGACATCAGGTCTAGATATACATGACCTGGATGACTCAGAATTTATAGATAATGAAGATAATCAGCAGCTGAAACCCTAAAACGTTTATTTTCTTGGTGTTAAAAAGTTTTGAAATTACAGTTTTAAAATTGTTTAGTTCTTTTAGGAGTGATAATTTTTAAACTGGAAGCAGCTTTATCTTTAAATTTGACTATTTTCATGCTCTGAAATTAAAAGAACTGTCTGCATGTCTTCCTGTCTGCTCGACCGTGTGAAGGTCAGAATCACAGCAGAGTTTTTCATGCTATTAGATAACAAAATAATGTTGTAAATATTAAATATTATCACCGTTTTCTCCAACACTTCAGTAGAATTTTTATTGTGAGATACATGTGAGATTAATCAGTATTAACTCTGTGGAGGAGGCAGAACACAAACAATATTTCCGTACAGAAAACTGATCAAATATCACAAAGAATTCTGAAAGGCCTAAAAAAGTATAGAAATTAGAAACCGAGAACGCGTAGGATCACTCCTGCCAGACTGAAACACATACCGCGAGCATGCAAAATCACTGGTTCCAATTTCGATGACGAGCTCTGATGGCACATGACCGGAAAAATCGTATCCATAAAGTTTAAATGTCATCCTAAGTGAAGGGCGAAGTGTTGAATGGAAAACGATGCCCGAAAGTTTGTAAAATTCAATAAGCTGATTCATTGAGGGGGGTGGATGATGATGTTACTCTGACTCTTAATTGCACATCAATAATCATGTAAACTTAAGGTTAATTTTAACTGTACCTTCCTGTTTTTCAGGTTATTTACAGTCTCTGACCTTTTTTTAAGAGTTGTTATTGTCCCCCGTGTCACCTGCACCGTTCTCACACGTTACACGCTAGTTTCCATCACAGGCCGTCCATGGCCAATCATGTGCACTGAGGGTAGAATAGAGAACAACCACGACACGTACACCGCATCACAACAAGCATATAGGGACAGGAAATCACCAGAAAATAGTTACTAGGTGTAAAAAAAACAACAACTTTTGTTTGTGCATAAATACAGAAAATAATGAAAATTCAGTTCAGCTTCGGCAGAATGCATAAGTCACAAATATGAGGTGAAACGATGCATTTCTGCAAGATTATATAATATTTAAAGATCATATAGAATTAATAATGTTCCTCACTGATGGGAAATTTCCTTGCAAAAAGTGCATCTAACAAAAAAACATTACAACAACATGCTACACGTTATAAAGATCAATCCATATTCAAACTAATGGGAGTTAGAATTAAAACACTTATTACCACTGAGTTGCTGTTAAGATGAAGACTTGCAGTGGAAATATATGATCTTTTTAAGCAGTGACCCTTCACCCAGGCAGCATCAGTTCAAAAACAAGATATGAGGTAAACATTGTCCTTTTTGCACACCACAATAGCTTTCACCTATAAAGACAGAGGAAATAATACGCGATGACATAATGGCATATTGTGCCCCTCAGTGTGTACAAACCTCAGCTAAAGAAATGAACAAACACATACATCACCTGTACAAAGTGTTATACACACCTAGTGCTATTTTTAACTGTGGCGCTTGCATCATCGTGATGTAGCTCACAACAACATATACATATATAACAATGTAAACTGTAAAAAAACACACAAATTACATCATTTTAAAGCATGTTTGTCTTTCACAAATATGCACATCTGTATTATCATTGACTGAAATGGGTGAAAAATAGAAGTTTAAAATGATTATATTGATGCATACTTTGAAATTCACACCATTGCACTGCAGTGTTGGGATTTTGAAAGTAAACAGATGTGTTGTAAGAAAATCTGACAATAACCATTTTTTATAACTTATATTTACAATCTTTGGATTAATTGTTTCCTCAGAGTTTTTTATTCTTTTCAGGGTGGGAAAAAAAGGGAGAAAATGTCATCATATCAGATGTGAAAAACATTGACTGGCTGATATTGAATTTTTAAAAATCAAACACCCACAAATAGCAGCCAGATGCAGTCATGTGACAGTGGGTGTCTGGTAAACTTATTTTACTAATCAGCTAATTTGCTTCCTAATCACTAGAGTATCGGTACTCGACAGAAATAACCCAGCACCAACTAGAATCAAAGCTTCTCCAGTCAAACAAAACCTGCATTCGATCCTTTTTGTACTCAGATCTATTTAAAAATGATTATTTGTATGGTTTTGCTTGCAGCCAATCACTGCAAGTGTTCTTCAATTTAATGCAACATGTGGTTGACCCACTGAGGCTGCAGCTGCAGCCCAAACAGTCTGTGGTGATGATGCTTCATTGTACAGTTTTGCACATTTATTTAATAAATATGTCAATAATTTGAAGCAGTTTCAAAATGTCTTTGCGTATAAATCCTGTGGTCATGGGTATCGGATGAAGTACTGTATCGGTATCAGTATCACTTTAAACGATACCCAGCCCTGCTAGTCTTTCATCGTCTGCAGGTAGATTATTTTTGAACATCTCTGCTGGTTATTTTCAGGTTTGTGCGAGCCCTCGTGGCCTTTAATCTAATAAAATCTCTGAAACTCCCCTCTACCCGCTACCCAGCCTCGCCCTACTGTCTTCAGTCTGATGCGTGTTTGAAGTCGATTTTTCTGAGTGGAAACACCGCCTAATTTTTTTTTTGTGTTTGTTTTTTTATTGAGTGAAGATGAGACAGAACGCGGTGTTATTACTCCTGTGCTGTTTCTATAATTGGAGCTAGCGGTTGTTGTTTTGGGCGACCGATGAGGAAGTGGCTCTTCCTCTGTTACAACTGCTTCCTGTCTCACTAGGAACAGTCGGTGATCTGAACCGCAGGTGGGGCGTGTGCACGTCTGTGTGCTCGCTTATTATCATTGTCATCTCTGATCTAGTTAATCTCCGTTTTTGTTTTTTCATTTATATATATATATATATACATACACAGAATGTAGCCTGATAAGACAGGTTGACCAGCAGGAGATAAAATGACATTAATATATATGAAAAAAGCAGAAAAAGAGAGAAAATCTGTGTATTACAACATGTAAAAATAAATCATACAAGTCCTGTTCTGCTGCCAGCTCTCTCTCTCTCTCTCACTGCACAGATATTGTAACATGCGGAAAAGATATTGTTTATTGTATTTGACCTTCATCTGCAGGTTTAGACGTAAAAGGACCATCTCAGATATTTCCCCCCTCGACTTTAATCTGCAAAGACGATCACGTATCACCACTGCTGGCACATGTGTAGGGTTTTTTTTTAGAGATACTATCGTTGTTCCATCCACGCGCACATTTTATTATAATCTGTTATGAAATTTCTGCTTGATTTCCTGCCTGCTGCAGCCCCTTGAGTGTGATGCCATTTGTGCCAGTCTTTAACTTTCTACTAAACACTAAAAGTTTGACTGATTAAAGGGCAGAGCTGTGGTGTGAAAATGATTCATCGCCACTACTCGCGCGCTGGTGGAAATGGCCGTGGGAGGACCTGACTTCCTCATGTGGTTTTAAGTTAATGGACGAACAGGAAATATGTGGGCGACGTGTTGATGTGTGCGTCTGTGTGACACTATGTGGAGAAGTCAGTTACCGTTTGAAATATCGCTTATGACCAAATAAAGTATGCGCTTCTGATTTTTTTTTTTTTTTTAATTTCTCAATCAGTCCTGCAGTTGACTCTTGGAGACAGGAAGGAGGTTTTTCTTTACTCTAAGAGGAAGCACTAATATATGTGTGTGTGTGTGTGTTTGCATGCATTAGTCTGTGCAGCCTCTTAATTTGATGTGGGGAAACGTAGGTCTAATCGGATGAAATGGTTGATGGTGCAACCGCATACCGATCTTATCCTGTTTCAAAGGGAGCAGCAGCCAAGATGAGATGTTGTCTTTTCCATAAGATGATAATTCACGGTGGAAGTCACTTGAAAGCGTGATGAAATTATAAATGGCAATAGTGCAATAGATTATATGGAAAATATTGCTTTAGAAAAAATGGTGTAAACTTGTTTCCAGCCTCTCAACTGTCTTCCCCCCCCCCTTTTCTGTTTCTGTTTCTCATGTTTCCTGATCCCCCCCCCCTCCTCTCTCTCTCCCTCTCTCTATCTCTCTCTCCCCTCTATCTCCGCAGTCCTGTTGAAGTTTCGCACAGACAAAGGCCGTGACCCCGACCCACAGTCCTCTGCAGAAGACAGTCAGCTCCTGAGACAGATCCGTGATGACGTCCTGGAGGCCCTGGCGGTGAGCGGTGACCTCCTGAATGATGACTTCATCAGGTACAAACTGTCTCGGATGATTCCCTCCGATAAGAGATGGAGGCTCATTAACGGTGTCGAAGTGTCTCTAATCTAATAAATACATTTAAATAACCAGGATACAGTTTCTGTGCTCTGATGAGACACTTTCATGTTTCATTTTTCACATCCTAACGCTTCTAATTAGGGCACAATGAACCCTAAACATTAACTTGTCAACAACAACACTGATATATGCAAAGGATTTTACTTTTTAACTGCTTTTGCTCAGCTGTTTTTATCAGCTGCTGCAACAATAAACTTAAATAAATTAAAAAAAGGAAAGCAAAGATCATAAATCTCTAAGCAAGGTCTAAAAAAAGACCAAACAGCCAGCAGCCCCTTTTACACAGCCAGTTCATGATGGGAATGTTGCACCTTTATTCTGTATAATAGGTACGGATACAGAGTCGGGGGGGCAGAGTTACTCCGCCAATAGTGGTGGAGAATGGGGGGGGGGAAACTTATAAAACTGCCCTGAACAACATGGTGCTGAGAAAGAAACAGCATCGTTTTCTGTAACCTTGATAAACTTTGTCTCATAACCTCTGAGTGGCAGGTTTGAATCCCTGAAGAAGCCAAGTGTCCAGCACAAAAAACTAGAGTCTAAAACTCTGCATTATAATTATTTTTAAAGAAGATATTCAGCTACGGAGGAAGTCACAGAGCCGGACTGATGTCTATCTGTGTAAAAGGGATAAAAGGCGGGAAAGGGAGCTGACGCTGTTGTGTTAGACGTCACACCTCTGAATCCACACTTCAGTGTAAAAAAAAAAAAAAAAGCAAAGGCGGCTTAATGATGGATCTTCTTCACGGCTATAATGCAGGATCTCTGTATGAAAGAGCCTGATGATGAGCCGTAAAGTGGGGCTGGGCTGGAAAGTCTGTCTGCAGATCTGTTCTGGTTTATTTATTCACAGTTTTCATTTTTCTGATTTGCAATAAGAAAACATGGATTTGCAAGTTTGTTTTGTTAATAATCCAAAGATAACCAACGCTGATGAAGATTTAATTACTACACTCTCACATACACACTGTGGACAAAAACAACATATTACTGTTATTTTGTCCCAAAGTCTGAATTGGTGATTAACCCAAACATCCATGAACTCAGTTCAACTAGGCCACCACAGTAATAATGGCGGCGGCGGCGATGCTTAACAGTTCGACTCATAAATCAGACAGTAAATTAGTGTGTGGCAAGGCTCCAGGCTTTTTTTTTTTACATTAATAGCTCTGGAGCCAGTAATTTTCTCAGTTTCTTCACACTTTTCTGTTTAGTCACCATGTTTTTTCTTGTACTGTCTGTCCTCAGTTTCTGTTTCTCTGAGATGTCTCCCGTGTGCGCCGTCGTGGGAGGAGTCCTAGGACAAGAAATCGTCAAGGTAAGCGTGTAAAAACACTGGGAAGCTATTTATGCAACCCAATCAAAGCGTTGTGCTGCAATCATAACGTCAGGAAACGGTTTGCGCCATCACTCTGAATGTTATCCGCTCTGATGAAGCATTCAGGATCCATCGTGTTGCAGTCAGCGATGAAGACGGTGTGTGTGTGTGTGTGTGAGGGAGTCAGTCAGCTGACAGGTGGCCACTCCGCCGGTTCCTGGGTCACATCCAGGAAAGCAACAGCGACTCTGCTCTGTGTAGAAGTGATTTTCAGTGTGACCACAGTGCGGCTCAGTGTGACGTGCTGGCAGCAGCCTCTTAAAAAAAAAAAAAAAAGAAGAAGAAATGATTTATAACGTCCTCCGGGCTGAACAACATAATAAACTCATTGATATCGCAACATAAAAGAACATCATATGGACTTCACTAGGAAATCCAATTGGAAACATATGACTGAGAAGATACACTAACACTGTTTATACATATGGAAGATTCCCACAGTAGAAAGCCTGGAGTCCGACAGTACGTGCAGACATGAGAGTATAAAAAGAAAACTATTAATCATATGAGTCAATGGTTGATATTCACGTCATACACTTAACATAGACAAACATTTGTGTGATAAACATAATAACTGTGACAAGATGTTTAGCAATGAAATAATAGACAGTTCTGGTAAAAATAGAAACAAATAAGATGACGGGAAATTTTAAATTAAATCAGTAGAAGTTGCATATTAAAAATAAAAATATGAGTATAGAGGAGCTTCCATAGTTATTATTGTGAGTAAAACTACATTCACAAGTCCAGCTGAAGCAAATATGAGGCTTCAGCAGTCAGTTAGACAAATTAAGTGTTTTACCCCAAAGTTATATATATATATTTTTCTTATTGTTAACAAATCTCATGTGCAGAGCAAGCAGCAACCTCTGGGACTGAAACTGAAGCCAACTGCAGTTCCTCAAATGGCCACTTGAGGCTCCAAGACCCCCATGTTAAAATATCAACTTTACAGCAGAAATAAACATGTTTACAGTCTGGTACAAAAAAAACAGTTTTGGTCTCTATAGCTAATTTCCCCTTTCATGACAACTGAACAGGGAGTGAATTAAAGTTTGCTAGGTTGCTTGTTTCAGCAGCCAGGCTTCGTTCAGCTGCCTCAGCTTCACCTCTTTGCCCGTTTTTGATTAGCCGGGAGTGACCCGAGCTTCAAAACCACTCTAAAGAAACCAGTGGATGACATCACGGTGGCTACGTCCAGAGCCAAACCAACAATGAACCGATCAGCTTACAAGTATTGTGTGTTTTTATCCAAAATCCTGATGCATCTTCTTCCTCTGTGTCGTAGAGCTCTGTTGTTGTCCAAAAAAACTATTAAAAACACGTCAATGAGCCACAGCGCTGCCCTGGGCGACATGTTCCTTCACCACAAAGAGTTCAGTCACGTTAGTTTGTTTTAGAAACAGCCGATAACAGCGATGACGTTTTCAGGAATAAGATGCATCAGGCTTTGGATAAACACACACACACAATACTTGTAAGTAGGATGAGTTCATTGGCGGTTTGATTCTGAACATGAGATTTGTTGACAAAAGGAAAAAAAAAGTTTATCCTTTAACTTTGGGGGGGAAAAAACTCCTCATATTTGCTTCAGCTGGACTCTACTTCATGTCTTAGTTTGAATGTGGTGACTTTGAATTAGCCAGTTATTGAAAAGTTGTCCAGCTTGATGTGTAAGTTAGTTTCCTCTTTATAATCTTTTAAGATTCATCTCACAGATAAAAACACTGTTATTATTTCTATTATTATTATTATTTAATGCACCAGTAGACTGTAGAGAAAACAGGCTGTTCTCTCATGACCTGAATAAGATTTCACCTCCAACGCTCAGCAGATTAGAAACGATTTTTTTTTTTTTCCTGAGCTGTCTGCGTGTTGACCCCCAGGCTGAGGTAACCGGGAGTTCAGGTTAGGGTAAGAGTGAGTGTGAGAGGGAGGGAGGGAGGGGAGGGAGGGACTGTCAGTTCAGAATCAGACTTATTGGCACGAGGCCAACTTGCCGTCTCTATGGTGATTACGAAACCTACGGCAACAGGCTGACTGATGCCTTCGCCGGGTGAATCTGACTTTATTACACTCAAGCACAGAAAACTGAACTCACTTTTATGGACTGAAGCAGTGAGGAGTGTGACAGACCAGCATCATGTGGGTTCACATGCTCTAATATGATAGAAAACTGGCTTTAAAAATGCTTTCTGGTCATACTGGTTTCCTTAATAACCTTTACAATTCTACCACGCCACAAAATATTGTGGCTTGGGGTTAAAAATAACATAAAAACTGTATATTATTATTATATTTTATGGACAATTATGACCATAATGGTTCATTATTAAAGACACATTTGGAAAGAGTCATTAATCCTTCTTTCTTTCTGTTTTTTCAGGCTCTCTCCCAACGAGACCCTCCACACCGGAACTTCTTCTTCTTCGACGGCCGTAAAGGCAACGGCGTCGTCGACTACTTTGGACAAAACTAATCAGTCTACACAAAAACTCAAAATCCAGCAAACTACTGTCTCTTCTTTAGTTTGTTCTGTCAGATTATTTATGTCAATAATTTCTCCACTAGTCATAAAATTCTTCTTTTTTTTTTTCTGTCATTGGATCCCGTTTCCCACAGAACCTGACGTTTTCTCAAGCACACAGTGGGATTTTTTACATTTGCTAATAAAACATTGTTTGATAAAACATTCTGCATCAAGTCTCTGCGTTAATTTAACCTCGCAAACATGTTTTTAATGCTTGTGTGCCAGAGTTATGTGATGTCTATTTGTAGTAAAAAAAATAATTATGCTGCATTCATGTGCTGCTGGAAAAATGGGAAATCTCGGATGTTGTGTTGCATCAGCATGATTTTCTCCTCTGAAAATCAAACATAAGTCGAAATCCTCACGATCGAATCTGAGTAAAACTTCGTGAACCTCTTTAACCCCACAGAGGCTTCTGTCATCGCTACCAGTTCATGCTGTGCAGATGACCTGGGCTCAAAGATTTAAAGTTTCAGTGTCAGATATGATGAATTACAAGGAAAATCTGCTCATAAATTAAAATATGACGGCTTTGATTTAAATATACACTGGATTATGTGAGGTTCTTTAGGAGAATTTGGGGGGTTTTAAGTGATAAAAGCAAACTTGCAGTGTTGAGAATCTCAGCTGTAATTCAACAAATCAATGTGGTGGATTTGCCAAGAAAGTCAAAAGTGTTGTTTAGCCGAGGGTATGACTGTATTTGGTTAAACCTCTCACTGCTTGGCATGTGACTCATCAAACCAAACATGGCTCCACAGCATGCAGCAGTAGAATAATAGGAAGAGGCGGAGGCAGACATTCAAATGAGCCTCAAGACAAACTCAGAACATTTCCTATCCTATTCCTCCCAAATAAGGCAACAACAACAACAGAGAGAGAGAGAGAGAGAGGGTGTGTGTGTGTGTTGTGTGTGTTGTGTGGGGGTGGGGGGGGGAGACCAGCAGCAGCAGCAGCAGCAGCAGCAGCAGCAGCAGTAGTAGTAGTAGTGGTAGTAGTCCTGTGGCTGACCTCAGCCCTTGAACGTGTCGGGTGGTTGAACCCGTTTAACCCGACAGACCTGTGAAACCTGAACTTGTGAGATGAATCTTAGATGGAAAAAATGAGACTTATTTTGATGCAGTTTTAAAGGTCTTGAAGTGCTGACTGCTGCTGTTGTTGTTATTGTTGTTGTTGTTGTTGTATGTTGTTATCTGCAGGAACAGCAGATCAGTGCAGCTGCTGATTCACTCTGCTGTTTACCAAAGAAAAACAAAATGCATTTAAATCAAAATACAACTAAAATAAAAATAGCTTCAGTTTCATAACACCAGCATGTATTTGAGACTATTCTGCTAACTTTGCATTTCTGGTTATCTCATCAAAACTTTAATCAGCAACACACTTCAAGTCATGTAAATATGATTTGGTAACAGACTTTACTGTAAGAAGATGAAGAAGGGAGTTGTTGCCTCCTACTTAACATTTTAGGATTGACTATTTGTCATTTTTTTTAAGTAGGAGGCCAACACTGATGCTTTTGTAATGAAAGTACGTCAAACATGTTTTTGTTTTTTTGTTTTTCGTGGTGACAAAGGTTGAGTTAAAAGTCAAAATTCTGACTTTATTCTCAGAAATCTGACTTTAAACTCATGACTCAAATATATTTTTCACATGTGGCCCTAATCCTCCAACATAGAAACTGCAGAACACATGTTGCATTCAAGCAGTTTGACATTAGTTTGCAACAGTCAATCTATCAAATAATGTTGATATATATAAATATAATGATTTTTATTCCCACACTTGGACTTGATGCTTTCAGCTGCTGTTGTCGGACATAAAATGTCACTTTTTTTTTTTTAAATTAAGATGGGAAAGGGGTTCACTGCAAGGTCAATCATCAAGACATCTGTGTGGAAAATAACACCCGTAACAACATATGGAATAAAACAT
The DNA here is from genome assembly GCF_963924715.1 of Thunnus thynnus. NCBI lineage: Eukaryota > Metazoa > Chordata > Actinopteri > Scombriformes > Scombridae > Thunnus > Thunnus thynnus. The sequence goes on from NC_089523.1 coordinate 29,919,309, forward strand.
TTATATATTTCTGAGTGGCTGCCATGTTTGCAGCCGATTGCATGATCGCTGCACCAAAAACAAGCGGCGCCTTGAAATGAAACCAGAGGAGTGATTAGGCAGTGCCGGGTGCCACTGCTCTTTTCCTGGGATTAGGAAAGGAGATTAATTATAGAACGTCCCTTTAAGCCCATTCTGCCCTTTTAATTAAACCTAAACTCTTATCTCCCAACACACACACACACACACACACAGTCATTCCCACTCTTTACACACTCAAGACTTCATGCTGACTCTAACATACTTTATCGGTTTCTCTCCATTTCCCTTTTCATCTTGTTTCTCTCATTTTTCTCTCTCATACAAACACACACACACACACACACACACACACATACTGTTAAATCCCAGGTCTGCGCCCCTGCTGTGTGGACACTCTCTGTTATGGCCTCCACTTGGCAGCAAAGAACAAGCGCCTATTGCTGCGACCAATCAGATCCTTGATTTTGCTCTGCGAGCGACGCGATTGGCTCGTTCCACAGATGAGTGTGAGTGAGGATATCTCTTCCCGATGCTGCCTGTTGACTCAGTAACAGACAAGTGTGTGTGTGTGTGTGTCGGCTCGCCAGGAGGTCCGTCCGTCCGTCCTCCCCCCCCTCACGGACTGACAACAACTAAATGCTGGTTTTGTTTATTATGTGTAAAAACAACAATAAATCTATTCCTTAACGAACACATAAGTTGCAATAATGACTCATTACAGTTGTTAAGAGGGATAATAGCTCATATTAACCTGTTCAACAGCTGTTGCTTTGAATTATTGGATGTCAGGAGCCATTTTGGGGTTTTTTTTATGTAATGAGAAGCAGAAATCCTGAGTTCAGTTGCATTTTATGCTTTTGTTAGATGATGACAGTAGAGAGATGGGGAATGACACACAACAAAAGGTCCCAGCCGGGGCGTGAACCGGGGTCATTGAGTTTATGGTCAGTGCCTTAATCCCTAGGCCACCATGGAGCTACTAAATGTAGGTTTAATTCAGACAATTCATATCCTGAAAACACGTCGGTTCCTGGCTGTCAGAGGACTTTTCTCCTGGAAAGACTTTATAAACCTTTCTAAACAGTACCGTCAGTGTTATTTTGGCCACAAGTAGCACAAAACAGACATTTAATTATATCGTAATAACCCCAATTATTCCTCACACTCACTAATCAAATACTCACAAAAGCTGTTTTTGGTCTGTCATCACATATTAATGCTGTCAAGACAATATTTTATCTGTCATTCTTCATTTTCAAACACACATTATCAGTTATGCACTTGCAGCTTTTTGCATTTTTCCCTTTTTCTTTTTTAATGAATTGTGAAATTGTACAAAAACAAACCAGACAGTAAGTACAGAAATTCAGATCTCCTGGTCCCTTGATGGTGTCATTGCTGTCGTATTACAGTCATGTGATGATGTGTATCTCTAAATTTGCTTGTAATGTGTGTTAGTGAACGACACAGTATGAGGGTTATTTAAGGTCTCTTCAAAAGCATCAAAACATGAGCTGATCTAAGTATTTTGATGCATGTCTTGGACCAGATTGCCATGTCGACCATCGTTGTAAACACTTGTGGTGATGTGTGTGTGTGTGTGTGTGTGAGAGAGAGAGAGAGAGAGAGCAAGGAGGGTCTTGACCTCATGTCTAATCTGTGGTGCTCTCCAGATGTGACGCAGACCACAGTAGTGTCTGTCCATCCGCTGTCACGCATGGCCAGAGGTCTACTGCCCACCCCCGCCCCCCCCCCTCCCTCCTCCTTCCCCAGAGGCACTAACATCTGTTAACATCTGTTGAACCTGATCCAAATAACTGCTGCTGTCCACGCCCGTTCCACCACAGCAGCGCCCTCCCAAAATGTCCACAGTGTTAACTGGTGACAGAAAACTGAAGATACAGATATTTAGAACTGGCCGCCCAGTTTGACATCTGGGCTTCTGGGGAACATCTGTATAAATATCAGGTAGAATGTAAACACAAGCTAACACAGACTCATTATTAGCAAATCACTTCTTAAAGCAATTGTTCACCCCTAAAGTACAAATAAGTCATCATCTACTCATGTGGTTCACATTGTAGGGTTTGGGATCCTTTACTAATTAATTAAGTAATTAATTTAACTAGAAAGTATCTTTTATAAGTGAGATCTGTCCAGAAAGGCCACGTAGAATAGTTTTCAAGGTCCAACACAGTCTTTTGGGACGTCATGAGTTAATTTGTAAGATTACAACATACATGTTTCTACCGAACAGATGTTCCTCAGAAAATATAGACCATGTTTCCTTGTGAAACTCCTTCTCTTTATAGTTCCTCCTCAAACCACTTAAAGTCATCATGTTTATCTTTTTACAGCCCCAAAACCATATTTATTAGTGCTGTTGTGTTACAGATGTGTAAAAACTGTTAAATGTCAGTAAATTGTCCACTTAATTGAAGTCAGACAGTTCCTGAACTGTGGGATTAAATGATAAAACTACTAAATTCTCTTTTAGAAAAACAAGCTAACATAGACTAATTCATTATTAGCAAATTACTCCAAATGTTCACCCCTAAAGTACAAATAAGTCATCATCTACCAGAAAGTATCTTTTATAAGTGAGATCTGTCCAGAAAGGCCGCGTAGAGTAGTTTTCAAAGTCAAACAAAGTCTTTTGGGACGTCATGAGTTAATTTGTAAGATTACAACATACATTTTTCTACCGAACAGATGTTCCTCAGAAAATATAAACCATGTTTCCTTGTGAAACTCCTTCTCTTTATAGTTCCTCCTCAAACCACTTAGTTATCATTTTACAACCCCAAAACCATTTTTATTAGTGATGTTGTGTTACAAATGTGTAAAAACTTCTAAATTTTAATTAATTGGCCACTTAATTGAAGACATTCAGTTCCTGAACTGTGGGATTAGACAACAAAACTACTAAATTCTCTTTTAGAAAAACAAGCTAACATAGACTAATTCATTATTAGCAAATTACTCCAATTGTTCACCCCTAAAGTACAAATAAGTCATCATCTACTCATGTGGTTCCTATGTAGGGTTTTGGATCCTTTACTAATTAATCAAGTAATTAATTCAACCAGGAAGTATCTTTTATAAGTGAGATCTTCCCAGAAAGGCCACGTAGAGTAGTTTTCAAGGTCAAACAGTCTTTTGGGAGGTCATGAGTTAATTTGCAAGATTACAACATACACGTTTCTACCGAACAGATGTTACTCAGAAATTATTGACCATGTTTCCTTATGAAACTCCTTCTCTATATAGTTCCTCCTCAAACCACTTTAAGTTATCATGTTTATCTTTGTACAACCCCAAAACCATTTTTATTAGTGCTGTTGTGTTAGAGATGTGTAAAAACTTCTAAATTTTAAGTAATTGTCCACTTAATTGAAGATATTCAGTTCCTGAACTGTGAGATTAAATGATAAAACTACTAAATTCTCCAACATAAACCAACATTAAAGACTGATTTTTCCTCAGAATAAAATGTAATTACATGTTAATTACATGAAGCATTATATGTTAACACAGACAAAAATAGTAAATAAGCTCTAAAAACTTTAATCCTTCATAATTTATCATACAAAAATGTAATATTAGTTATTGTAATATGAATTATAATGTAATTAGTTGTACATTCATACAATATTACAGCAGATGTTAGAAATAAAACACCTAACAAGAGAATAACAGTTCTGCTTATCTTTATTGTATAAAAAAGAAAAAAAAAAAGTACAAAATTCATGTAGAAAGTTTACAATAGAAAAAAGTTGAAAAACAGCAAATTTACACTGCATGAGACTGACACTGAGCGTCGTTTGTAGGAAGGAGGTGAGCCCTGAACCAGGAAGTGCACTCGTGTCGAGAAAAAAAAACAACCAGGAAGAGAACAACTGCGAGAGGTCGGGTTGATTCTTAACACCTGTTAGCATTACTATGTGATGACAGCAAACATGGCTAAAAAAAGCACGGCTAGCAAATATACAAAAACGGTTGTCAAACATTTTGTCTGCCGCCAAATCTAAAAAATATGAATATACAAACAGTAAACGAGCGTCTACCGTGCTAGCAGTAGTTTGTTCTTCGTGTCCTGCTTAGCCCCACGTTAGCTGTGCATGTACAGGCTGTGCTATCATTATGACTTTATATATCAAGGCTTTCAAATATGTTTAAAAAAAAAAACAAAACAATGCCCTGTGCTTAAAAACATACAAAACAGTGTAGCAGAGGCCAAGTGTGAGTGGTATAATGCATTACGGCAAAACAACATCTGACAAAATGTTATTATATGCCAAAACCTTTTCAAAGCCGGTCGCATCCCTGTCGAGTCTTTGAGGCATTTTAAATGATAGGTCAGTCAAATGCTGAATTCTGAAATAAAAGTTGAAATACTCCCTTAAGTGGACACTTAAATCCAAAGTACATTACAGTACATAAACGTGTATTTTTAGCACACAGGCCTACACGGCTTTGCAATTAAATTTAGATTAGTGAAATGTGTGTTCAGTAAGTTTACTCTGTTCAACAAACATTTAAGTATTGCCAACAGTCTGTGATGCTTTGATTTCTTTCTTTTTTGTGTGTGATTTATGTAAAGAGCATAAAAAAGGAGGATTTTTTTGTACTTTTTCCATCTTATCTGATACACTTGGAAAGCCAATACATCACTTTCAGTTTCTGAAGTTGAGCTTATGCTGGTTGAGCTTTATGGTCAAAGACAAAGCCAACAAAATAAAAGTTTCTAAATGTATTTAAAGAGAACATCAGTCAGGTTGTTAATAATAATAATAATAATAGGACCGTTGCTTTAAAGCGGAGTACCATTTTAAATGATCGAATCTGTTTCTTTTATATCGAGCAGTGAGGTTTTTAATGTTTTTCAAAGTGATGTATCTGCTTTCAGTGTGTAAAATGATGCCTTTAACCTTCAATCTTATTCAATCTGTTTTAACAGTTACAACTTAAGTACAGTTTGGAATCAGGAATGTAAGGAAAAAAATAAATTAAACATTATATATATATATATATAAAAAAAAAAAAGTTTTCAAGGAGCCAAAGAACCAGCTACAGAAAGGCTACTTTCCGAAATAAATTATGCTCTTCATACGAGCAATTAACATTTTGTCCCAAACTACAAGGAGAGTAAATTACACAACCGAGGGGGTCATTTTTTTTTTTTTTACAAAACATCATCAAATACTTTTCAACAATTAAAAAGATCCAAATCGTGTATATTTTTTCTTTAACCTCTAGGAATCATCTCAAATCCACTGGATTTAATTTCTAACTCGCTCTGCTGTCGCCGACGGCCGCTCAGAAAAACATAAAAAAAACAACAACACATCTCCCAAACACAGCGAACTCCTCGCTCTGATAAATACTTCTTAAGTCCATCAAAACATTTTTTGATTAATTAGATTTATCTTCCAAAAAAAAAAAAAAAAAAAAGAATATTTACAAAAAGGTCAAGTAACTATAAACACTGTCGACGCTGCCAGGTCAACACTGGCAGTATGAACGGCGTGCAGGAATGTACAGTGGCGATTCCCTGTGTGTTTGTGCACCTGTGTGTGTGTGTGTGTGTGTGTGTGTGTGCTTGGCGGACATTAAGATATGTGTGTGGCGTTAAATGACCTTAAGCCATGCTGAAGCTGGGACTTGTGGATGTTATGCAAATGAGTTTAGTGACTGCAAACAAAGCACTTAAAGAAGGTGTGTGTGTGTGTGTGTGTGTGTATTGCTTTAAACGTGTGTTTGTGTGCAGCTGATTGATCTTGTGTGTCGGAGAGATCGGACCTCAACGGAGCGCTGAGCGGAAAAAAGGCACGTCGTATGAATGAAATGAAATGAAGCGGGTTTCAGATTTTGGGAGAGAAGTTCAGTCACTGTGCTTTGCTCTAAATAGTGGAATAACACCCAACGTATCCCTGCCATGCAACCACAGCGTCCAGATTCACAGTTTACAAGAACGGGGATGCAAAAATAAAGACGCGATAGTGAGACGCACACGTCAGACGAGGGTCAAACCGTGTCTGCGATCATCCTCTTAATTAGTTTTAACCATCTCAGAGTCTCAGAAAGTGTCAGCAGAAGAAGATATGTTGATGGACAGGACATTTTAAATATTCAACGGGAGGAAAAAATTCCAGTTTTTCAAAGAAATTTCTGTATTTTCCAAATTGAGAAAAGTTTTTGCAATCAAGCTATCTGATTGACCCAGGTCTGTCATGCATGTGTGTAAACAAACACACTCACACTCACACAGTGACTCATATACACTCGCTCCTGCTACGTGAATGAGCCGACCCCCGAGACGTTGACGAAGACAGCAAAAGCAAATTAATTTAAACAAAATATACACGTAGGGAACATGGCCGTCAGTCCGTAAGCTGCCGTCTGTACCAGCAGACTGACGGACGGACTGACAGACAGGCAGGTAGGGTCCAGTTTTCCGCAGACAGACAGCCGGCGCCGACACCATCCGGCTGCAGATTTCAACTTCCCAAAGCCTTTGTTCAAGAAAACGTTTGATTTCAGGCCACATTAGTCCTCCGCGTTTCCAGAGGACGACAGTGCAGCAACCAGTCGGGGTTGTTCCGTTTCACCGGCCGCAGTAGTACGACGGCCGGCGGCCGAGAGTCCTGAATGTAAAAAAAAAAGTTGCTATTGTAACCAGTGCTTTGCGAGTGTGACGGCCGTCTACGTGAGCCTGTAGAGAGTGCTGAGAGTCTGGTCGATGAAGTTGAGGAGGCCTCGCCAGACGTCCCTCCAGTCCTGCCAGTGAGGGCCAGCGTGCTGAGACAGACAGAGAGAGAGAGAGAGAGAAACACTTTTATTATTCAATATCTGACCTTTATAGACCAACAAAGATGCAAAAAAATGCGCATTTATTGACTCGTGACCTACAAAAAAGCTCATAAAATACAATAACTGCAGCTGGAAGTCGGTGTTTCCTCCTATTGTTCCTGTTTACATGTGTAGTAGCAGCTAAAAGAGATGATTAATAATCCAATTTTCCAAAGGGACTGAAGATATCCACACAAATCTGACTATTCAAAGTTTGTGATTGTTGTAAAAATGCTTGAAATAATCTTTTATGGAACAGTGCGGTTGCAGATTTGAGGCGTCTGAGCTGCTGCAGCATTTATGAACAACTGAATAATAATCACCTGCGTGGAAATATTCTCATAAAGACAGAGAGGACTTAGCAGGCAAAAGCATAACAAGTAAGTATTTATAGGGAGAGAATAAGACAGCAGAAGGATGTAGAGAGAGAGAGAGACTACATGTTCGTATGAGTTGGAATTACAGCCTCCAACATGCATATAAACAAGTGTGTGTGTGTGTGTTCGCGTTGAGGATGCCGCTCTGAACTGTCTGAACCTCACGTGCCTGCGGTTAACCCTCCCTCCCTCCCTCCCTCTCTCTCCATCACAATCACCATCCCTCCTTCTCTCATTTCCTCCCTCCTTCATTCCTTTTGTTTCAAACTGCTTGTTTAGAAAAAGTGCTTCGACTGTGCTTTTTTGGCCCGGCTGCTGGGTTGTAAACAACACACGCACACGCGCACACGCACACGCATGCACGTACAATTTTTCCCAGTTCCCCTTCCAGAATAAAGTATCTGTCTGTCAACGCACGCACAGATACAGAGCAGACAGACGGTTCAGTGAGAGCAGCAACCCTAGAAACCTGCTACACGTCTTCAAAAGGGGGGCTGTTACACCCTCATCAAGTGTGTGTGTGCGTGTGTGTGTGTGTGTGTGTGTGTGCAATCCATGTCTGAGTGAGAGCAGAGGGCAGGTGACATCATCTTTGTTTATGTGCATAAGGCGGGATGGAGAGAGAGAGAGAGAGAGCAGTGGGGAAGTATCTGTGTGTGTGTGTGTGTGTGTGTGTGTGTGTGTGTGTGTGTGTGTGTGTGTGTGTGTGTGGTGGGTTGGTGGGGGAGGGAGGGTTGCTGCCAACTCCTCACGCGATCTAGAGCACACAGGGAGGGAGGGGGCGAGAGAGGGCGAGATAAAGAAATAACAATAAAAAAGAAACACATAAGACAGCTGCCGAGAATAAATACTGTAGATTCATCTTTAACCGGAGGGCGTCAGCGAGTTTAGTTTGTTTTTAGGGAAAGTAATTATATTTTGCATCGTTTTTTTTTGACACTTCTGTACTCATAAAAGGTATCGAATGCATGCTGTAACAGAAGATGATGAAGAGAGCGGAGCAAAAGGGACGAGGAAGGAGAGAAATTGGGATTAGAGGGAGATCAAACGGGGTTATTCTTGTCGTAATGAAGTGTGTAAAAGTACCGTAATTTCGCTATTTCTCAAGAGAGGAGATAGAAAGGAGAGAGAAATGAGAAGAGGGAGACAGAAACACCGTGTGATATGAAATAAAGAAGAAAGCGAAAATATTAAAGAGAGAAAAAGAAGAAAGTGAAATAATAAAGTGATCCAGAGAGAGAGAGAGAGAGAATAATTGACTCACAGCACACAGATGACATTGATTGACTCTCTCTCTCACACACACACAAAAAAGTATTGATCTGTCTTCTCTACTGCCTCACACACACACACACACACACACACACACACACACACACACACACGAGTGTAATTACGCATGAATGCAAATTAACATGCTCATCCATCCAAGAACACGCTGCACTGATAAGATAGTTGTGCCTGTGCGTGTGTGCTTGTGTGTGACAGACAGAGAGAGAGAGAGGGAGGGAAAATCAATGTGACTGCGCTGCGGTCAACGACACAGAGAACACGTCCTCAGTTCAACTCAGGTTGGAGGGAAAACACTCGACGACCTGTGCAGACTCACTGTGAAACTGTTGTAAACTAATGATTTTCGGTGCATGAAAACTAACTCGGCTGGAAGAAACACATTGAAAGTGGGATTTAAGCTAAGCAATCGGGTCACTTCTCTCCATATGAATTCATGTTTTGTTGCAATCATGCATGTCTCTCCCCTTCCCCCCCCCCCCCCCCCCCCCAAAAAAAACAACTTCAACACACTATGAATCACACATGGAAGTCCCCGCCCCTCCTCTTACCGCTCTCCGGAGGACTGTGGTGTTAAATTCGTCCCCGATGACCCTCAGCTGGTCGGCCAGTCTCCTGACCTCCAGCTCCTGCTGCTCCTCCGCCTCTCCCCCGGTGGCTCCGTGATGCTGTGAAGCCCAGGATTGGTGCTCATTCTGGGGCAGCAGGTCAGGCAAAGGTCCCCGTTGTCTGGAGGCCTCCTGGTGCTCTTCTCTGTCTGAATCTGCAGCAGAAAAGCAAAAGAAATTCAGGAAATATGATACTAACAAATAAAAGACAAACATGCATTTCTCCAACTCTCCTCTTTTATTTTATTTACCATTGTTATTTTTCATGCTCTGACTCTCTCTGTCTCTTTCTCTCTTGAGCAGAGACGTTCACGCATGAAGAGACAGAAGTGCTTTATTGGCTACGCTGAGCCTCTGGTTATGCTTAATTGATTCTCAGCGAGCAGCGTACATTAATAGCTTCTTTACACACTGATGTAGACAGTTCAAGTCAGGGGGATGTACACACACACAGACACACACACACAGTAACACATGAACACATGGGCAGGGCGGACGGGCCAAGCTGCCAAGCAACAGAGACGTGATTAGACATTCCAGCACATACCCGAACACACACACACACACACACACATCATACACGCTCGTCCCAGAAATCCTTACTCGCTCCGGCTTTCAACATGACTTTATAGGGAATTTTTGGCGTGAAATAATAATTTAAAGTTAAAATATTTTGCTTTAATATGTGTTTTTTTCTTTTGCTTGCATAAAGTCTTAAAGTTCAGCATCTCTGCAAAACACTAAAACCAATTAATGTCATAAATTTCCTTTAATGACTTGACCTTTGACATTGAAAACATACAAAACACTCCAGTTTCCCAGTGGGCTTGTAACTCCCACACACACACACACACACACACATCTCTCGAGAAGCCGATGGGGATGACAGTGACTTATTTTCCTCTTCATGGAACTTGGGAGTGTAATCTCTTAATCTACTTAATAAGTCTGGTATGGAGAGGTACTATATGTGTTTGTTGTGTTTACTGTCTTTACAGTGTTTGTTTTAAGATAGATTAGTTTAAAATAGGAACCTTCTGTCTGGTTGGTTTAGTGTGACCGAAACAGCCCGAACACCTGCTAGAGATGACTAGAGTGACGGATCTTTCAATTTCAAACTATTTTCTATTTCAGAAAGAAAGAATTATTCATTTATTTCATTTATTATGTTAACTTTCTTGCTTACATAAATGATTACTGCGATTAATTCCCCACAGACTCAAGACAGGAAGTGATCTTCCCGTTCCTGTTCATCCTTTATTATATTGTATTAAATTGGATTTGTGCAGCTTGTAATATCACCTCTATTTAATATGAGCTGATAACCTGATCTAACCATCCTGCGACACACCTTTTAGGTTTTTTTACTTTGACCAATCGCAGCTTCTCTGTGAATCGACCCCCGTGTCTCCTACACGGAGCTGAGCGCCCGCGGCAACCGCAACTCGAGTTGCCACAGAGACGGGCACCCCTGGCAACCACAGCAGCTGCTTTGCTAGGAGGATTACAACTGATCCTTAAAGATGCAGGTGACTAGACAGACAGAGAGAGAGAGAGAGAGAGAGAGAGAGACGGAGAGAGAGACAGAGAGAGAGAGAGAAAAGAGAGAGCAGCAGAAAAGAAAAACAAACAAACGGGAAAACCCTGGCTTGTTGCCAAGGTAACTCTAAGGCAGCGCTCCTGGAGACGTCTCTATGCGATTGGCGGACAAAGCAGGGGGCCCGGCTCTGATAGGGTGGATGAGAGGAAAGGGGCGGGGCTAGGGATAAACCTGTCTGTTTGATAGGCTGACAAGGTGACAGGGAGACCCCTGACAGAGGAGCGAGAGAGCAGGGTTGCTTTTGGTTGCTTGGTGATGGTTGTCGGGGAGGTGTGTGTGGGGAGGGGGGGGGGGGGGTTAAGGACCGAGAGATAAAGTCCTGGACTTATTTGCATCATTGTCCCTGATAGTTTCACAGTCTATCAACTATTTACAAAGATGGAGTCAGACGTTTATTGTCTGACATGAAGAAAAATGTCAAAATAATCACTAAACTGAGATGACTGAGTCCTAAAAACAAACAACCGTTAAAATATTTCCTGAAGTCCTCGAGATAAAAGGTGACAAACACTCACATGACATGACATCATGGAGGAGAGCGGTTGTACGACACTAATTCAAGATGCAAATAAAGGTTAAAACACATCAAGATACCATCAGTCTGTGCAGGAACTCTGTCTAGTAACCTTTGTTTCAACTTTGACTTGAAGCGAGAAGGATTTAACTCCTCATTAATTAAACTTATTCTATTCCAACTAGGAAACTTCACCCACCTCATTAGAATAATAATAACTTCTGTGTAATATCCTAAAACCATATTTAATTGAATACGATGTGCTCTGTTCTGCGACACGTCTCAGGCGATGGGTGACGTCTCCGTCTGACAGATAAGAGCTGCTGACGCCACCTGACATGCAGATGTAGTAAAAACAAATATAACCGACATCAATTTCCCTCCTAATGAGGCCAGTAAACAGATACTTGCTGAGTTATTTTACTAACAACACACCTGACAAACTGACTACTTCACTAAATAAATAACTGACCAATTAACCTGCAATCTGACGTTACAACCAAATAACCCGCCGACTGATAAGCAAACTCACTAAATGTCAGTCGCAAACAACCCGACACGCCGGCAGGTTTACAGTCGATCTTGATAAAGTGACAAATTTACACTGATTATCCACATTAACTAACTCAATGACTGAATTATTAACGAACCAACTGGCTAATTACAGCTGTCTGTCTGCCTTATTGGTTAATTGACTGATTAATTAGTGGGATTCAAAGATTATCCCAAGTGTTTGATTAATTGATTAACTAGCTTGCTGAATAATTAACTAACTTACTGACTGAACAGCAAACTGACTCCCTGATTAACTGATTGGTAGACTGACTGTTGAGCCTGATTAACAAACGTATCTGAATCTGATTTTCTGACTAATAATCTTGAATAGCTGACTGAGTAGACGGCTCACAAGGAAGTAGGCTGAGAAATCTGTAGCCTGCTGCTGCTGCTGCTGATGATGACTGACTGGCTGACTGGCTTTGTGCTGCAGAGCAGGAGGAAATGCTGCAGATTGTTTCTCACTTGCAGCCAGAGTGCAGAGGACATGTCTGAACATGCCCGAGATGCACAACTGACCCACAGCTGAGAGAGAAAGAAGAGGAGGAGGAGGAGGTGGAGGAGGAGGAGGTAGAGGAGGAAGGGGGGGTAACTTATCTGTTTACATCATTACAAATCTGTCACAACACAGTGGCTCAGAGCCAAATCTAAACCCGCCTTTTCTGAAACCACCTACCTGAATTTCCCTTTCTGCAGCTTCCAGATTTCCCTCCAGGATACTGAAAGTTTATTTTGGCTCGACTCCATCCACCCCCCCCCCTTCTTATCCCCAGGGTAATAAAAGGTGCCAGAGATCTCTCTTCACTGCACTCACAAGTTTCCCTTTTTCTGACTAAACACAAGAACCAAATTTAAACAAACTAAGAAATCAATTACTTCTGCAGCCAAAGGAAATTAATCACCGGCCAGGAACAAATTACTGGAGACATACAGTAGATGTTACTATTCACAGCGGAAGGAGCACTAAAATACTAACACATCTTTTTGACAATGCACAGCCAAGAAAAAAAAAGGTGTAATAAAAGGGATTTTCCTGAAACTGTGGCCAATAAGAAGAAGAAAACATATCACAAGAACAAGAGAGCAGTTTTCTCATCTTCTCTGAACTAACGCCCATCATTTCCAGTCGAACTTCCTCTCCTCAGACCTCAGAAACTCATGACAGACAGACTTTGTCTGCTGTAAAAAAAAACAAAAAAAAACAAAACAGGTTTGAGCAGTTTTACTGTCTGAGTCCTGTGATACAGCAGCGAGGTGGACTGCTGCTGGTTACCAGGCTGCTCTGCAACAAGAGAGTCACATGTTTGTGTGACAGCTGTAACACGTCTCTCCTCTCCATTTCGTCATACTGTACTCCCTCCCTCCCCCTCTCTCCCTCCCCCCTCTCATCAACACTGCCCAAACAGTCTCCTGTCATGGAAATACTGCCCAGGGTGCAGCACACACACACACACACACACACACGCGCGCACACACAACCGATACTCCCCTGCTAACTGATAAGTGTGATGTTTACTTAAGGGTGGAGGTCTGAAAAAGGCAAACTGTGCTGTGTGGCTGAGTCACATCTGGTGTTTTCCACCGTTTCATCAGGACCTGCATCCACTGCTTCTCATCAAGCAGACGTGCAGCATTTTTTTTTTTTGCTCTCTTCCTGCAGAGCCGTGCACATGGCGGCAGTGAGCGTAAATCAGTGCTGGCTCTGTCGTGGCTCGTTCTGGCAAGTTAAATGATTACTGATGTTGCTCTGATACGGGACAAAAGGGGGAAACTAACCAGCGTGGTTTAAGTATTTATGTGTTTTTAAGGAATAAAGTGATCCTACCTGACTGCTCTCCTGACAAGGCACTCGGTTGAGCCGTGCCTCTGCTCCTCTCTTCTCTCTGGTTGCAAGGTGGCGAAGGAGGAGGCGTCGAGGATGGCGGGGATAAACGCTGATGAGTCCGGGGCCCGTCCTGGCCCTCTGAGTGGGGGGAAGGCACCGGGTATGGCAGGCAAAAAGGCTGCAGAGGGCGCAGATGGGGCTGGTTATGGTGGAGTTGGCGTATGCCACCGGTGCCGGTCCCAGAGCCGGGGGTGACGGTGGTGGTGGCGGTGGTGGTCGTGAGCAGGCCGGGCCATGTGTTAAAGGGGCCGGGTAGCTCCATGTGGCAGTTGCCGTGGCGAGGAAGAGGGCTGTTTCCTCCTCCTCCGGTTTCCCCGACGTGCTCGATGGTCTCTGCACGGGCCATCTCAGTAGTAGCCTGAATTATACACAGAGAAACATGCACATGTGTGAATACTCATCCTTCAGTTAGTGATAGAAAACAATGCGTTATGCACATGGTGAATGGAAAAATACTAAGAATTAAAATAACAAACATCTGGTTCTTAGCAGGATATGGACATTATAACCTCCTCCCTTCCATGTTTGAGTCACTGTATATTGAGTTGACTGTTGTGTCGTGTCATGGTTGAAAGTTCAACAAACTGTTAATTTATTAGTTTTGCTGGAAAAAATTTCACGTCCATAAATCCAAATGATCAAAGTCTCGCCCATCTTTGAACTTTCCATGACTGAATCTATAAAGTATTTCGAGTTTATCCGACTTATAAACAATAAGAAATGAGCACATACAGTTAATATGCTCCAAAAAGAAATCTGATTTTATTGCCTTCCTTTTCTATTAAGTTATTTTTCTATCTTTGTATTTATTATTATTACTTTTTACCCTTTGTACCTGTTGGCTGTATCAACAAGTGAAGTCATGTCCTTTATGTTATCTTTACTCCCATATGACAGCGCTTCTTCAAACTTTTTCACGTCAACACAAATTAGACCACAGACGCCCATCTGATAAGATTTGTCTTTTTAGATGTTTTATGACAGAAACTGTATGAAACCCATGACCAAAACAATCATAAATTCTGTTTCTGTTACTAATGGATGAAATTATAGTGAGAATAAATTACTCTCCTTTTTGCTGGGGACCCCCTGAAACCTCCTCAATGACCCCTGGGGGTCCCCAGACCCCACTTTGAGAATCTCTGCATTATGATACCTTATTGTTTTCTGTTATTGTGTTATTGTCACATATGTTGTAAGTGACGCTTTCTATAAATAAAGTGTATGGCGGGAAAAATGTCATCGTTTGTCACTAATTGTTTATGAAAATTAGAAAAAAAACCCACCAGAAAGCAATTTGTACACTTAAAAAAAAAAGTATTTTACGGCATCAAACACATAAATCAACAGTTCTAATTTTAGCACAGTTGTTTTTTTTTTTCCTTCTGCACCAGTTTGACCCACCAACCTAGATACTGTCAGCCGCTGGGGGGCAGCAGCGGCTCCCCTTCATGAGCACGAGACTTCTGTTTGTAAACAAATCCGTGCAGCCCGAGCACGAGGAAACACACACACACACACACGCGTAAACACACACACACACACACACGCACACACACGTAAACACACTGAAATACAGAGAGTGTATCTCGCCTTATAGTCTGCTGATAGGAAGGAAACGATGCACCTTCAGAAAACCGCATGAACGAATCCTCCCTGTAAAGTGTAATGTAATATGTAATTCTGCCACAAACACTTATTTATGGGGACAAAATAACTAGAAAACGAGCAAAGACCAGTCAAAAAAAAAAGAAAGTGTACATCGACAAGTCTTAACTTTACTTACAACTATAGTTACATATCAACAACATCAACTATTTACTGAAGATCAATGAACAAGTCTGGACTTGTCACAAAGGTGAAAAAAAAAAAACAACAACAGGAAAGGATCCAAAGACTCGCTGACAGAAAGACAGACAGGTGTTGTATAGTATTTGGTGACCCTTCAGATTAAGTGACCTGCAGTGTTGGAAGAAGTACAGATGACGAAGTTTGAGCCATTTTCAACCCATGAAATGCCGATTTTTATTTATTTATTTATTTAATTTAGATAAATTTGGTGTCAGCGTCAATATTAACCAGCATTAATGTGTTTCATGACAGTACAGTCATATAATTATAGTTTAGCCTACTGCTCAAAAAACAGCGTGCAACACCTCTTCAAGTAAAAGTATCAAAACCACAATGTAAAAATACTTCATTACAAGTAAAAAAATCCTGCATTTAAAATCCTACTTAAAGTACTAAAGTAAAAGTACTTTAAGTAAATGTAGTAAAACTTCTATACTTTCACTTCAGTAGCGTTTTAAATGCAGGTGTTTGTGCATTGTGGTGTTGATACTTTAAGGATCTTCTTCCAACGCTGCAGGTCACAGCATCTGATGGGTCACCAAATACGGTGTAACACCTGACCCGGTAAACATTAAATAAAAAAAGATAGCACTGCTAAAGCTTTGGGTAGGACTCCAGATCTATCTTAAAAGAAAATGAAAATACTTATAACATACTTATAACACAATTAAACAGGCAGGACAGCAGGGTGCCGTTCAGCCAACAGTTTATATCTGACAGCTGGACAGATGATGCAACTTTGCGCTGTCATATTCACAACCATCTAAAAATCCACAGCTGGTTACAGTGTTGTTATTAATTAAAGCACTTACTGTGTTTATCTGATGATCCGTGGTGAGTCTGTCTGCGGGTCAGAAACCGACGGTAACAGGTGGACATCAGAGGGAATAAAAACGTGCCAAAAACAAGCTGTCGATGCGCCCGAAGGATCACAACAAGACGAGCAGTGAAAGTCCGGTCGGGGGAAATGTGTCATTTCATTTCAAGTTTCTCGGTTTTGATTGTCTAAATAAATATTCTCTCTGTTTTGCTGTCGCGGGTTTAACCCATGAAAACAATAATATCGATGCGCAGCCGATGAGATGCGGCGAGTAACGGAGCGAAGTGTGGACTGTCCTGGATTTTCGGTCGGAGCGGACCTTCGCTAGATATATAGTGCAGCGAACATCCGGTACGGGTTTTTCAAAATAAAAAACCCATGTGGCGCTTAATTCATTCTTACAAAAATCTTGGCGTAAAATTTGACCCATTTTGACATTTGAAAGCAATAAAAACACCCTGAATCACATTCTTTAAAGCAGTAGTTCTCACACTTTTTCACATCAAGGACCCCTAAACTGACACAAATTAGACCCCCATCTGATTAGATTTGCCTTTAGATGTTTTATTACAGAAAGTGTATGAAACCCATGACCAAAACAGTTATACATTTTGTCTGTGTTACTTATGGATGGAGTTATAGTGAAAATAAATGATTCCCCTTTTCACTGGGGACCCCCTGAAACCTCTTCAAGGACCCCCCACCTCATAAAGTTGCATGAATCAGTGTAAAATAAAAGCAAATCAATGGAAAAATGAATATTACCATGTATGCTAGACATGTAAAAATGCGTCTATGCTCATATTTATTCTGTTTTACAAAACATAACACATGCAGACTACTTGTAAGTGTTTTGGTTTGTGGAATTGCATTGTGAAAGGAAAAGAAAACCTCATAATAAGTTAAAAAATATGCAGAAACTACACATCTGGTCTCACTTTATGTGCATTTAAAACATCTGTCCATTCATCAGATACTCATGTATGATTCATACTGATTTTATTCACCATTAGATCCTCTTTCTGCACTCCAGTAATTCATGTCTTTTAGAGTGCTGTTAACAAGCTTTTATTTAGAAAAGCCGAGTCATAACTTTGATTAACTTGACTTCCTTTGACTCCTCCTCCTCCTCCTCTCCTCCTCCACAACAAGTGCTGACATGCTCACCAACAGGATGCCGCTATCCCCGCCACCCCTCCTCTGTCTGTCTCCACCTCTCTCTCTTTTCCTTTCCATCTCTCTCTCTCTCTCTCTCTCTCTCTGTGTGTGTTCATTGAAATTCAACTGTTTACTGTTTATTTGTACCAAAGCTACGACTTCCTGCAGTATTTTTTTTTTAAGAAAACAGAAAAATTATCCCCCAGGTGTATGTCTTTACCCACATCTGTCTTTCTTGGTCATGTCAGTCCAGCAAACTATCGTGAGATTAACAATTTAACAGTTAATGCCCCTCATATCCTGTATTTTTCCTGCCTGCCCTTGTTATCTCTCTCTATCTCTCATCTCAGGACACAAGACATTTCCTCAGCATGTGACAGCCCCACACAGGAATCAACAAAACACTCACCCACCCCCCACCTACACATACATACACACACACACACACTCGCGCGCACACACACACCCCTTTCCCTCAACCCACAGCTGGCTTTCCCCCAATTTCCTTCTCAGTTTGACACATCTGCAGCAGTTGTAAACGAACCAACACAATGTGACCCTGTGTGGAGCGGAGCTGAGTCAGCCTTTGCTGTAAAAGTAGTTCTATGCACGCCGTTTATAACACATTCATTGCAAATGTAGCGAGGGTGTTAAAACAATTAGTACCTCTAATCACCTCTGACAGCTGTCATTTAGTTTTGCATGTGATTAATGCAAAGAGGAAAAACATCATATCAGCCAGTGTTTGCTGTTGGTGTGAACGGGTCTTTATGGGTTATCTGACACTGCTCAGCTTTGGGAGGAGGGCGTATGATTTTGAACATGATTAGCTTTTGTGTGTCATGGCATGAGTGGTTTAAACCAGGGGTTTTCAAAGTCCGAGACTGTGGGCTTCCCCTCAGTCTTCTACCCCCACTTTAGTTTACTTAGTTTATGGATGCCTATGGGATCATGATTATGTTGTCTGATCCCGTAGACACTCAACAACTTAGCGAAGATAGCTTAATATTGCTGTTTGACCTAACTTCAGACTGCACCAAGTACATAAAGAAGTCTGTCCTGAGGCATTTATTAGTTTCTGATTCTGGGAAAGTGGGGAAAAAAACAGTAAAATTCCCCAAAACAACTGTATCTCTGAATCATCTCTTTAACCAAACCACGCACTTTTAGGCTTTTTTAACCTGATCTCCTTTTGATAACTAATGTAATGTTATTTCACTTTCATTCATTAAGCCTCCCCTGAAACTGTTCTGAGCCCCAATGGGAATGTCCACCTCCCACTTAAAAAACCTCTAAAGTAAACAACAGCGTGTAGGTTTAAAATGAGCGGGGACTCCCTGCTAGTCAGACGTAGAAACGCACCTGATGAGAGACTAAATATCTTCAGGTGTATACTTTCAGTCCAGTGGATTGTTTATATTGTTTTGTTGCAGCATTCAACTTTAATAAGATGACTGATCGGCTGCACAACCTGCTGTGTTGGACCTTCAGAGTTAAAGTCCAGTGAATTTTAATCGTCTCAAGAGGACGAGCAGTAACAGAAGTGTTGTGTAACTACAACTGTGGATCCAAACCTTCTGTGTGTGTGTGTGTGTGTTTGCTCTTGACTAACTGTGATTCGACTCCATGTGGTCTGCGACTAAAGCGGAGAGCGTGAAAGGTGCCGATTGTGACTCGTGCATTTTAAACGTAAAGAGGTGATAAAATTCTGCGATTTGCATAATTTTGCAAAGGGAGGCAGCGTTTTGTTAAACAGGTGAGACGGAGACTGCTGAGGCATCACTGAGGTGTACATCATTATCATGTACATAAAGACCATGGATTTTATATAAATACACAGAATTGTTGTAGCTGCAGAGGTGTTGTGGCGCCATGTGGTTGTTATCCAGCAGATGATCATGCATTATTTATAATAAGAAAAAAATAAATATATTTTAATGAGAAGACAGCTCATATTTTTTTTTTTTTTTTGTCCTTGACTTCAGATTTGCAGTGAAGCCAAGTCAACATTCTCTGTGAGCGTTTGCACATTCGGAGCTCAATATGGCACATTTTGTTTTAGTGAAATGGATTTTTTCTCCACAGATGTGAGCAGAGAGATATGCTGCTTGAGCCTATAAGATACTTTTCACATTTTTCATCGCTATTATGTGTGATTTTTGATTACACAGAATTGTGTAAACAAACATTCTGACGTATCCCATTGGCATCACTAACATTGTCTTTTAAACTTTTTTTTTTTCCTCCCTGAATGACATCATGTCTGGTTCAAAATGACTGGCAATGCAAATCTATTTCCACCGACAGAAAAATACAGGTCTGTGTGTATTTATTAGCTTCAGTCTGAGCCTCTTTGAAATGCAAATGGTCTCTCTGCAGTTGCAACTTCAGTAGAAATCCTTTTGATGGCATTTGGGATAGATTTCCCTAACCCAAACACTGGAAATCATAATCCAGGATTAGTGACTGTTTTGTCAACACTGGAATCCATTTATGACAGTTTAATTCAAATATTGCAGTCAGCCATTAAAAAACATCTGGACCGGACTACCACATGTGGCTGTTTGTCCACTTAATGAATAGTTCACAGGTACATTTTCAAAAGCCACATTTTACAGTTTTATGTTTTGTTTTCTAGCAAGCAAGCAAAGTTTATTTATATAGCAGCTTTCACAAACACACATGTGCTTCACAGCCAAAGAAATAAAATGCAAATGCAATCAGAATAAATAAAAACAAAGAACCAAGATAAAATAGACAAATCAAGATATAAAATAGCAAATACTACCCAAATGCTTGCATGAACAAATGGGTTTTAGCTGCTTTTTAAAAGAGTCAACAGTATCTAAGGAACTTAAGCTTGTTGTTCAAAAGTTTAGGGGCTGCTGACTGGAAAGCATGATCTCTCTGGGTCTTAAAATGTGTATGAGGTACACTTAGAAAACCCTGGGTGGAGGATCTAAGAGCTCGGCTGGTGGTGCAGGGGTGCAGAAGGTCCGTGATGTGCTGTGGAGCCTGGCTGTGTAGGGCTCTTTAAGCGAGCACCAAATCTGTTGGATCGTGTTAAAAGCCTAACAGCAGCATTTTGGACAGTTTGTATGGAAGATTTATTAAGGCAGGTAAAAATGGAGTTACAGAAGTCCAAACATGATGATATAAAAGCATGTATTAACATCTCCATGTCATTTCTTGATACCACAGGAGCATCCCAGGAATATCATAGCGATTGTTCATGAAACTTGCAGTAAAGTCGGAGTCACAACAGCAGCTTAATTGTTCAAGCTGTTACACCCTATAGTATGAAAACCCTGCATAACATTAGCATCCCAAATGACTTCAGAAACCCCCTCCGTCTCGACCCCTGACCCTCAGATCATTGTCCTCCGGGAACACCCCTCAGCTGCAGGGCATGAGACAGAGGACGCGCAGGCGAGCTGCAGGGTCTGAGGATGTTTAATCGGCTGGAAATGGCAGCTTGTCTCAAGGCCCTCCCGCCCCCCTCTTCTTCCTCCAGCTCCCAGCAGATTGGGGGGTGTAGAGGGGGTGTGTTCCCTCTCAGGTACATGCCCGGGCGAACATCCTCTGCCAGCTGACAGACAAACAGCAGGCTTTGCATGACATGTGGTCAAAAGTCAGCTTGTACAGACTAGATAATGAATGCTAATAAGAGTCGAGACTGTTACCATCATAAAACCCTGTTGGGATGCTTTTGTTGAACCGTAGCAGTTGCTGTTTTTATTATGAACGTCATTAAATACATTTTATGGCACTTTGTAATATCATTCTTTATAATCTTCACCTTCATCTTTTCTTATTCTTCTGCTCAGTATCATTAAATCAGTTGCAAAGCATATTTTAAGATGTTTATTGACTTTAACCACATGCTCCGAATGAATCATCCAAGTTTGGATGTAGTATCAGATTTTTACTTGTGTTTATATTTGTTTATATATTTATCTCCATGTGTGTTTTATATTGTTTACAGTATTATTATTGCACTGTTAATCACCTTGCATTTGCACGTACTCTGTCATAGTGACAGCTCTCTGTAGTAGTTCTGGTGGCTATTACTTCACTGCTGTGTTTTTATTCTTTTATTATTGTGGGTATCAGTGTTTTTGTGTGTCATAAATGGCAATAAAGGGGTCAGGTTTCTATCTATCTATCGATCTATCAATCGATCTATCTACCAATCTATCTATCTATCTATCTATCTATCTATCTATCGACGGCTGGAACGTGCTTCTTTGTACGTCCTGCCTATCAAACCTGCACTTGTGTCCTTTGGAGATGTTTGCGTAGCTGTTTTTAGCCGTGATAAGGATGGCATGACTCAAGGGACGACTATGTCGGTCAGTCAAAAACCAGTTTGATCCAGACTGAAATATGTCAACAACTACTGCCAGGATATTTGGTACAGATATTCATGGTGGCCAGAGGATGAATCCTGATGACCACAAGGATCAGATTTCCTAAAATTCCCCCTCAGGATGAATTATAATAACTTTGATGATCTCTTAATTGTTCATATAACACCATCATCTTGTCAATTTCAATTTGTCCAACACTTTGGTTTATGAGTAAATACCTTCAAAGCTAATGACATCTGTTATGTTATATGCTAGCTTGCTAACATGCTAAACTAAGACGATGAACATGGTAAACTTTACACCTGCTTAGCATCAGTATGTCAGCTCAAAGCACCGCTGGGCCTAAATTCAGCCTCACAGAGCTGCTGAACTCTGTCTGTGTCTCTTCTCACCAACAAGATTTCATGATGGGATCAAATGTTATTATCCTAAATGACTTAATTAATCAGAATTTTCTCATTTATACGCAACAGGAGAAGAGTTCAGACTAAAGGGTCAGTCACACACACACAGCTCCCTAAACAACTGATGTAAGCTGTGATGAAGTCATCTCCCAGGTTTGATCACTAACATTGTTTTCTGTCCTGCAATGTGTGTGTGTGTGTGTGCTGTATGTAACCTGAGTGTTGCAACTAGAGAGACAGCATGACAGCACCAGATAAGGTGTACACAGCTCTCTGACCATGCCTCTGTGCTCACCTGCATCTCGCTCTCTCTCACACACGCACGCACACACCTTGCTCTCTCTGCCGGGCAATCTATACCTCTAAGGCTGTGATAAGCATGTAAATGAGATCTGCTGCCATGTGTCTCTCGTTTCTGCAGTGGAACCAGGTCACTCTTTTTCTCTCTCTCTCTGCCCTTCGGTCGAACAATCTCACACCCGAAAATCTAATCTCAACCTCACAACCTCTAAATCATCGGCGAAGAATCTCAGTTGTCTTGGAAATGCTTCGTAAAACGACTGAATAGAGTAAACTGTTATCTAAGGATTGCCTGAGAAAGAACCACAGTCTTTGCATGACTGTCTGACTGGTGACCAACAGTCAAATGCAGGTCACATGTTTAGTGAAGGACCTCGTGTATTTAAAAAATCGTCGATGTTCATGTCTCAAATCCTCATTTAAGCTCATGAACCGCGGTTTTAACATGAGGCGAGGCATCCCGGCAGCTCTAGAGGTTTGCTGCTGCTTTGTACATGAGACTGACCTTTGACCTCTGACTTAAAGCTGTTGTTGTCCCGTGCCTTTAAGCTGATGATAAATATGTTATGAGGCCTCTCATCATCAACCTCAACTTCTGCTTATGTGATTTGAATATACGAGAATCCAAACAGACATGATATCAACTTACACTCATTTGCCAAACGGCGAGGTGATTTAGATGATTGTTCATCTGTGGTCCAACAGTTTAGCTTAAAATATGGCAAACATGACCTTTTTTTCCTATTGTATCATTGCTAAATGTAACTGCAATTTGTTTTAAAAATAAAAATATGTTTATATATTTTATACATTTATGTTTTTATTTGCATTACACCAAAAATAAAACTATCAGCTTTACATTTGATTTGACCCCAGCTGGTCATTACAAGAGAAACATGTTTGTTATCTGAAATTTGAAGAATTTATTTGTATTTATTTGCACATATAAAAGCAGAGGGCTCCATTCATGTTGCTGTTAATTCTACTTTCATTTTCATATGAGAGCCTTGTGACTTCCATTTTTATTTTTTTAACTTTAATTACCTGTTCATATTATCTTATCTTTGGTTTGAGGACGGTTGACTCTCTGAAACTGTCTCAAAACTAATAAAAGAAACTGAAAAACGTGTGGTTGTAAGGCTCAAACTAGACTGCTTTGTATTTCTTAGTTCCTGAAAAGTTGGCATTTTTGAGGATAACATGTTTCCACCCACTAAATAGCCTGCCTCACTGGCATCACAGTTTTAATCATGTGACAGCAGAATTTGCAGGTGCACATCACAACAGTCCGTCTACAAATACGGTCTTTTCCTCCCTCTGCGAACTATTTCAAGGTAAAAAGTCAAGGCTGACTGATTCTCTGACCTCAAACTCCTCCACCCTCTTTCCATTTCTTCCCCCCCCCCCCCCCCCCCCCCCCCCCCCTCCTCTCTCTCTCTCTCTCTGTGTGACCATAGCTGAATCTGGCAGCAGGTGGAAGACATGATGAGAACTTTAAAGGAAGGTCGGGTCCTCTGACAGGTCGGTGGAAGTGTTTGTGAGTGATGTTTGTGCCGCCGTAACCAAAACAGAAGGCCTCAGCATGCGTCCCCGCGACTGAAAGCCCAGCCAGTGTTTGGGTAGCTACAATGACATCATCGTTTTCACCCTCACCCCCCCTCTCCCTCCACCACCCTCCACCTACCAACCCCGCTCTTCATCCCTTCATCTACCCTGAAATCCACACACGTCAAATCACAAATTTCCCTCATTTTCCTCTTAAATTGACTAATTTTTTCAACATCTTCTTTCCTCTTCACTAATCTTTTTGTACCTTTTTATCCTGTTGTTTTTGTTCTCTAAGTTGCACATGTTGTTTAGTTTGGCAGTGAAACACATTTTTACTCCCTTTTCCTTCTTCCTCTTCTCTCTTTATTTCCTCCTCCTTCCAGCCTTCTTCCGTTCCTTCCTGTGTCTCCTTTCCTTCCTCCCCTCTCTCCAGCTTACCTTTGTTATTAGTTGCATTATATTACCTCGCTCTTGTGACTCTGTGTGTTTTGAATTCTCCTGTAATTTCTTATCTAAATCCCCCCCCCCCCCCCTTTAATCTCTCCTCGCTTCTGTGTCTTCATTTGTTTATCGTCAGCACCCCCCCCTCCTTCTCTTTTCTCACCTGCATCTCACAAATTAGCTCCCGCTGTTGATATAATTGTGATAATTATCTGCTAAAGAGGTACCACAGGAGGTGAGAGAGACTGAAACCTCTCTCTCTCTGTCATCGGGTAACGTCAGAGCTGCAAAGATAGCTGCTAACAGGTGAAGGTAAAGCTATCTGAGTGGACCGGGGGGAAGCCCAAAGCTCACTGTTACCTTATCAGGTGTGTGTTGTAATGTTAGCAGGGTGCTGATTGGATGATAAAGATGTTTTGTGCCTGGTGTTAGCAACCAGAGATAACATGAAAAGCTAACATTTCTTTCATATAACTGGCAGACTAAACAGCTTTACAGATTAATCCTCAAGATGGATGTAGCTGAAAAAACTTAAAAGGAACTTATTTATTTATGGTTGTATTAGCTATGAATACATTTACATTGTAGACACGTCTGCTAACCCTTTTAACTGAAGATACTGCAGATTTTTATGATGAAAATATATACATTTATGCATTTTAACAAGCACTATTAGCTAGATCTGTCCCCCCAAATAAATAATATACCTGTAAGTCATATTGGTATAGCTGCTATATAGTGAAAACACCCCCAGTGCATCAATTTAAATCTCTAATAGAAGCTGTAATAAGGGAAGGATGTCACGTTAAATTCAGGTCAAAAGGCAGCGAATGAGCAGACTGTACAATAAAACGTGTGACTCTCTCCACATTACATTGTTTTCTTCTTTTTGCAGTTTGGTTTCCTGTGGAAAGTCTCACAGAGCAGCAACGTAATACAATCTTACCAAGATTTTAAGATACAAAAGTTCAGTCTACATCCACAGAAAAATATGAAACAATGTGTTTTCACCTTGTTTTCCTAAAGACCTTTCCACACTGAAACACTGAAACAATAGAAAAAGACTTATTTGAAAGTCTCATTTGCAGCTGTTAACCTCCCAGTTAGTCCCAGCTGACATATTTCATGTTTCTCTTGTCAAACTACTGAATGACTGAAACATAGTGATGTGATTGTGACTCTCTGTTAAGCAGAACAGTTATGATGCCGCTGCTGCACCGAAATCATTTTTTTATGACAGCAAAGTTGTCTTACAAAAATACATTTGGATGCCAACACAGTTAGATAAGCAGTCATCAACTGTAGCGGCCTCTACTGTTCATGACCGGACCGGCAGGCAGGTGTATGAAGATCGTATTAGAGATAAACATGAATGCTCTGTTATACTGAATTTCCAAGGAAAATCAAATATCTAAGCAGGATGACGCAACGTTTAGAGCACTGCGTGGTTGCAGATGACAGATCTGACCACAGGATGACACAACTCTCACAGGAACAATGTGTAAGCATGTGGTTTTAGGTCTTATAACACAGGTCTTAAAACGTTCTTATGCTTTTTAATTGAATTGTTGGAGGGAAAGCACCTTTTATCCCCTTCCTTGTAAATTTAAAAAACATCTAACCCATCCAGCTGATCTTTAAATGGCAACCCAGTGCTTCTTTACACAGATAGAATGAAAGAAAAGACAATAGAGAAGAAGAGATTGATAGAAATCAATAAAATACACTCATTGTTGTGTATTGGGGAATAAATAGGAGAGATCTGATAGACAGGTTTATGAAGAGGGAGAGAAGGTGTCAGGCTTCTGAAGAGCAACACCATTACCTCATCCATTTCACCTCAAACAGAGCTGCACAGATGGACCTGCTGTATATGTGTGTGTGTGTGTGTGTGTGTGTGTGTGTGTGTGTGCGTGTGTGTGTGTACTGCTCAGCCCACCAAATCCCTGTTATGATAAGTCGAGTCAACACGGTGTGGAGGAATGTGCATCTGCAGCACATCATTTCTTTTCACGCGTGGCTTTATTTCTCCTACAACAGCAGGCCAGATGAGGCGGATGGGAAAATGGACGCTGGAATTAGAGATATGTTCACACACACAATGAGTCCGAAGAAAAATCTCAATCTGTTTGGGTTTCTCAGCTGATCATAACTGACAATACGGGGCCTGTTTAACTGATGTAATGTTTGTAAAACTAATGATGTAACTATTGGAGTTTATGTATGATAAAGACTCAGGTTTTCTTATGTGCACAACTTTGTGGAGTAAAACCTAAAATCCCTCCAATGTGAAATATGGATGATTTAAAAAGACCTGATCAGGGTTTTACTTTGCAGAGTTATACAGATACCAGGTCCCACAAAACCTTATTAACTTCACACCAATCAACGTGAAAGTGAAAGCAAGTCTCAGTCACGTCATGTCATGTGTTTTGCATCGTGGTGAGGTGTGATTGGATCACAGATTGCATATTTAAAGTACTAACACACAAGCTGACTAATCTGTGTATTTGGAATGATCACCACATCCTGACAACTTTCTGACACCCTCTAAAACTCATGCGTCAATATATAACTGAACAATATATGATATCCTGCTTATATCGTAGATCATTTTCATTAAGAGGATCCAACTAATCATCAACTGGTGAATCTGTGTTAGTCCTATTTGAGATTAACAAAATTTACATATCATGTTTGGATCATCTTTTTTGGATTTCAGTAGATGAATGTGCAACAGAGCTATAATTTTAATGTATCCAATGAGTCAAGTCAAGTCAATTTTTATTTTTATAGACCAGTATCACAAATCACACATTTGCAACAAGGAGCTTTACAATCTGTACAGCAATGCAACGTCCTCTATCCTTAGACCCTCGATTCGAATAAGCAAAAACTCCCTAAAAATGTTTTTTAATTGGGATAAAATGGAACCTGAGGAAGAGCAACAGAGGAGGGATCCCTCTCGCAGGACGAACAGACATGCAATAGATGTTGTGTTTGCAGAATAGTCCAAGAAGCATGGACAAACAGACAAAATTATAGATGGGATGATGGATTGTTAGCAATTATGAATGACATAGAAGTGCTTGGTGAAGAAAATAAAAGGCAGGATAAAGAGTTTTCCCAAGTGAGACACAAGTAGAACAGAGGCGGACATCAGGAATTTCCCAAATTACTTGGAGGAAAGTTGGTGACTTCCCCTCGAACAAGTGGATACTTCAGCTGTTAACTCTGCTCAGAGACAAGTCTGTTTACATCAACAAGAGAAACCATCGTCACTTTCATCTGTCCGTGATCGGAGCCTCAAGGGTTCTCATATTATCCCCGGGGAGGTTGTTATTTGGCTCTCACAACAATGAGCTCATCGCTGAGTCGTCCCCCCCCCCTCACCACCCCCGCCACCCCCGCCCTCCAACCTCCACCACCCACCTCCACCCCTCCTGTATCCAGGCTCGAAGTGAAAGGGGATCCACGACTCTGCACCGGGCTGCCATTTCAGACCAGCACATGGAGCTCCAGGTTGATCCAGCACGCATGGATTGCTGCTGACCCGTATCATAGGGTGACATAATGAATCATAATTAATAAATCAGGAGCCCAGCAACATGAATGCTTATAAGTAAAGAGTTTTGTAACAAGCTGGTCATATTATTTGTCGACCGAGAAGAATGAACGAGTGTCTTTACATAATTTAACAAAGTGTTGATAACTTCTAAAATGACAAAAACATGCAAGAACGAGCTAAACATTATATATCACTATATGTGCTGTTATAGTCTAAAACATGAACTGCTGTTGTGAATCATGTGATCATTTAACAAATTTCATAACTGTCACATGTCATGTTATCTCACTTCTCTTCCCAACACCTCCCATCACATATCACACCAGTCAGGTTATGTCGTGTCACATGGCATCCAGTAACTCATGTCATGTTATGTTATGTTATGTTATGTTATGTTATGTTAAGATGTGTTACAAGCCCTCTCATAACCTCACATTAGGCTCTGTGATGTCAGGTGATGTAACGGCTCCTCAGGTTACATCATGCTGTGGAGTTTTCTTGTAAATAAACTAAAGTTCTGTTTAGATTCAGTGTTTAAAAATGCATTGTGTGAATCCTTGAGGCCCCACCAGATGTGTTGAATGCATTTCCTTCTTCATGGAAACAGTTATAAAGCTGATTTTTAAGATATTTTTAATCCAACATTGTTCACATCTGTGTTTACTAGCTTGCAGACCTCTGCTGGTGCACTGCTACATTTCTTTGCATGTCACTGCCACCAACTGTTGATCAGCAGAACAGCGTGAATGTCAGGCAGTGGTGCAAGTAATTGTGTTTTATGTATTTATTGGGACCATGTGCGGTGTTAAACATAAATGTTATCATTTGATGTACTGTACCAGAGTTATCTTATAGCTAATTTTCATCTGCAGTCCCTTCGGCAGGTCACATATAACAACATATAACAGCACAATAATAAACAGTACAAAGCTAAAAACACACAGGACACATAATACAAAATACAAAGCTACACACAACAGCACATCACATACACTCACAATGTCAATTAGAAATGACTTATATAAGCTTTTCAAATTAAAAGCAGAGTTATTTGCATTCATGAGAAGACCACGAGATGAAGTTTAGAGTCAGTGGTTACAGAGCTGATCCTTTGCTCAGATCCTTTGCTTAAGTAAAAGCATCAACACCATAATTTAAAAATACTTCATTACATGTAAAAGTCCAGCATTTAAAATCCTACTTAATTAAAAGTATAGAAGTATTACCAGCTAAATGTACTTTAAGTACTAAAGTACTTGTTTTGCAGAAAATCAGGCTGTGACTGACATGTAAAACACATTTTACTAAATGCATCGTTAACACTGATGAGTCGGTGCAAAAACAACATTTTTTTTTATCGTAGCTGGTCCATGTAGTTAGTTGGAACTGCTTTATAAAGGTCATCAGATAAATCCGAGGGATTGTGAGATGATAGATTGGGTAGGAAAGAAGAAAAAACAGTTCTGCTACATAAATTTGCATTCATTTATCAGAACTTTTCTTTCATATGTGTATTTTTGTGAAATATTGGAAAGTTTTACCTCAAGCAGTTATTTATTTGAAACCATGTGAGGGGAAATTTAGAAGGGAAATGTCTCAAGCAACTACACTGTTTTTTTTGTAAGGTGCCAAAAGCCAAAACGTTTGGGAACCACTGGTTTAATCTTTAATAATGATGCAGTGTAATTTATAAGTTTATCATTATATTTTATGTTAAATTTCAATCTGAAAGGTAACTTAAGCTGTAGAATAAATGTAGTGGAGTGGAAGTCACATCATGTCACATCATGTCATGTGAAGTTGTTATATATGTCGAGTCACATGCTATTATATTTGTCATTTTAAGTCAGGTGATGTTGTGTTGTGTTGAATTTTTATTATGATTAGAGGGAACCCTGCTTCTTTCTGTGACATGACACCAGTCTTATCACTGTAACTGATAGTAAAATGCTGCCGTCTGTTGTGTCCCTCCACCTGTGTCCACCTTCACCTTGGCACCGGGTTCCTTCTGTACGTCTGTTGGCGATATGATGGCACAGCTACCCGTCTCAGGTTGCACTTACCGTTGCTCTTATCAAGTGATAAACAAATCCTGTGTGGTCATCAATGTTCTGCCCGACAACAGTGTAGCTGTTTGTTTTCATTGTATCCACGGAAACTGGACCTGACAAGATAGTCTGCCGTTTTTTTGTGCGTGTGCGTGTGTGTGTGTGAGCATCTTTGAGTAGTAGTGTCTGTCTTACGGTGTGTGTGTGTGTTCCTAAACATGTAGTGCTTTTTATTCTGTTCACATCATTATAATCAGTATTTCCAGACATATTAAACATAATAAGGAACACCAGCTGATTAAAATTATCTCCTCAGATATGTCTGTTGCTACCGAAAAAAGGACAAACAGTCTTATCTCACTTGTGTGTCACTCTGTCCAGACTCATCTGTTCAAAACAGGTGTGGCATCGTAATGACAGATAAGAGACGTCACTGAAATATGCTTTATCATGTTAAAGGTGGTTGACCCCATTAACATCTGTATGTGTTTCTGTATATTGGGAGGATGTTACAGTGTTTATGGGTATTTTTGCATTGTGTCATGTTGTGTTTGAGCTGTAGATGAAATAATCAGATCCATTACTTATGTAAAATAAAGGATAGGTTCACAATTATTCAAGTCTGTCAGGTGTTCATAAGTACATTTCTTTCCAATATGGCGTATGTGATGTAATATGTTAGTGCTGTTCTGTCACTGAATGGATGTTTTAACTTATAATACAAAATACTCCTTTATAGATTTATATTATGATCATAATGTATATCATTGATTATTATTGACATGTTAACATGTAAACAGCATTTTAATGTTGCTGCTGTTTCAAGGTTCAAAGGTCTTATTTGTCATATACAGGGTTGTACAGTGATGTATGGTGTTGCGGTGAAATGACGTTCTGGTAGCTCCATAGACTGTGATATTAGATAATAAAAGAAGAGATAAGAAGAATAAGAAGGGAGGGGCAGGGATGACTAAGGGGATTATAAAGAAAAATAAAAAGGAAGGATTTAAAGACACACTAAATGTATAAATAAGCATTAAAATATAGATAAATAAATAACTAATGTATAGTATAGTTAGCAGCAGGTGAGCAGGTGAATGTGCAAGAAACAGCAGAATGTGCAACA
Organism: Thunnus thynnus; assembly: GCF_963924715.1. Lineage (NCBI taxonomy): Eukaryota > Metazoa > Chordata > Actinopteri > Scombriformes > Scombridae > Thunnus > Thunnus thynnus. Next base: position 29,950,645 of record NC_089523.1, read on the forward strand.
GTGAATATAATATATTTGTATAAATATTCTATGTTTTGCAGGTCAACTTTTAAATTAGTACATAAGATTATTTTTGGAGTAAAAAGTACAACCTCTGAAGTACAAAGTAGGGCCTACTTTATCAATGTCATTTGGAAAAAATGTACAGTGCATACATTTAGGAATGATACTGTCATAAATATACTTTTTTTTTCCACCTTTCTGTTTCTGAGTGTATTGATCTTACCTGGTTTTAGGGTTTTGGTGTTAAACTGTATATTTGCTTGTGTATCATGGATATATATGTGCTAAAGTTTGGGCGGCAGGATTTGGCCTGATTACCGCAGGGTTATGAGGTCAAGTTCGTCCGCTGGCCGTTGGCGCCCTCTAGTGGATATATAGAGAACAGCCGTTACTGTGAACTTACCGTAAAATCCACTGTTTTCGGTTATCTACGTCGTTGTTTGCTAAAACTGTAAAATGTAAGATGTTGTGTAAATACGCAATAACTACTATTTTTATTAGAAAAGTAGCGGTAAACTACAGTTTAGCCTACGAGTTAAACGACGGTTAACGTTACTGTTCCTTTAAAACCACCGAGATGGGTTCATTATTTGGCAGGAAGTTAGCCGCGGCTAACAGGAAACCGAATAATGTGGGCACATTGAGGTGCAGGAATTGGCAAAGAGCAACGAGTCCTAAGATTGCTCTTTACACTCGTTACACCCCCTTGAAAAAGGTAATATAAGCAAAGTGTGACTTAAAAGCGTGTAAACGTTTACTTCACTGTGGTGCCGCATGTCGTCCGTGTCCGTTGTGTGTTGTGTTTCCATCGCAGGTTGTATCGGCGCTTTGTATCAGAGCAGACATGGCTCAGTGTGCTCACATTAACGTTACTTCCCATAACATCACAGTGAAACAGAAAGATCAGTGTAACAGCCCGTTAGAGGACAGTAAGGGTCTTATTCGGTGAAATATCCTGAGCAGACTTTGTATTGTGTATCATCCTTGCTGTTGTAGATCAGGTAACTTGTATTTGCATCCTGTTTGCAGCTCTAATACGCTTACAGAAGCTTTGGAAACGCATGAAGGATTTATTCATTTGGTGTTGTTGTCTACATACACACACCTGGCTGTAACCTCACTTGTGATTAGCTCACCTTTTCCAGTGAAGTGAAAGTGAACGTGAAGAGAGGGTTACCACTGTGGACCCTTCAGACAGGAGAAAACTAACCAATTACTATTTTGGTCAATCTATGGATTGATATCATCATTTGTTCATTTGATTTGTCGTGTATAAATGCCCATCACAGCAAAAAGTGATGTATTACTGGATCAGACTGGTGACTAAACAAGTTAATGTAATTTATTGCAGCAGAAAATAGGAAAGGAAGTTATGCTGTAAGCAACAAATGTTTTCAACAAGTAAATATATTTCAAAGATTACCTCCAGATCTGCTTTAAGACACATAAAAGTTCAGTTATCTTGTTAAAAATTCTTTAAATTACAGGCATCAATTTTTCCACACGTGTGTAAATTGAAAATTGGACTGTGATTGACTTCCAAACTATTTATAATGTCACTGAATCATGCAGATTCATGTGAAGACAGGCTTCTAGTGTAAAACTCTGCACATACATCGTTCTGCACTGTGAAGTAACAATAAGTAATGTGTTAACCTTTATATTAAGCAACTAACGGACTAATCACTGACTGCTGTTACACTGCAGCATCATCTTCATCCTCTTCATCTTCCCTGTTACAGGAGGAACAAGCAGTCTGCCACCTGTGTATGAAGACGAGCAGCGATGGTGAGTGACTGTGAATAGTAAAGTTGGTTTACATACTGGCAGGAAGATGCCAAAGGCTGCTGTGTTTATCAAGCTGCTCTGTTCAAAATGTCAAATGAAAATACAGGAAAAAATTTACTAGTTTCAGTTTTTTTAAAAGAAGCAAACTGTGTTTCTGGAGACTGGAGAATTATCTGTATTTTCTTAGTACTTTATTTGGTCCTGTGTTATGGAAGTTTATCTCAGTTAGGACAGACAGGCGTCTTCCTCATTTGATTATTGTCTCGTCTTCCTCCTCTCTCTGTTCCAGTCTTCAGCGGTAGATCTCAAAACCAAGGAGGAGAAAGATGCAGAGTTGGACAGACGAATCGAAGCTCTGAGGAAGAAGAATGAAGCTCTGGTCAAGCGCTACCAGGTACGGAGATGTTAGTCTTTCTACAAGATATACTAGTTTAAGCACTAAATGATCACTTCCATCTACTGGCCTGGCTAATTATTATCACAGATTTTTTTATGACTGTCTTTTTTGGGTCTAACTGTAATCTACAAGCCAAGATGAGCAGTAGAGACATATCCATCCATTTCTGTAGCCTGCAAAAGGCTAGCCATTACTTTTTACTGCTATTACTGTATCATCTACCTGATATTACATACAGTTCAGTGGTAGATGATGTTTGTGGTTTGAATGCAGCAAAGCAGCACATCCACCATCTTTCAAATAATGATGTTGACCTCATTTATTGTGTCCCAATCCAATGTAACATATTAATTTTATACAATATACATACGGCTATGAGTAGCTCCTACATTTCCTTTGTGCATTGCGTCAACAGCACACTCAAAAATCACACGGACTGTTATGAGAATTCTTAATTTTTTGAACACACAACATACTCCAACCCTGCTTAGAATTAATATGGAGTCTAGACACAGTCTCATCTCACTGACGGCCTTCTGCCACCCATGCCAACAGGAAATAGAGGAAGACAAGAAGAAGGCGGAGCAGGAGGGCATCGCCGTAACAACGCCTCGGAAGCCCCGAGCCCACGAGCCGGAGACGGACAGGAGGAAGACGGAGAAAGAAAACTTCACTGTTACAGTCGACCTCTCTAAACCGACAGGGGTAAGACCTGATCCTAAAGACATTCGTCCTCTCACATAGTTGGAAACGTAGACATAGTGAATATCAATTACAAGAGTCTAGAGACGGATCTCTCCATCATGTGGGGTTGCACAAAGGAAAAGAAGTGTGGAAAAGATAACTTCTTTATCTGTTGTAGGACGATCCTGCAGACGGAGGACACAGCTTATAAACTCTGACAGATTCTCATTACTGTGATCAGTTTACCAAACACACGCCTGTTAGTCTACCCATCATGCATCAGTCCGTCCTCTGCCCATTTGGTGTGTTGTAGAAGCTGACAGTTGCATTTGGGAAAACTGAAATATATTTTAATTGATATACATAAAATACAGAAAACTTGATACAGTTAAGGAAAGGAGTATAAATACACATTACATACTAAATGTTTTTAATTCTATTTTAAGGATGAGATGTTTCGCACTGATCTGTTGACTCTTTGGTGACAAACTTGGTTAAAAATCTTTCCAAACCATCTAGATAAACTCAAAACCTACAAATGCAGGATCTGAAAACAAAAACTGCTTTTCTTGGTTCCTGAAAGATCAACATTTGGGAGATGAGATACTCCACCTGTTTTCACTAATGATGACATTTTGATGACAAACATTAAACAGTTGCAAAGAATATACACACCAAGACAGAATGATATTAAGTCTAAGATATTATAATCTTTTATAGATAAAATAAACAGATGGGAAAGTCTGTTCTTGGCAAATGTAGTGAATTAAATATTCAAAAATCAGGATACTTCTTTATGACACAAAAATTCTTGTAAACTTGTCATAAAACAGTCCTGTTGAATAATTTGCCCATAATGGCCCAATAAAACCAGCAATATTAAAAGCTAAACTACCAGTCCCATACTGTATCTAGAGATACATGAGCTAAAATTTCATGAAAAACTATCAAGCTGCAGACATAAAAGTAAAATATTGTGTCGATCTTGTGTCAGACTGAGGTCTGACTGGCACCCAGGCAAATATAATACCAAACAGAGAACTACAACATAACACAGGCTAAAAATATGAAGTTACTATATGGCAGTTTGTGAGACGAGGGTTTGCATCTGGTTTCTGTGTTGGTTAGCCATCCGTGCAGCTCTGCTTCTGCTGTGTAAATTCGATTAGGCAAACTTTTCTGGTAACTGTCTTAAAACAGAGCAGAGATGATTGTACCTGTTATAGCAACATAATGTTGTAACACAGTACACTAATGCTCTGGAAAACGAGCTCTGTAATGTGTTTATCCTACTCTGTATGTTCAGTTTGCTACATCTGTTATCTTGTAGATGGTGTATCATATGATGACTTTCTCAACAAATGGATCATGTTGTTAACTGAAAAAAGGAGTTTCAGCTGGATATGATTGAGGTTGGCTTCATATAAAGCTTCTTTGAACGTTCTGTGAAATTATATCAAAGTTAAAAATCCATACAAATCAGCAGCAGCATGCTTGCAATTCATATAACTGTAATATTAAATGCTAAGCTATTATGCTACAGTAATATAGTTGTAGCTACAGGTCACGTAGAACAAAACCATGAGTTATCTGTCCTCAGCTTTTTACTGCTATTCAGTCCAATGATAATGGTACCAATTGAAATTTGTGGCATGTTTTTGATCGGCCTCCTGCGGGCTGCAGCAGGACAGCTGACGTTGGTGTTAATCAGGTCCGAGAGGGGATGGCGGTGTAACAGTGCAGTCAGCTCCTGCCGGGGTCCAGATTGCCTGAAAAATGACCGGTGATGATTGCAGACCCCCCCCACGCTCCCCAGTGTTCAACCTGCAAAGGTTACAAGGCAAAAACGAGCCTGTAAGGCAGCAGGGTGGCGTCTGCTCCGCATGTGTACCTGTCTGATTGGATATTCATTCAGGGTCAAAAGGTCAAATTTGGTTCATTAATCTGTTAAACCTTTTCTAAAGCTTGACAACAGACTGCTGATCCCTGCGCTGAAAGAGCCGCTTGAAAAACGAGAACCGATGAACAATCGCTGCCTCTCCCTCTCGCCCTCCAACACCCGCTCTCTGAATTCATCACGTTGTAGTTTTGCATAATCCATAGGGCTGATTAGTCCTTTGTATTTTTATATGGCAGTGATTCTTCAGATTGAAGAGACCGAATCTGTTTAGGGGTTATTCAGGGCACGAAGCGATTATATCCCCCATTCTGAACTCAGCAGCCTTTAACACTTTATTACCAGCCAAATATAATTTCTAGAACAGGATGTGATGATCAAATCAGTGATTCACAATCTGTTTTATCTGCTTTATGAGACCCATAACAAGCATCAATGCAGAGAAGTGATCTAACAAACTAAAATGTACATTTGGGCTTTGGTTTATTATTAGTGTGAATAGGTTGTGCAGTATTTCACAAGAAAATAATACAGCACATATTTCTTTTTCATTGGTGCAGTTTTGTTTATGTACCCTAATCATCTTCTGACCATGCAAGGATTTTTTCTTTTAAAGGTCCTGAAGTTTCTGACCCTCATGTTGAGACTTTGCTTCACATGCTGACTGAAATAAGTCAGTAAGTACGACTTAAAATCACCCTCTGTACTGTAATAACTGTGTGTGTGCAGGAGAAGAGAGTCGTGAACGATTGGAAACCCGGAACGCCTCGTGGCCGGAAGACGTCGGAGGAGAGCGAGGGCCACAGAGGGCCGGGCGAGGGCCACAGGGGACCGGGCGAGGGCCACAGGGGACCGGGCGAGGGTCACAGAGGGCCTGGCGAGGGCCACAGAGGGCCTGGCGAGGGCCATAGAGGACCGGGCGAGGGTCATAGAGGACCGGGCGAGGGTCACAGAGGGCCAAGCGACGGCCACAGCCCCCCCAGAAGGACAGGATCTGGACGAGTGGGTCGGGGAGGGCAGAGAGGAGGAGGAGGTGGTGAAAGAGGAGGTCGGCAGGATAGGAGAGACCGAGAACCCAGGACACCCAGAGATGGAGAACCTGGAGAGCCAGGAGGACAGGGACGTAGAGGAGGAAGGAGAGGAAGAGGAGGAGGAGGAGAAGGAGGAGGAGGAGGGACACCAGGTGGCATGGACAGAAAATCCAAGGTGAATGTGGATAAACTAGTAAATTTAATCACAATGAAACATTGACATTATGACTTCCTGTATTTGTGAAATGATTAATTGTGATCTGTCACTAATGATGCTGCCGTGTGTTGTTTTTTTGGGGGCAGGAATGGGAGGAGAAAAGGCGACAGAACATCGAAAAGATGAATGAAGAGATGGAGAGAATAGCAGAGTATGAGAGAGGACAGCGGGTATGAGAGTCACTGTTGTTCGTCTCTACAACCTTTTTAAGAATGAAATTACAAATTCTTAGTGTTATAAATTGTGTTTTAGTAAGAAACCAGCTCGTCTTTACTCAGGCTTCAATATTTTAACCTTGACAAGCTGTGGTCTATATGAAATAGAGGAAACTGGTTAAATGTGACAGAGTATTTATCTTGTGCAGTGATTACGTTTAGAATTTCTCTCCATAGCCGGATGGAGACAAGCCCATCCGTAACTTCCTGGACGACCCGAGACGTTCAGGTCCAGCACCAGACATAGACCGCAAGGAGGGCAGCAGGAGACATGTACGAAACTGGGGAGGGCTGGACTTCGACAACGTGAAGACAGGAACTGAACTGGAGAAAGAGTGGACTGTGAGTAATGTCATCCATTTGTATATTTACATTTTTATACTTCCTACTATAGTATCATTCATTTCACTCAAACACACAAAATTCACTGGTTTAGAGTCGGAGGCCTGGTCCTAAAGGCTCCGTGGACATGACCATGTCTATGACCGGCCGGGAGAGAGCAGAGTACCTGCGCTGGAAGAAGGAGCGCGAGCAGATCGACGAAGAGAGACTAGCACGCCATCGTAACGCCACCGGACAGTGGAGACGAGAGTGGGACGCACAGAAGACGGAGAACATGTAAGATGATGTTTTGTTTTGTTTTTTTTAAGGAAAAAATGAACCTTTATTTAACAAACTTTCTCTAGTGGCATCTAGTGTTGAGGTTGCAGATTGCAACCAACTAACTACACCTCCCTCTCCAAGTGTGTAAGTGGCCCACCTCAGTGTAGCAATGAGCCAGTGTTTGGTTTGTCCATTCTGGGCTACTGTAGAAACATGATGGAGGCTTTGACCACTCTCCTGTGAGCTGTGCAGTTGTGTCCGAACCATCAAGCTCAACTGAATCGTAGGATAAATGCGTTTCATTCAGACAAATGAAATCTGGCTCAAGGGAATGAAGTAGTACTTTTCTGAGTTTACAGTTTGTTGTCCATTAATATTCCAGTCAACTAACAGAAAGTGTTCAGTACTTCCAGACCGGGTATGATCTCCTCATACCGGCCTGTCCGCTGATCCGGCTCCCGTGGGGGGTGAGCTTGACCAGTCGACCATTGCCAGCCAAGTAAAAATCCTTCCCGGCTGGAGCTTCTCTAAGGAGAGTCCTGAAATTAAAATCCAGCAGCCGTTCCACATGCGATTTCTCAGATGACACATAAACTCTCTGGAGGCGGTCGCTGTGCGTAAGATTTGCTTTTCTCCGGAGTACAGACACTTTCTCCTGGACTGAATGTAGTTCCACCTTAAACTCTCCTGGTTTGTGTCCTCTCGCCTGGATACGTTCTGCAGCAACAGGGTTGGACGCCGGGTCGTAGATGAGGCCTTCATGCAACAAATCTGTCACTTAAGCCATCAAATTCTCATTATTGTCTTGTGGTAACCCAATTATTACCAGCAAGACATCTTCATCAAATCGTTTCCTCTGGATAGCTTTTTCAGTAATTTTCTACTCTAATCATTTCCACTCTAGAGCTCAGAATGCCGACCTCTAGCTGACTGTTTTTCTAGCTCTTTCTTCAGAATATCTTGACTTTCTGAGATCAGCTTCTCCAGCAATCCACTCAGACTGTCAACTTTACTGTTGATTTGCTTTTCCATTGTGTTTTGCATATGGTCTATTTTTGCATTAAGCAACTTTAACAGTTCATTCATTAATGCAGCGTTGTCTGGTGTTATCAGTCACAATCTTGCTCAAATCAGGGCACCTCCAGACCAGTGCAGGGTGCACGGATTAATGCTTGAAATAAGTTATTTCAATTAAACACCCAAAACAAAATTGCCATAATTTGGTTAAAGCAGGAAAGTCAGTAAATCAGTGTGCACATCTATAAATGAATGTGGGTGATTCTTACAGTATCTGCTGTCCACAGCTGCTTTGTACTGTATGAAAAACTTCTCCTTCAGTTCAAGTGAGGCGTCAGAGCGCAGCGTCGTTACAAACAGCTGTTCACTGTTTACCTTCATAAAATCACCTGAAAACGACACCAGGCTGCTACAGAATAACCACACACACCTCTACACACATCAGACTGGTCGGTTATAACTCGATGTTCTGCCTTTTTATGAAGGAGACGTCAGGTTAGCGGGGCTCATCAGCCTCTTTTCCAACTTTCTTTTTAGCAAAAGTAGCATCTCATGTTTTATCCTTGAGACACATCATGATGCGAACGCTGTTGTGTAACAATTACTAAACTATGTGACCATTTACAAGGTGAGATACGTTAGAATTATTGCTGAAAATAGCGAGAAAAAAAATTGCTTAAATAGCAGCGGTCTGATGTAAACGGCTTCAACAAATTAATGTCTTTATTTATTTATTTATTCATTTACTTATTTATTTCATTATTATAGCAACTAACTGGTGGAAAAAACCTGCTCCATCTGTCTTTGGCTGCAGATTTGTGATGATGTGTGTTCATGTCGTGGCGCTCTGAATCATCCAGACATTTCCTGAAGAAAAGCTTTCCGCTTGTTGAGCTTTAAGTCTTTATCACGTTTAACTGTGATCGGCACAACTGTTTCAGAGCTATGAGACCAGTGATGTGACTGGCTGAGAGACTATTTATTAATCACCACACCTGCTGATCTATATTCACTCAGCCCTTTTGCACGTTGTTGTCTGTACAGTCTATAGGTGAGAACTACAAGTTTGACAATGAAAAAAATCTGGGTTTGTTAGAAAGTAGTGAAGTTAGCAAACCTTCCGGCTACATTAGCTGCTACTAGCATCACACACTTGAATCTGCAAAGTTGAATGAATCGAGTCTAGTTGCTTTGTGGGTAGTGTAGGCACCAGGAAGAAGAATTTGTGAAAACTGTCCATCATCATTCCAACAATATTATAAGAGTGCAAAGCTAAATTGGTGGAGAACTCTTTTAACAAAACCAGAAAGCACTCTAAGTAATAAAAAGAGAGCAAATTGAGAATCAGATGTGGATATTTTAAAAATGTGTTTGCTATACTTTAGCTAGCTCGTTGTTAGTAAGTGAGCCAATTTTCCTCTATCGGTCGGTTTTTGAGTTTAATCTGCGGTGTCTCTGGTTTGCTGTCAGTATTATATATAAAACTAAACCTAAACACAGTATGTCGAGTCTCCTGCTTCGTCCTCATCCTCGTCAAACAAAGACTGGAGACAGAGAAGAGGTGAGGTCAATGGAAAATGTGTGAGTGCCTGTCAGTTGGGATGAAGATGATGACCGAGTGTCGTGACGAGAAAGACACACACATATACAGTGTGAGTGTGTGTGTGTGTGTCTAACCCTGCGGCTTTTTTCACAGGTTCAAGGAGGACCCATATGCAGCGGCAGAGGGCATCACATCAGAGCAGGGCAGCAGGAGAGGCAAGTCCCCCCCCCCACACACACACACACACACACACACACACACACACCTCTGTTGCTGTGGTTACACAACAGCTGGTAGGACTAGGACAGCAGCAGACTCTCGGTCACCTCCATCCCATGTCTCCGCTCTTCTGACAGCGATGTCTCTCCCGACACCGTCGTCACTCACACACACACACACACACACACACACTGTAAACACACATCACAGGACACAACACCGTCACTCTCCTCCAGCTGATTAAGGCTGTTATGTAAATGAGGGTTGATTAAGCTCGTTATGTAAGTGCTCAATGTATTTCCCTGGAGTTCAAATCAACCTCTTAAGCTGCGGTCGTGCTGATCTTAGAGGAGCTGTCAGAGGGGCCCCAGTTTTCATTTATAGCTGCTAACTCACTCTCTTTCAGGGAAATAAAGGTAAAAACAACAACAACAACAAGAAAAACCCAGATCAGTCCCGACCATTATAAACCAGCTGTAAAATATTTCAAAAAGATGCACAACTTCCAGTATGAAGGCTTTGTAATTAACCATTTCCCACTTCTAATTGTTGTATAATTTCCTGATTAATCAGTTATAGTATAAGATGTCAAACATAAAAGCTGCCCATCACATCAAAGTTATGTCTTTAAATTCATCTGACATGAAGCCAAAAATCCACAAAATAATTAACTTTGTCTTAGTAGCTATATTAAAGATGTTTACATGGTTATGATGGCTTTATATGTCAAACATTGCTCTTGTGGACAAGGTGTTTTTATGTGTGTGTGTGTGTGTTTGATGGCCGTACTGTACTGTAATGTGTTTCTCTGTGTGTGTGTGTGTGTGTGTGTGTGTGTATGTGTGTGTCCTCTCTGCAGCCCGGGGGCGTAACTTTCGTACAGAGCCTCGGGGCAGGGCCTCAGGTTAGACAACAGCATGGGACTGAGATTAAATCATGTGTGCTTTGTTCCATTTGTGTGTCTGTCCGAAGCACGACGGCTGCACCCAAAACCAAACTCACCCGCCTGTCAAACCATTTCATCAACTTAGTCCACCGTTCAAATACCATTTTTAATAGTAGTTTGCACTTCAGTCCTCACAATCTTAAACTTCCTAAAGGTTTTAAAAGTATGAAAACATCTTTATATTTTAATTAGTGCACAACATATGCAAATTAATAGAGGATATATCATGAAAAAGCAATCTACTGAACACAGCTGTACCTTTTTATGTTTCTTAACAATACTTTAATAATAATTCCTGATTTATTTTTACTTATTCTACCTTATATTATTCCCATTTTCTGTCCTTAGGTTCCCTAATAGGTCTGGCTAATTATCTTAAAAGCTCTTACAAAGTCTTAAATGTAGCTTTCGGACACTTGCAAATACTCTGGAATTGGGCCTCGCTCTGCCCATTAAGCTACACAGACTCCACGTTAAATTTCAGCCATTTGTCTCAAATTTGTGTAAAATCAGTCAGCTTGTTTCCCGACCGTACAGACTGTCAAAGTGAAGGTTTAACCTTAACCACAGTCCGGTCGCTGTCAGGGTTTTGCTTTGGAGTTGGGTGAGCATCTGTAAGGATTTGCTAATCTTCCCTTGAGGCTGGCAACGCTTCAAAAGCTTCTGACTGCACACACGCTGACCTCAGGATGTCAAACAGTGTTTGTAAATAGTTCTCGGTGTTTGCGTCACCTTCTCTCACCACCTCTTGGGTGATGTTTGCCCTTTGGATGGCCAGTCAAACTACTATGTGCAGCGTACCAGCTCCTCCTGTGTCTGTGCTGCACTGTGAGAAGGTTCAAACAAAAAACCTGAGAATTATTTTTAACCGCTGTTCACTCCTGGTTTCTTCCATTTCCCCCCTTCTGCCTGACTGTAACTGGAGTGTATATTACAGATTATGGCATTACACCTGCCCCACATTAAAGCCTGCACTCGCTTTGGCTGTGTGTGTGTGTGTGTCCATATTGTGTGTGTGTGTGTTTCGTTTCTCTCCACCATTTCTAATTCGTTGAATGACTTGAGTGTCCTCTTCACAGCCCTGGGCTGCTCTGTTCAATCTCCTCATCTTCATCCTCTCAGTTTTTTTTTTCTTTTCTCCTCACTGATCCCTTCATTTCTTTTGTATCTTTCTCTTTCTGACCTTTTTTTTTTTTTTATCACATCCTCCTCTCCTCTTCCTCTCTCCCCCTCTTCAAGCTCTTATCCTCCTCCCTCTCCACATCCTCTCCCTCGTTGGAGCTTTCTGTCTCTGACCTTTCTGTCTCCTTACTTTCTGCTCTTCTCCTCCTCCTCTTCTCATCTTTCCTTAACTTTGACTGCTTTCTTGTTGGAGTCTGCTTCTCTTCCTTCTTTTCTTTTCTTCATTCCTCCATCGTCTGCATCGTCACTCTAACTACTTTTTATTTACTTCACTTTCTGCTCTCAACTGTCACAATCTTTCTATACTTGCATCTTTTCTTCTCCGTGTTCCAACATTTTTCTAATTATTCATGTTTTCCTCCATGATTAAATCAGAGGATACATCAAGTGGTCTTTCTTTTTGTAACAGACTGATTACGACTGAAAAAAGAGAAAATTACTCTTATTACTTTGAGAGGGTTTGTTACAATATTTCATAGATATAATGCACAAACATTTAAGGTGGTATTCAAAGTGAAAGTTTCCAAAAGCTCATAGGATTTAACCCCTAACCTGAAGTTTTCAAAAATGTTTTTGCCAATTGGGTGTCCTTGTTTTTTTGTTTTTTTTAGCAGTTTTGTTGTTTTCTGCTCTTTTGCCATCCCTAATTATAATATTTATGTAAAAACAAAATAATTCACCGCATCTGAAATGTATGTTTTGGCTCTTTTCGGCTCTCTGCATTTTAATCATCCTCTTTCACATACAACGAAGAAACATGAGGAACCAAAATCTGCAGAAGCTCCTCACCCTCCTACTTAGAGCCATCCATCACCCACAAGCTAACAAGTTAGATGTTTGACATCGTCTCAGAGTTCAGATGGACTCTGCAGCAGTTTGACGCTGCAGTTGACCAGGACGACTCTGATGTTACATAAGACATTGAGTCTCAGACTGCAGCAGCAGAAAGAAGAGAAACATACGGAGGGATGAGCAAAATATGTTCCTTAAATTTCTTAAATATATTTATTAGAGACTAAAGAGAGAGACTTAATTTGTTAGACTCCACTCTTGTTTATTATTTAATGAAGAATATGGTTAGTATGATGTTAATTTAGTGTGCAAAAAGTATTTTTATATATTTTTTTCTTATAATTTTAACTCTAGATCTTAAGTCTAGTCTCATGTAGATGCCTCAATACTGTAAGTTTATCCAAGTTGAGGTAGACATTCATAAAGTCATGCCAAAATAAAAAAAAACTCTTCATTTCAGGCACATTATAGTTCATGAGGAAAGGTCTTGGTTTGATAAGTCTCTCCCTTTTTTAAAAATTGTGATTATGTCTTGTATTTTTCATACATTCATATATTGACACACAGTATGTGCCTCATCTGGTTCATGCATTTTGGTTCCTGCCTTTTTAAAAACTTGACTTGCATGTATGCATCACTTGTTGCACGGTACCTTGGTCATTTGAGCAGCAACTGTGACCACGATAAACACGCGTCCATCACTTCTTTTCACTTCTCTCAGCCCCTCTCCGCTCTTATTTACCCCTGCCACCTTTAGTATTTCTGAAATGTTGTTTTGCGATACTTCATTTACACTCTCTATCAATATCTCCTCCAGACGACAGTAAGCGACCTCCTAAAGCGCCGACATTCGGCGACTTCCTGTCCCAGGGCAGGACACAGGGGCCCCGAGGGGAATGGAGCCGAGGAAGAGGAAGAGGACAGAAACAGAGCTACAGGTAAATCTGAAATCTTCATACCACAGCGTCACTTTCTGTCCTCTACCAGACGTTACAAAGACCATCAGTTCATGCTAAACCAAGTCTGCTGGAGAACTTATAGGATGATGAAACTAACCTTATAGGAGACAATACTGTTGTCATGAAGCAACTAATTATTTTCAAGATTGGTTTAAAGGTTTAGCTTTTATTTTTGATTATTCTTCAGTCTATAAAATGTTAGAAAATACAACAAACGTTCATCACAAAGTTCCAGAGTCTAAGATGTCATCTTTAAATCAGTTGCTTTGTCTGAATGGTGGAGATTTATTTGATGATTTTTACTATTTTCATTTGATACATTTAGTGAAACTATTAAATTCTTAATATTATTATTATTAGCAGAGTCTGTTAAATCACTACATGGAACTTGTTCTTTCTGCTTTTCTTATTAATAATAGTTTCAGTTTGTTGGTCTGTTTTTGTGACTCTACGCTGCACCACAGCATCTGTTGTCTGTTGTTTTTCACCCACAGAGGCTCTGAAACACTTCACTTCACAAATCTTGCTCTTAGCATTTTTGTATTGTTGTTGTTTTCTTCCTTGGTTTATAATATTGTTCACTGCTTCTTACGTCGTGTGTGTGTGTTGAACTTGTGACGTATCTGACAGCATGCATGACAACCGCTGGGAAGGAGAGAAAGAAGAAGAGGAGGAGAAGGAAAAGGGGGACAAGACGAAGAGAGAGGAGAAGACTAAGAAGAAGGAGAAAGAAGAAGAAAAATCCAAACCTCCCACCACACAGAAGGTAGAGAGGAGCTTCTCTTGGATTAATATTGCAAGCAAAGTACCTCAACATTAATATACATTACATACATGTTCACATTTGATAAATGTTTCCTTTTACAGTCTCGGTCTTGCTGAAAATTGATGATGAAAAATTCTGAAAAAAGATTTCACAGCCATCATCTCAATATAGGTCAATATAGGTCCAAACTCTTGTCTAGTGCTTTTACAAAAATCTCTTTCCGTCTTCTCTCAGGTGGAGGAGAAAGAAGGAGACGGAGAGGAAGACGACGAAGAATGGGAGGACGCCAGTGATGGAGAAGAAGTCGACGAAGGAGTGGAGGAAGGGAGCAACGCTTCCGAGGGAGAAAACGACTCCAGGGGCGACGAGAAGAAAGACACCGGGAAAGAGAAACAAGCCACGAGCAAAGACAACTCCCCTACATCTCCCAAGCCTCGTTCTCGAACAACATCGGCGGGAAGCCCCAAAGAGCAGCGGACCCCCAGGCCGAAGGTCCACATCCCCTCCCCGTCGGCGGTGCAGGAGTCACCCGAGGGAGGAAAACCCCTCAGCCCCTTCTCCCCGCTGGACGGACACCAGCCCGTCACAGACTGGGGGGAAGAGATGGAGATGCTGTCGCCCCGGAGCAGCATGGGAGGAGAGAGCCCACTGAAACCCCCCAGCACTGAGGCCAGCCCCTCCCAAAAGAAGGAGCAGCAGCAGCAGAAGGAGGAGGAGGAGGAGACGAAGAGTGAAGCTGCCACCTCTGATGAACCTGCTGAGCCACAGAAAGAGGAGGAAACAGGTAGGAGCAGATACCTTCAGTATCTTTAGTGCTGTGAGGTGATGCTGCTGTATATTGTTCCTCTCACTTTCATCTCACAGCCATATTAAGACAAACTAATATCCCTGATGACATTTAAATTAAAGTATTAAATTAATTAGAAAATAAATTAGACTTGTCAGTTGAAGCCTTTCTCAGAGAGAGTTTTATTAAGAGATGACCGGGGTCAACATGACGCTGCACAGACACCTCTGAAGAACAATTAATCACGAAATATTTTGGTCTTCAAGTGTAATAAGTTCTCTTTTTTACCAAACCTTCTACAGTGTAAATAAAACTTGTAACTTGGCAGTGTGTAACTCATTTTTTAAAACGTTATCAGGCTCAGCTGTGTCATTAAATTATAGGTTTTGTCCAAACGTTGTTATTACATGTTGAAGTCTGATCATCGGCTCTGTTTTCTCTCCACTTATTAAACTGGTTCTAATCTCTGATCTCTGGCTTCACATCCCTGAACCGTCAAATAAACGGTCGGTATCAGACTGTCGGCTGAGCCAGAACTGCTGTCGCATGTTGGCTCATGTTTTCTGCTCGTACAACTCACTGAATTTCATTTGAATTCAGACTGAGCTCTAAGATAAGAAGAGGAAACGTTGAAAAGTGTTTCATGTTTCAATGATTCAGCATGACCGACAAAACAACACAACTAACACACGCTGGCTCTTATTTCTCTCCGTAGTTTGTTTTGGACGGCGGTATGCACCCAATCATGGGTTATCTTCTGTTCATAATGGGTAGAATGACACTGAAACTAAAACCAGTCGACTGATATCAACATCTGTCTCTCTCTCAGTCAGTCTGCTCTCCTCTTGATCTCACAACCTCTGGATAGAAAGTTGATTGGAGAAGAGAAATGTTGTTTATGTAGCTCTCCTCTTCTGTCAGTTTGATTCATGTGTTCTCCGCTGCTTTCCTTGTCTCATCTTTCCCTTCCTCTTATTCTCTCCATCCTTGGCGCCTCATCCACTCCCCTCTACTTTATCCTTTCCTCCCCCCTTATCCGCACCTCCTCTCCTCCCTTTCTGCATCCCTTCTCTCCCCCCGCCCCCTCTCTCTCTTTGTAGCCATAGAGGTTTCCTCGTCTCCAGAAAAGACTAAACCCCAGCAGACTGTGATCGTGACAGAAGCAGAAGAGTCGGTCCCCACAGACTCCCCGGCTGCACCGCCATCTGACCCTGCACCTCCATCTGACCCTGCACCTCCATCTGACCCTGCACCTCCATCTGACCCTGCCCCGCCATCTGACCCCGCCCCGCCATCTGACCCCGCCCCACCATCTGACCCTGCACCTCCATCTGACCCCGCCCCTTCATCCGACCCCGCCCCGCAATCTGACCCAGCCCCGCCATCTGACCCCACCCCACAATCTGACCCCGCCCCGCCATCTGACCCCGCCCCGCCATCTGACCCCGCCCCGCCATCTGACCCCGCCCCGCCTGAGGTCTCTGACTCTGCTCCCTCTGAGGTCAGTGAGGCTGCTGTGACGGTGGACCAGGATGCACCTGCTGCCCCTTCACAAGGTAAAAAACAAACACAAAACAAAAAACCCACTACACAGGTAGAGGCACGCGTCACTGCTTGCCTGGCAGACAGCTTGTGTTCCTTCAGGTGAAGGGATGCTCGCTCCAAGATGCGTCCATCATCACTGACCATACTGTACTCAGACTGCAAGGAACCTCAGTGTGATCCTGCAAGACAAACATTACAGTAATATCTTTTAGCTCCTGAACAAACCAGGAGGATTTAAACATTTTCTCACCAGGGAGGGAGGCGGCACAGGTGCACCTCCCTCCTGGACAGAGCCAGAATACTGCTGCAGCTTCTGTCTTCAGCCTCCTCCTCTTCCTCTTCCTCTGGACGATTGGCCGCCCTGTTAGTCCCCTCAGTCAAAGGCTCCACTCTGTCCCGGCACCGAACACGCTCTTAGTTGTTCGTTTGAGAGGAATGCACTTTGTTTTTCATGACATTTAGCTCTTGTTCTTAATGGAAGTCGAATGCCTTTCTTGAAAGCCACTTTGGAAAAAAGTAAAATTAATCCAGAGTAATGTAATTATCACACTTTGTTTAGTTTCAGTAACAGATTGATGACTTTGAAGACTTATCAGACGCCAAAACAACACTCAGTGGTTTATGATACCGCAAGACGGGACTCTGGAAAGTTATCACTGCTGCAATTATTTTATCTTTTGTCATGACAATAACAAAGTAAACAGTTACAAATTAATCTAGCAGGAATGTGCACTTGAACATATTTGATAGGCCGAAGCTTTGCCTTTTTTATTTTCAAGCAGGGTTTAAGCTGAACACTAACTTAGAGGAAAAAAATGAACTAAAATAGTTAAATAAAATACATCTTGACTGATACAAACTATTGGAAAAATCACTTGAATAGCTCGGACACCATCATGTGCTTTTTCTCTCTCTCTCCCTGCCAGCAGACAAAGCGGACACCCCTCTCTCTCCCGCCATCCTGGAAGCCGAGCAGAGCTCCTCTGAGCCAGCAGGAGAGAAAGATAACGACCCAGCGTCCTCTGAGACCGACGCCGCCGCCTCTACAGCAGAGACAGCCGAGTCCTCAGAGCAGCCTTCCTCAGGTGCGGTCCGTATCACTGACTTTGAGACGGTGTCTTACTGTAAGAAATCCCCCGCGCACCTCTAATGTCCTCTCACGCTTCACTCGTTCTCTCGTCAATGTGCCGGTGTGATATTCCCCCCCGTCTTCATGCTTCTTGTTGTGGCTCTCTCGCTTTTTTCTTTTCTTTTTTTTTTTTTTTTGTTGTTGCTTTTTTTTGTTCCTTCCACTGCTAAATAAATAATGACGTGAGCTGTTTGGTGGCATGACAAACCCCAAAGATATATTTATACACTCACAAGCCTGGTTTTTTTTTTTTTTTTGGATCATCTAACACGAGCTTGTCACAGCACCACTGCCTCCTCCAAAACCAATCAGGACCCCACTTCCTGTTTGAAACTCCTCCTGTGATGGACTGAAAGTACTAACTCCTCCTGTAATGTTGCATTTACTCCTCGTGTGGTGTCTACTCCTCCTTCTCCTCCTCCTCCTCCTCCTCCTTCTTTTTTTATGTTTCTGTGTCTTCCATTTTGGTTTCATCCTTCTGTGGCTGTAATGATGAAAACGCTCACAGCGCTGCATGTCCTGCTTTACCGAACCTCTCGTTCTCTCTCCTTCTGGATGTTAATGAAAGTCTGTCTATGAAAAGACTGATGTGAGGAGAGAGAACGGGAGGAATCACTGTACAATGTGACCCCCTTTTTGCTTTGTGTGTAGCCTGTTTTCTGTACGTTCATGACATGTTGGGAACCAGATGTTGTTCAGCCAACATGGACGACAACATGAATCTGAGCAGAGCCAAACGAGAGACACTTTCTCTACACATCAAATATTAATCTGTTTATTTTTTTGATTTCTGACCAGAAAACAAAACCTCACAGGTTGAAACGTGAAAAAAATATGAATCAGAACTTTTTCTTTGGTTTCTCTGCACGGCTTCACTGACCATGTTGGCTTATAGTGTGTTTGTGTCTGGTGCTTCTTCTTCTTCTTCTCCCCTGTATGTCTCAACTATTTCCCCTGATGAAATACTTTTGTGAAGTTGTTTTTCATCCCATAAAAAGTCTTTGTTGTTGTTGTTGAGGGTGGTGCAGTCGTAGATTCAGCCCGAAAACAAGCGTTTCCTTGAAGTTCTACCGCATGATATCAGCACTCGGTGGATCGAAAGCACATCACGGTACCAAAAATCAATCATTAGTTTCCATTCTCACTCACTCTGGTTAGAGTTGGTGTTCTTATAGAGCCCACGGTGGTTTAAAATGAGCGACGTGAACACACCACAGACTAGAGGAGGATCAGCTGCTCTCCTTACAACCACTTAGCTTGTGGTGGTTTCACTTTAGCTAATGGCTAAGTTTAAAAAAAAAAAACAAATAATTTTAGGTCAACTTGCTCGTAGGCTTCATTGAAAACCCAGTTAGCTGCTTAGAATCACAGAGTACAAACATCAGACAACGGAGCTTTGGTTGTGAAACCACATGAGAACTGAACTAGTCTTTCTTTACAACTTTAAAACCCCCGCAGTGATCCGTCGTGGTTGTCTCGAACATTAAAATTAATAAACTGTAGACCAGTAGACTAATTTGACCCTAATTTGTGAAGGATTGAATGTTCCAGCATATTCTAGGTTGCTGTTAAAGGGTGAAAGGGTGCAGCTGGTTTGTGGTTGTTTGAACAGGTAGAGCTGAAACAATCAGTTGATTTAATCGATAAGTCAACTGGCAGAAAATTCATTTGTAGCTAATTCGATAATCAGTTAATTGTTCGAGTCAATTCTAAGCCAAAAATAAGCCAAACATTCTCTGGTTCAGCTTGTCCAGTTTAAATATTTGATCCTTTTCTCGTTCACATGATAGTAAACTGAGTGTCTTTGGGTTTTTGACAGTTGGAAACTTTCTGACATTTTATAGACCAAACAATTAATGGATAAAATAATCGAAGTTAGTTGCAAGCCTGTGAAAGTGTCCTTCACCACAACAAACTGGCAGTACATGTTTGTCAGTCTGTTGTTTACTTACATGCTTCAAGAGACGTGAAACATGTTGAAATTCTTTTTAAATTCTTAGTTTTTGTTGTTCAGCAGAACAAGGAAGAAGCAGATGAATAAGTTTTAATTGTAAGGAAACGCTGCTATTGTCTCCTTCTGTTCTTCAGTGTAAAAAGCTCTGATTGCATTTACACTTGTCCTGATGACTCATTTGAGATAAGCAGCGCAAGTAAGATGAGCTCATGTGGGCATTGTGTGTGTGTGTGTGTGTGTGTGTGTGTGTGTGTGTGTGTGTGTGTGTCGGTGTAAGTGTGTAACAGTGTAGTTGAGTGTGTTGGTGTCAGGGTGGAGATCAGGAAACCAGGGAAATTAGAGGCACAATTAAGTTTTTTAAAAGGCTTTTCAGAGGAAATGAGCTGCGGCCTGCTGGACAGATGATGGTGCAGATAGAACGGAGCCCGTTTGAAGTGCTGAAGTCTTGATTGAATTAAATCTTGTGATGTTTCTGAGGCTCCACAGTCGATAATCTGACTGCGGATGGAGATGAATGACGTGAATCGTATGAAAGTACCCGGAAAAACACTACTTTCAAAAACACTAGAACTGCTCCAGTGATCTTGTGTGAGCATAGTGAGAAATGTCAGTGTGACGTTCAGCAAAGAAAAAGTATTTATCCTCCTTTAACTTCATCCAGAGTGATGTTTACAGGTGAACTTTCACTACTTATTCAGCTATTCAGCATGAGATGAAAATGACATTTTTCACTTTAAGTAATTTTCCATATACATGTATCATATTTAGGGCTGTAACAGATCATTAATCAATCTAGTATTAATTATTTATTGATCTTTTTATTATCTAAAATGTCAAAAATTGCAGAAAAATATCCGTCACAAGTTACTGGAGCCTAAAAATGATCCAACAGTCCAAAGATTTTCTGATTTAATAACAATTGAAACTGAGACAAGCAGCAAAACTTCACATTTGAGACACTGGAGGCAAATATTTTGCATTTTTTGGCTTAAAAATAAAAATTACTGTCAGTTAAAGTAAATACATTTTATGACAGGATAATGTCATAATCAAAACACTAGTTGTGTTCAGGATCAGGAAAGCGTCGGTGCACATCCGGTACGTGAAACAGTTTTTGCAGCTGTGTGATTTCAGTATTGATTATCAGGCACTTCGCATGTGATCATTTCTCCCATTTAGCGGTGCAGAGTAGCTGAATGGGCAGAGTAATGACGGCGGTAATGCTGCTAGACTCCCAGAACCCCCCCCCCCCGGGCCTGCTCGCTCTAAAAATGTGCGCACTTATGGTACCGTGATGTGCTTTGGATAAAAGCATCAAACACAATGAGACAGGAACACACACACACACACACACACACACACACACATATGTATAAGTTCTTGGCCACCATGTGTGACCCCCCCCCCCTCCCCTGCACCACCACTTCCTGTGTTTGTATCAACAGGCTGAAGCTGCCGGGAACAAAGGGAGGATGGAAGGATAAAAGGAGGAAGAGGCGGACGAAGATCATCACACTACTCATCACTGGAGTGACCATCACACATCTTTTAAAAAGGAAAAAAAAAATAAGAGAAAAAAGACTTAAACCATCATGAGGAAGAGGGGACTGTGCTTTGCCACCATGGAACCGACCTCGTAGGTTCACAGCTCACTCGTCTGTCTGCCGCAGAGCTGTTCAAGTCTTTTTCTTTTTTTTTTCGGATCAATGGGTCTGATCACCTCTGGCAGCCATCTTTTGTCTCACTCTATTTAATGAGATATCAAAATCTCAGTTACTGGTTTTCAGCGCTGAAAAAGGTTAAAAAAAAAAAAGTTTTGCTCTCAGAGCGGAGTCTCTAGGAATGAACTGAGCTTTGTCCAGAGGATCACATGTATAAAATCATAGAAGATAGTTTAAAACACGCTGAGAAAAAAAAAAAATCACTTTTCAGAACATCAGACTTTAAGTTTATGAATCGAGCCGTCGGCGAGCTATGAGGAGAGTTTTAGGTTGCGGCGCTTGCTCGTTAAAGGCTGATCCAGTCTCCTGCGAAGGCCTCTGATAACGCCCCCTGAAATAAAAACCAAGCTGTCGAGCCCGGCACGACCGCAGAGACACCAGGAACCAGTAAGATCCAACACTGAGCCCAAACTGGCCTGAAGTCAGTTTTTAAAACTCTTTCAGCTGACCGTTTTAGATGTCTGCATCTTTTTAGCCATTCTCACTTCACTTTAAGTCCCCTATTTAATATTTATAAGCAGTATATAAAAGTCAATAAATGGTTTATAACACACTATAATGCAGTTGTAAGCAGATATAAGTGTTAATATAAGTAAATGACAATATAATAACACACAGTTGTAATTATATAAAACATGTCGTAATAGGAGAAGTTATAATCGGTGACAAATACTTTACATTAATAAACATGTGAAAGTATCTTTTATATCTGCTTATAACTACATTTATAGTCTCATAAATAATTTATTAAATGTTCGTATCCTGCTTATAAATGATGAAGAGGACTTTAAAGTGTCCGCTCGGCTGTCAGACGCGGTTTAATCTCAGTGTTGGTTAGAAAACGATCACTTATTCAACGATTGATCTGATTCATTTTGTGTCTCATTAATGCTAGCTTGTTAGCTAGCTAACCTTAGCATGTGGTGAGCTAGCCGCCATCTCTCCGTATGTGAACACTTGTGCTCTAGCTAGTTAAAAGCTGCTACCAGGAATGTTAAGTTAGCATTCATTGCGTTACCAGTTTTGCCTGCTGGCTAATTAGCTATTAGCTACAAACTACGGCGAGACTTTTAGTACAAACTACAATTAGAGATAAATTTACAACATCAGCCTGTTAATTTTATCGAAGGACAATTCTGGATGAATCTACACCCACAAAAACTATCTTATTATCAACTCCATCTTTTATTATTTGCACACAGTCTTTCTGAAACTGGTCACCATGACGAATTTATCTGTCTAACTTTGAAAGCTTGTGTTTTTTGAGTGAGTGTGGTGGCCATCTTGTTATTATCACATCACAGTGATCTGGGCTCCATTAGTCTCCATAATGAACAGATGGGTTCCCACCCTGCAGCCTGCCCTGCTCTTTGCTTTCATTTTGTGGCTTTTAATTACTTTTTAAAATCGTACACGGAAATCATTTTTAAAATATAATCCATATCCAACCACATTGACTCTATTTTTTTTTAAATAAATCATGAGAGGGAATACTTTTGAAGACATCTTTTGATCACAAAATGACAAATTCATAACCTGACTGTTTACATGAGCCTCACTGCAGGTAATTCATGATGCTTTAAGTGTAATTTATTTTATGGTTTAAATCAGAGCCAGCTGTGCAGGCTGCTGCTTATATGTGTGTGTGTGTGTGTGTGTGTGTGTGTGTGTGTGCGTGTGTGTGTGTGCGTGTGTGTGCGTGTGTGTGTGTGCGTGTGTGTGCGTGTGTGTGTATGTGTGTGTGTGTGTGTGTGTGTGTGTGTGTTGCAGAATATCTGACTTCAGTGATCCGGTCACAGACGTTTTGATCGCTGTTTTCACCCGGATTAACTCACAGGATCAGGAAGAAACACCATAAAACCTCTGAATCATCATCATCTCAAATCGATCAAAAAACCAATTATGTACTTAGAGCAGTCGGTCCGTTTGCTGTTTTTTTCTTTATATATGTTTTCCAGTGGCGCAGACTGAGCTGTGATCTGATGGGTTGTGAATCATCGCAGGTCAATTCTACAGAAGAGTAAAATCTCTCCCCCTTATATAGATGACACTCTGCCTCTTAAATGAAGAGTTTGTTTTTAAAAAAAAAAAAAAAAAAAATCAAGAGTTTCGTTCCAAAATGGATTAATCATGAAAACCTACTCAGAAATAATATTAGCGTTAACCGGTTTCACATTCAATTTCTATTCATATTTTAAACCGTTTGCATAAAAATTGTGGTGTGAAGTGTACTAACATGAATTACTACAATGAATTTTTTGGGGGCTGCATTTAGTTCATTTTGGAATGAAACCTTTCACTCATACCTCAGCAGACCAAGGGCTTTAGTTTGGTTTGTTTTTGAGTTTGTGCTTTTGTTTTTTTTTTTTTTTTGTTTGTTTTTTTTCTTCTTCTTCTGCGAAACGGCTCGGCCTTTTTGAATCACGTTTTGCCACCGCGGCGTCTCGCCTGTGGCGTTTGAAGATACTGGGATAAATGGGGATGCTTTAATGTTTTCTGTGTTCTGTATCAGAGGAATACAAGTCATGCATTTGAAGTGACAGGAACTGCAATCTGTATAGTTTTTAAATGGAAATAAACATTCCACAGTTGGGTGTTTGTGCAAAATGTAGCCTGTGAGCTATAAAAAAATATTGTTTTTATGTTTTTTTTTTTTGTTTGCATATGGATGCTTCTGAGCTGCGATGACTTGATTGTATTTCAGGCAGTCGATCCTTCGATGTACAACCATTTCTACAACGTCTTCCTGTTTGATAAATCGCTCAAAGGAACTAACAAAGGGGTTTTTTTGCCTTTTATTTTGAAGTGGCGTGCAGCTGTTTTCATGAAATTATCAGGACTTGCATTAATCCAAAATTGTCGCTTTTTAATGTTGTCAAAGCCATTCATGGAAATAAATGTCCCCCCCACCCCCCTCCTCCCCACCCTCCCACCTCCCCTTCATCATCATCAGCTCCACACATCAGACAGACAGCTCAGATGTTTGTACAGCTTTTCCAAAATGTGTACCCACATTAAAATGTCAAGCACGGTGTTGCTTTATCAGATTTTGTTTTATTCTCATTGAGCCAATAAATGTATTTCTCTGATGCTCTACGTCAGATGTTTTCTTCTTCTTCTTCTTCTTCTTCTTCTTCCTGGAGGTGTGAGACAGATAAAAATAGCCGTTTTGCTTAAAGCTGAACAGTTGGATTAAACCCGCCTGATACTCTGTTTAAGTGCAGATCATTACATCCACTGAAACGTGTGCTGATAACCCTGCTGCCCTCCTTCTGTTCATCCACCACGCACACACACAGACATGATTTAATGTCCTGCTCACCAGGCATCGTGTTGATTAGGGGAAAAAACCATTCATGCACACATATTGAACACCCTCAGTGCTGTGTCGTTGTGCATCTTGTCTCGTGCAGGATTTTGACCTTGACTGCTGCAGGACATGAAGAAGAAGAATGGAGCCCATAGTTCTTTTCATCCCCCTGGTAACATAATGAGGGTTAGAAATACACTTTACAGCTGCAGCCTGTGACTCATCTATGTATGGAAAGCATGTTTTATTTTTTATTTTTTTTATGGTTTTGATGTGTCTTTTATGGGCTCTATAGCGACCAGCTTGCTGTGCAGGTTTTTTTTTTTTTTTGCAGGCTGGAGGAGAGAATGAGAGGCGGGGATGATTTGTGGGGAGAAGCTGCTCTGCGCCTGCAGCTTCTCTCCCATCTTTCTGCTGCGGGACGTTTTTCTCAAACTATGACCCAATCGTTGGGTGTTGCGTACTTTCAGCCCCTCCTCGTACCGAAGATGCGTCAAGTCACACGGAAACACATGAGGCGGCGCCGGAAACGCGTCGTATCGTCCTTTCAGAATAATAACCCCACCTTTGAGCACTATGATAGTCCAGTCAGGTTTAAGGCGTTTTGCTCTGTGGTTCAGATGTAATAGGCTGTGGCTAAATCTTTTCTGGTTATATATTTGTTAAAGCATTTATTGATGAACATCTGGATCATCTGTAGTCATGTTGCAGGAGCAGACTTGATCCAAATAAACGGTTTTTATTAAAGTGAAATGATAAAGATCATAAAACATCCCTCTCTGATAAACTTTTCCACTGAGGAAACTCTTCAAAACAGAGTTGATATGTTTGCTTATCAGGTTTATTTGCTCAGTTAAACAAATCTCACACATTCGACACATCTTGCATGTTAAAGGTTCGTCATATAGGAACCTGTAATCACTCAGAGGTGAACATAAGTTAATGCAACATTTAAAAGTTTGGCAAATGGATATTAATGTCTAAAACCTTAATATACAAGTGAATAGAACTAATCACAAACGATCAATTTACTCATTCATCTTGATAAAGATTAATTTTTGCCTGTTTCACACTGGTAATATTTATGGATTTATGGATATTTATGGAGTTTATGGATGAGTAGGAATAAATAAGTGTTTACTTCTTCCTACTCATTTCCAAACATGTAATATTTAATTTGTTCACTGAGATTGTTGTTTAGGTTTGTTGTTTATTTCATTTTATTGTTATTCTTGTTTTGTTTTTATCTGATTTTTTTTATTCTTACAGATTCAAAATAAAAATCAACCAACTAACTAATATTTGCTCCAATGCAAATAATCTAATCCAGTAGTTCTCAAACTTTTTCAAATCAAGGACCTTAAACTAGACCACAGACCCCCATCTGAAAAGATTTTTGCTTTTAGATGTTTTATTACAGAAATTGTATAAAACTAAATAATAAAATAGTCAAACATTCTGTTATTGTGTTACTTATGGATGCTTTTTGCTGGGGACTCCTGGGGGTCTAATAAGCATGTAGCTGATTGGATGAACAGGCAAAACTAAACTATTGATCAGCTGACTTATTAAGAGAGTTCCAGTGAAATAAACTTATACTGCTACAGAGAAACAGTATTGATATGTTGATGCAGGTTGTTCTTGCAGTTACTGGTTTCATTTTTAAAAGTTCCACCGGAAACTGCTTCCTGGAGCCCGGCCAGCTTGACAGTGGTCCCATCCAGCTGGTGCCAAGGGAAAGCCTCCTTGAGTTCAGTTTGCCCGGTGCGCACAGAGGACTCAGAGGGTCAGACAGCTCCACCGTCCTGCGGACACGGCACCGGGGGAGGCGGCGGGACACGAGCAGCTTCTTTGCGGGTTAGACTACATCCTAACCGGACCGGAGCAGAGGAGAACCGCGGAGTGCAGAGAGAGAGAGAGAGAGAGTGAGGGGGGGCAGCTGGCTCTGGTGTCCGGAGTCAAATGAACACACAACACTCAGCGGAGGAAACATCATTGGAGAAGATTTCAGCGCTAATCCCAAGATGAAAGCGGCCGGCAGACAAGGCACCGTGACCGCGGAGAAGCTGAACGGGGACATGAAGCGGAGGCCGAGCTATCCCGGCGAGCTGCGGGCCAAACACGTCAACATGTCAACTAAGATTTGGGTAAAAGTGGCGATGGCGATCGCTTATTTCCTCTGCGTGTCCGTGGCCGCCTTCATCCTGGTGATTTATTATGTGTTTTTCTGGACACCGGACTCGCAGAACAGCACCAACAGCACCGAGGCATCGAACCACACCGACTGCCCGCCGAGGTTTGGGTGACTTTACCGCACGCAGGCTCTGCACGCACGCACACACGCATCTACACACATATTATGTAGGTGAGTGCACGCACTTGACATGAGGCTGCAGCAGGGATGGATGGGACAGGACGCACGCACACACACACACACATACACACACACACACACACACAGACGTCTCTGCATCCAGAGTTTGGGATGCTGACTGAGGACAGAAGGGGGGCAAGTGCTGCCGGGATGCAGCAGTGTACCGCATGCAGGATGCAGGCGGGGAGGGGGGGGGGGGGGGGGGGGTATCTTTATCCAGACACCCAGTCCCCAGACCACATATGTTTTTTTAGCATTTTATTTTAATAGACCCGCAGGACTCTTGCTTCATTGTTCAGTAACAGTAAGTCTTACAAACCACCATGTTGAGGTGTTTGAAGCTTTTGTTGCTTATTTAGTGAATGTTTAACTGTCTTAATCCTACCGACTGGGGTTCCCGCAGACCTCAGAGGTTTACTTTCTGTCATATCTCACAGGTGCTTTATTCTATCATTCCAATTTTTCACGACTTTGTCAATCAATTTTTTCCTAATGACTTCATATTTTTGTTTTCTGTTTTCTGTTTTAATTAATGCTTTTTTAAAAATACCAATGTTTTCAAAAGTCAAAAGCACCCAATCCCGCCTATGCAGTTTTAATAGATGGAACTATTTATTGAGTTCATGTTTTTCCTGGGACCTAATTTTAAAGTATCACACACTGTCAGGGGGGTTAGAGACCCCTTGTCAATCATTTTAAAGGTTTTATGGAAAGATTGTACTAAATATTTATTTTCGTTTTAGACAATATGCAAATTACCTGTAACTTTCCCCAAAATAATAATAATCTGTTTTTTTTTTCCGATGACATTAGTTATATAACTAATATGTTTTGACAGTAGTTTGTTCTTGGGGTCTCCAGGGACCCCGGTCGGTAGTCCTTGTATGTCAAACATGTTGGTAGGATGAAGGTTAATCATATGTGAGGGATGATATGAAGGGTCTCTGACACTTTCCAGTGATTTTAAAACATATCGTTTCTGCCTCCTCAAGAACCCTTCAGTCAGTACCTCCTGCAACCCACACAAGAACAACTTAATACACTAAAGACACACCTCACGGACACTCAGAGCCCCAGAATCCCCTCTGAACCCCTGACCTCCCAGAAGAACATCCCTGGAGACCCCTTGAACCTTCTAAAGAACTACCGAACCCTCTGAAGTACCTCTGAAAGCCCTTAATATCTCTTCTATGATGATCTATAGCACCTTGAACCCTAAGAACCCTCCAAGAGACCTTTGCACCCCCCAAGAACTCTTCCCAGAAACACTGTTACTGACCTCTGCACCCTTCCCTGAAGATCCCCTTAAACGCTACCCCCGCAAAGATCCCTGCAAGAACTGCTGATCCCGCTTCAAGAGCCCCCGAAACCCCCCCCCCCCGAAGGACCTCGCTCTGAGATCTACTGCTTGACACTAATGGAGCCTTTGTTTTTAAAAGTTTGCCTGTAGAGGAATGATTTACTTTTCTCTCTTCTTTTTTTAATTTCTACAGCAGGATGCTGTTTTTATTCAGGTATCTAGAGGAACTTAAAGCGATACTGTACTGTAGCAGAAGTAGCCTAAATTGTGATCTCCGGTAGCTCGCTGTATGAAATGCAAGCCGATCACTCAGTATACTCTCAGTAGTTGCAGCAATTTTACCTTTTTAGAGCAACTTTTGTCTCGCATCACCTCACAGAATGAGCATAAGTATTCAATGCAACGTCACGTTTGTACCTCTTCTCGATGACACGGTTCGTTCACCTCACTTCCTGTTCATAATTAAGGCTACGATCTCTTAAATTTACTAGACTGTTTTTTGTTTACGATGTAGCCTTGAGAATTTATTGTTATGATATGATAAACTATGCATTTATTCCAAGTGTGGTTGTCGTCTTTCTGACTGATGAGGAGACACAGAATTAACACGAGGCTCGTTTCACAGTAAAGGCCAAGCTGACGTCAGCTGAGAGCTCCTGAATTTTACATCTGCAACATTTCTGCTTTTACAAAACAATCCTCTGTGACCTGCATCCACTTTCTGTACAAAACAGTGCTTTGTGAGTCTCTGAATTACACCACGAACAAATGCATAAGTTCATTTTCCCGCTCCAGCATGACGACTGCTTGGCCTTTTCCTCAACCCTCAAAATCCACTGAACTTGCTCATCTTTATCTAATTATTATGCTTTGGTAGGATACAGTCATATGCAGTTACTATCAGTGGTTTTTAGATATGAATCATGTTGGAATGAAAGCCCTCAGATTTTTACAGTGTAGTTTATTGCTTCACTTTCACCATCCAGCATTTGAATCATTTTTCCTCTTTCTTTGCATCAGATAACATTAATTTAACCTCCAAACTCTGCTAGACAAACCTTTACCTCTCAGTAGGGTTGATCAATACTTCAGAATTATCATCTATTGATGGTAATGGTATTAAGATATTCATATGCACAACTCTGTTGTTTAAAATAATGATTTTCCAGTTTGTTTTATTACGACGTCTTTTAGCCCTGATGGTTTATTAATATGAGATTTCTACAGCAAAAAGAGACAAATCAATATAAAGTCAAACAAAATTAAAATGCAAATATTCACACTAACTATAATAAACCACTATCTGAGGCAGACACACAGCTGCAATTGCAACACATCAACACTTATACGGTGTAATGAAACCTAAAGGCTCTGCAATAATGTTAAATCTGGTGATGATTCATCCCTGCTGTAAAGTGTTTCTATTATTATGTCCATGCCCTTTACAGAACACAGTGTCCTGGGGTTTTTTGATCCTGGAACCAGCAGGATCAATCTGACCGAGAGCGAACAAACAAAAGCTTTTTTCGTCACCGTGGCACCTTTGAGCAAAGGTTCGTAACCCCCTGAGCTGCTGAGCTGCTGCTGCAGTGATGCTGATCAGAGAGCAGCGAATGAAGACTTTGATCACAGTTTACAGGTGTGACTGTGAGAAGCAGGATGATGCTGAGGAAGAGCAGCAACACTCTGAAAACCACCAAGAGATGAGTTAAAACTAGATAAATTGAATATTGCACCAAAACAAAAATGTCTAGAGTCGTGATCAAAAGGTTAAAAACCATCACAGAGCAAATCCTTCTGACAAAATCTGACAAATGTGTTACTGATAGTAGTGAGACTCGTCTCCGTCATGTGTTCCAGTAAATGTAATTATCAGTGTTGTTGGATGGGAAGCCGGTGAGGGATCATGTGCTATTTATTTACATTGAATTAAATTAGCAGCTGAAGTGAGTCCTACTGTTTGGTAAGAAAACACTTAAAAAAATGAGTCACTTTGGCCAACGACCAAACTTTTCATCAAATGTAGCTGAAATCCGTCCACAAGTTTGTTTTTTTAAATTTTATTTTCCGGTAACAATCCATCAAATTTAGTGGAGGTAGAAACAACAATGAAGGATTATTATTTGAGAATTTAATAACACTTCACATATAATTTAGTGCAATAACAGCGTTTTTAACAGTCACTAATAAAATCCAAATGTGAACAAAAGAGCAAAAAGTTGAAGCACAAGATGAGAAGAAACTGGCTGAGACGTGTTTTAATGATGGATCTGTGTGTGTGTGTGTGTGTGTGTGAGAGAGAGAGAGAGAGAGTCATTGTGCCTCCTTCAATCAATAATTAAATTAGCAGCTGAACTTGTCAGATATTGTTCTTCCTCACAAGCTGCGCCAGTCGTGACCTGAAGATGAGCCTCGTATGACTCAGCAGAGCTCGCCGTCCTCTCCGGACTGCAGCAACAACAAACGCTCTGCTGCATTTTGAACCAGCTGAAGCTGTTTAAACCTTCATCAGTCGCTGGATTCGGTGTTTGTTTGTTTCTTTTCTTCTGCTCTCAGTTCATAAAAGGTCCAAAGTGAACAAACCGGATGGAAGGTATAAATTCAACTGAAAGGTCTCGTCATCCTTCGCTTGTAGTGATTGAGTCTTAATATCAGCTGTTTCTCAGAACAGGAACAGTGTGCTTCATGATATTTTTAAAAACATTTGGGTTAGTTTGTGGGGAATTTATTAAATTAATTCAGTGACTTGAAATGACACAACTGGCCTGAGAGATTCAGTGTAAGTGGTTCATTCAGATCAGTTCCAGCTGTCATCAGTCTCAACATAATGTAGCCAAAGAGGCAGAAAGACTGAATAGTGTTTATCTCATGTGACACACCCACTTTCAAAGGATATGTATGGATTGATTTGATTGATTAGCTGCCATGTTGGCTGCTTGTGTCGACACGATCTGTGACACCAAGTAGATGCAGACGCCAAAAGTAGCTTGAATGTTTAGGCTGTTATGCTAACATTACTTATTAATGAATTGAGTTGAGTTTATCTTTTAACAGCCTGGGACTCAGAAAAACTTGCGTAATCAACAATAAATAACAAATAGAATCAGCTTGTTGCTTTTTCTTTTCAATGTCTACTTAATTTCTGTTATTAAGTATGTTGTCAGGCTATGATAAACATTTACATACTTACGAATGAATATCTGGCTGCAGCCGTCACTCTGCAGCTCTGCAGACTTTGCAAAAACCTTCACAGCATGCTGCATCTGTAATTTTAAAATGTCAAGCAAACATCTGACATTAGTATGTAATCCAGCACTCCTACACTGCAAACAAGTTGTATACTTTCATATTTTTCTCTTATTTTCTTTCCAAAGCTGAAGCCTCTACATGTGAGACTCTCAAGTGTTCAATAAATCTTGATGAAGGTGTCAGATTGGAGACCAGCCTGGTTTCCTTCTCAAAATCTGTTTCTTTTTCTAACCTTTTATTTCAGCGTCGAGACTGATGAAGGACATGTTTTTATTGGAGCGCCAAGAGGTTTCAAGGTCACATCTGTGGGCGTCTACGGCAGCTTCAGAGGCTGTTTTAGGTTCAACCTCAGGATGTTCGTCAAGGTGGAGTCAAAGTTCAGAGAGACTCAGGATCTGTGACGTCTTTTAAATCACCTCTCGAAACTGATCTTTTGTTCTTTATTAATGCTAGTGCATGTTTTATTGCCAACATGTCTTCTCTGTTCCATTATTTTTGATTTTTATTGTTTTTTAATTGTTATATTATTGTTGGGTATTTCATTCCATTTTAACTTTGCCTCATTTTTTAATTGTCTGATATTTTCTTCATTGCAATCCTGACATGTTCTACTCCTGGTTCAAATTACTTTGTCACTTATTTATGCAGCAAAGTGCCATATAAATAAAGTTTGGGTTTTGTTCTAGATGCCATTTCTGTTGCATCTTTACTGGATACAGTTGAGAAGGAAAAGGAAAGATGAGCCAGGTTCCACACACGGTTGCACACATTATGATAATAATGTGTGAAAAAACTGGCTTGTAAATATACAAACAATCAGACACAGAGTTGTTGTTTTCATGGTACATGTACTAGAATGTGTTTCTCTGGTGTTGAAGAAGCATTAAGAAGAGTTTTGGACTCCAAAAGTCTCTAAATTCTTGTATGATGACAGTATTTTAAATGTAGTTGATCCAGTTTGAACACTCACACCTCGACATCTTTTAATCTGCAAATGACCAAATGAGGGAATACTTGGAGCAGTTTTAAGGAAGCTGAGAGCCAGTCCAGCTGATTCATTGTAAGGAAACTCTGTAATTCTCATAAAAAACAAGAAAGCAAATGAGAAAATATAACACATATAGCTACAATTATTAACATTACAGCTGTAGAGGATGGGATTTGTCTTGCAGTGATGTGTGAATGTGCACAATGACCCTTTTTGTTAACCGTCCTCTTGCACTGAATGTCAGGTCCAGTCAATGTGCACTAATGTCAGCAAGCAAACCTGCACATTCACTGTAGAGGAAGGAAAGTGATTACCATTCAACTGAGATGCCTGAACTCATCAGAGAGCATTAGAGAGTGTAAAGTGGCTGAATCAACACAAAGCTGATTTCCATTTCAGGCCTCCAACCTGCAACGTGACGGGAATGTGTTTCAGGTGCAGAGTTTCAGGCCAAATGTCCTTTTTGGACAGAAGAGCTGCAGCTGACAGTGAATGAACAACAGCAGGGGTAAAGAAGTAAAGGATAATAATAATATTAATTATAATAATATATGTGATTTTAAGCACCTTTCACGTAACTGCAAGAACACTTTATATGCAACATTTATATGTAAAGAAAACAAGCAAACAATAAATACAATGAATGAACCTTGGCACTGCTTATAATATTACACTAACAACTAATGAGAACATTAAACATCTTAAAAATAAAATTAAACATGTCATATTCTGAAAACAGCAAGTGAAAATCAAAAGTTATTAAAAACAAACCTTCAAGACTCATTTTACAGTGAAATAAATCTGCTGCTTTTCAGTATTTTCAGACTTTCAATAACAAACAGTAAGGAAGGTCACAGCATGTGTACCAAGAAAAGGAAACAATGCAATGTTCTTACTCATTTCGGCTGATGTTTTTCTGGACTCATAGTGTTGAGATGGATATTTTGAGTCGTGATATGAAGGATGATGCTTCTGCCGGCTGGAGCTGCAGCCGGTTTGGTTCAGAGCCAATAAGCTCAGTCACCTTCAGGCGAAAAAGGACAGATTTTTCTGTAAACACACATTTTATCAGCAAAAAGGTCGAAGCGTCTTATCGGCAGTAAATTAGCAGATTAGATTCGCCCTGTTTGCCTGAATTCAGTTCTGATGTTGTAAAGCACTTTGGGTTGAAATAAACTACATGAAGGTTGAGATATGAAGTTTAATTGATTGATTTTGCATGTTTTTAGTAGCTTGACATAGACATCTTTCATAGTTTTATGTTTGTGACAATTTCCTCCTGATATCTCCAAATTTATGGGAGAGTTCTGATGTTTTAATAGACCATAAAATACTGTTACGTCACTTTTAATCGGTGCAAGAAAATAGTAACTTTCTTACTGATCACTGTGTTCAAATGAAAGCAAAGAACATCTGATTTCATGGTTTTATATTTAAGGTCTTTAAGGCAATAAAACCTGAGTCTTGTGAAGAAACATGCCAGACAACTTCACCACTTTCGTGCGATACACTTGACCCCCCTGTTAAAGTAATTAGCCGGCCAGTGATCGCTGACAGGATGGATGATGATGAAGTTCCTCTCTGTACGATTCTGAGGACTTTTATTACTTCAGAGGAGGATGGAAAGCAGTGAGGCTGCTCGCCAAACTGCTGAGCTGTGGAGCAGCGTAAATTAGGAAAGAGAGTTTCCAGTTTGAGCTGTTTTGTGCAAAGTGTTTCACATTTGAAGCACAGGTGGACTCAGCCAGCTTCGAACCTGTAGCCCGGGCTATGTTAATGCCTTTACTATTTGTCAAGTTAGTCAAGTTAAAGCTATAATATGTAACTATTCCGCATTAAAATGTCTAAAAACAACTAGACCTATGTTATATATTTTGTTGAGTTGTGTACTTACATTATCCCAAATGTTTCCAACAATTTTCAAACCCTGAGAAATTTGTAATTTTAATAAAGGTCCATTTCATTTGGTCGCCTGTCAATAGTGTCATACCTCCTCTACCAAAGATTATACACATACAAGACAATACATCAGCATTGTGATTGTTTGATAGAAACTGCTATAAATGGACTTTTATTCAGTTTTAAGCCACATTTTATGATAAACTTTTCAGATCTTGGTGGTTTTTAACTATATCTGTTAACCATATGAAGGATTTTAGTCATCGGATGTCTGGATCTTAAGTTATCAGAGAAACAAGCTGAGCAAACATTAGCAGCAGCTCGGCTAACGGCCCCTCCAGGAAGTCCTGTGCCTGCCAAACATCGTTGGAGAAACATTGATTTTTTTTTACATGAAACAGCTTTAATCAGTATTTTTATGGTTTTAATCCCCTTGTATATTTGTTTTAGGGTTAGGAGGGTTAGGGTTATGGTTAGGGTTAGGAGGGTTAGGGTTATGGTTAGGGTTATGGTTAGGAGGATTATGGTTAGGGTTATGGTTAGGGTTAGGAGGGTTAGGTTTAGGAGGGTTAGGGTTATGGTTAGGGTTAGGAGGGTTAGGGTTAGGGTTAGGAGGGTTGTGGTTAGGGTTAGGAGGGTTATGGTTAGGGTTAGGGTTAGGAGAGTTAGAGTTAGGGTTAGGGTTAAAAGGAGACCTCTGCGGATAATTTGGTTCTTGGTAAAAACATCCTGAACAATGAACACTGAAGTAAAACCCAGAGAAGCTGGTTGTTTAACAATAAAGACAACAATTCCCATGATACTTTGCTACTTCACACTGTCATCACACTCCGTCTTTTGCTATTGTTTTGATTGAGAGACCCCTTGCAGCAGAAATTACATATTGTGCGTTTAATAAAAATAAGCATTTAAAGGAGGCATTTGAGCGCTTATTACAAAAGCTCCCACTTTAACCTTTAACACATCCAAACAAATTCATATTTACAATATAAGCTTTGGGAATCAAGAAACTATGTTCAACCTCACACACACACACACACACAAAACTTTCTACATTGAGGAAAAATATAAGAAACCAGGAAGCAGAAACGTTAAAGGACAAACATGATTCACAGTGTAAAAGGGCGTCAGAGAGTAAATATATGGAAACACACTGGATGCAGCAATTAATCACAACAGGGAAACCAAGCTGAAAAAGAGCAAAGCTTGCTCAGCAAAAAACATGTCACTGGATAAATAAAGACCAGTAATAAACTTGGGGAATGTACACAAGGGATCAGCAGTTTCAGCACATTCAGGGTTTATTGATCTGAATTTACAGGGTGACACGGAAAAGCCGCTGATACTCGTGAATGACCTAAATCTGCTTCCACTGCAAGATTAACTGAAATGAAGCCACACAAGTTGTTTAAGAAACAGCTCTTTTTATATATATTTCTATATTTTTATCAATTGAATTGTTTTATACACAAAAAATTTAAAAAATCTGAAGATCTATATTGAACTTATGATAATTTACTCAAAAGTTCACTCATTTCTGGGTCATTAGATCACATTGAAACTGAAACAATTATTTTTCTAACATACTTTAACCTTCTCAAGGATATATTACAAAACATACAGGTTGACAATATTGCTGGAATCAAGAGTCACAGAAACAAAATTATGATAAATTTTAGGTCAAATATAAATATCAAGTGTACAAATAAAAATAAAACAATAGAAAAACTTAATAATAGCAGTAGGAAGAGAAAAAAAGATACAAACACATATGTATAAGGCAAAACTCAGATATGTGATAATATAAAATCAGTCATTTGTGGAGAAAAAGAAGCTACATGTGTCCTGCAGTCTTATGGATTTTTTATTGTTCAGACACTTATAGTAACAGGGGTCTCTACTGGCACGGAGCAGTGTGTATATTTGTTCACTAGAGGCCAGTGTTGCACAGATGTAACTATGCAGTGAGTTTGTGGGATTAATATGCATCAAATGTTGGAACTCAAATATTAGATCACATGACCCAAAAAGTGAGCTAAAGGAACAGGACTGGATTTAAGAGTACTAGCACTGATTGATGGTTACACTGATGTATTCAGTCACCATTTAGTAATATTTGGTAATCCATGTTATTAGTGTGTTAACTTAGTTTGGTTGGTTCAATGGTTCAGTTAAGTTTGTAACAAGTTTTTCATAATAAATGAATCAAGACAGTTACATGTTCATCATCGTGTTACTGCAGTAATGTGTCACTTGATTTGTAAAACAAAAGTAATTTTTGAGTCCATCTCTCAGGCAGCATCACATATTGATCCATTTGACCCGGAAATGTTTGATAAAATCACAGCTGTCCTGTCTCGTATATGTGAATGTATCAATGTTTCATGTTAGCCTGACGCCATCCAAGGATATATACAGTATATACTATCTTATATATCAAGGTATTATTATGTATATCTTGGTTAGTAAGAGATTGTAAGCAAAACCTCATGGTGGAAAGCATGAAATTAAATAATTATTTTTAAAAAATGACAGCTGTCCTGTTGAACTACAAAGGCATAAAAGGTGGGGAAAGGAGGTATTGTCCTGTATTGACCCACTAACTGTTATTTAACAATACTTGTCTAATAAATTTAAGTTTTACAGAGATTCCTGGATTCTATTTCCTTTAAAACTGTGAAATGTGTACTATCTACAGACAATACCAAATTAAACTGCTCTGAAAGAATCAAACCCCTCTTACTTTCATGCATAGTCTGAATCAGTACCTTCAACACCAACATCTTCATCTTCAACCAGCAGTTCCGCCAGATCAGAGACATGTTCCTACAGTATCTGAGTTATTATCACCTTCTCTAACTCTCGGACTTGTTTGAGAGGCAAGAAGCTCAAGAGGGCTCAGTCTGGTCTCCAAGAAGGGTCTCCTAACTCCTTACTTACAGATGTGCTGATGGTCATCAGAGTCAAGGTGCTGCTCGGCGTCAGTGTCTCCTGTAGAAAGTTTTTCCTCCTGGATATGTTAAGCATCCTGCTGCAGCCCCCGTCCTCCTCCTCCTCCTCCTCCTACTGCCCTGCCTCAGCCTGACAGAGCAGCAGAGAGCTGACGATAACTTGTTCACCGAGATAACGGAGAAGGAGACAAGAAGCAGCTGGAGGAGAGGTGGTATGATTCTCTGACTCTCTTCACTCCCACTTTGCCACTGTCTCTCCCTATAGACTGACTTTCCTTCCGTTTCAGAGGTGTGGGTGTTACAGGTCACATGCTCGGCCCGAAGCAGCTCATCCAATGTGCTCTCACCCAGGAAGCAGCCTTTCTTTTCTTTATTTATTTCTTTATTAGGATCTCCATAAGCACTGGCTTTTCTTCTTGGGGTCCACCACGCATACAGTCATATACACTTATTACACACTATAGCCACATAAACAGCTCATCTCATTGAATTAACAATCAAGTACATACAGAAGAGAAACAACATTTTCATCCACAATCACAATTTCTCAAGAATATATAGTAAACTTGATTTGTTTTCTTTTTCTTCTTCATACAAATAAATTAATGATTCTTAATAAACATAAATCCTTGTCTGAATGACCTTCTTAAATTATATGTGTATCAATCCTGCGCTTTCACGCATTTAATTAGTATTAAAATTAATTTCTCATTCTCTGCCGCAGGGATTTTCTACCAAGGTTTACATTTTATTCCCTGAAACTATTTTCTCCTAGTTTACACACACACACACAATTCAATAATGGTTCCTGAGAAGTTTAGAGATACTGTTTTAACAAAATTTTGAACCGATCTTTAGTATTCTCTTGAACAATGAATTTCACCTGAAGAAAAAAAGAAGTCAATTCCTGCACACACTCATTACCTCTGTATTGATTTATTTAAAAAGTGTCAACGTTTCGGGCAGCAGGACCTTTCTCAAGACTTGAGAAAGGTCCTTGTGACTGAAACGTTGACACTTTTTAAATAAATCAATGCAGAAGTGATTAGTGTGAGTGTGAATTAACTTTTTTTTCTTTGGAATTGGATCTTTGGTGGAATTGATTCTCTGCACCACAGGAGAAACAAACTGAGTGGTTTGTGTGTTTCCTTCTACTAATGAATCCCACCTGACTGCGGCTCTGTACACGACTGTTTTCTGTGTCATACTTGTTTTCGATTTAGGCAGCATGAACCTTCTTTCTGTTGCATATATCGTGTTTCATAATTGCGTTGAGCAAACTGAGAGAATAACCTTTCATATAATATCTTCGGTGATCGTGTCACCAGTACATTTCTGACTAGATTTAATAAAGCAAATCTCTGACTGACAGTTTGCCAACTCAGACTGTCATGCATGTTTATTACATTATTTCTGTAAGAGCACAACGTACCGCTTTATATTTAGAGCTACTTGTATTTTTTTTTAATGTCTTTTACTGAAGCACTGGACCAAATCATGAAAGAGTAATCAAGTTGTGAACTTGTCTAATTACATCTGGTGGCATTTAAAACTCTTCTTACATCCGACACACCCATTTCCATTTTACTCACAATGTTATCAGTTTATTTAAGATAATAATTTATAATCAAAGTTTACACCCAGAGGTTTTGTCTCTTGTTATATTCAGTAGGTTTAGTATATTGTTTATATTTAATTCCAGTGTTGGTTCAGCTTTTAACTGATATCTTGATCCTATTATAACAGACTTTGTTTGACCAACATTAAGCACCAATTTGTTGCTTGTTACTCAAATTTACCACTCATTTTGGCTCCTCGTGTAAAATGTTATTCAGCTTTCCTGTTGATGATGCAGCTGCATGTATTGTCGAATTATCTGCATACATAGAAATGTGAGCCTTTTGTAAAACTAATGGAAGATCATTAGCAAAGACAGAAAACGATAGCGGCCCCAAACAGCTACCTTGAGGTACTCCACAAGTAACACGTCTGATCTTTGACAAACTGCCATTAAAGAAAACTGTCTGTCTCCTATTTGTCAGTTTACTTTAATGCAGTAAAAGTGAAGCCATACTGTCTCCTCTTATCTAACAACAAAGAATGATCTAAAACACTCAACGCCGAACTGAAATCAACTAAAACTACACCCACTAATTTCCTACTATCTTGCTCACTTTGCCAATCATCTGTCATTTGTGTCAGAGCCATGCATACAGAATGACCAGCCCTATGAACATGTTGATAATCTGTGTTCAAGTTGATTAACATCAAAATAAGTTTGTATTTATTCAAAAATAATTCTCTCCATCACCTTTCCTAAAGCTGGTAACTTATAGAGCAGCTATTTGTACCAGAAAATGGTGCAGCTGGATTCTCTGAAAGCAGAATAACTTTTGCTATCGCCTGAATTATCTAATTTAAGCAGAGACTGCTCTGCAGTCAGGGAGGATCTGCCACATTCACTTTCTGTTTTTACAAACTCCATAGTTGCTCTAAACTGGCCCTGAGCGGTTCGTTTCTGATCTCCAGCTTTACAGGGCTTCTCCTGGATGCGTCTCCATCTGATCATCCCTTGACATCCTCTGATGCCCTCCATCTCCTGACTGTTACACCTCTGCTCCTCCTCATCACTGTGCAGCCACATCTCTGTTTATCCTCTCACTTCCTCTCTGCTCTTCCTCAGCTCTGGCAGGAGGCTCTGCTTCACAGCACCGTGTTGTCCCTGAGTAGCATACACCAGACGGGCGAAGCCAAATCGATTTGCCAGCTTCATGTCTGGTCTGTGCACATCCAGCCGTCGATTCGCATCCAAATATCTGTTCTCAGAGGTCCGCCTCAGGGCAGTGCATGCATCCCTCCGCCTCCCTCCTGTTCATCTCTGCTCTTCTGTGGAGCAGAACATCAGCTGTGTCTGTCCCTCCGAGAAACAGTGTTCCTGGCATTTCCTCAGCTGTGCCGTTGCTGTTTAGCACAGTTTTTACTTACTGAAAATAAGATAAAAGCTGAACTTTGCCTTCTTCCACAGCCTGGAGGAACTGTGCAATGCAGATTTTGTCCCATTTTGATCCCAGTTTGGTGCCTCTACCTCCCCCATCCTATAATTTTAGAGAGGAAGAGAATATGTCTATTGCTTTGGTGTAATTGTATTAAACATGAAGAATATCTATCAAACACTTAGGGTTAAGACAAAAGATGCTCTTTTTAAATAGTGAGCACATTTCTTGAGCTGCAAACATGATTTCTGCACCTTATTTCCAACAAAATAGCATTAATTCTGTACTTAATTATAAGATTTTTTTTTTTACAAATTTGATTCCTGCGCTTGTTTGCTGAGGATGAAAATCTCTGTTCTGCGGCTGTGTTTTCAACCAGCCTGAAACTTTCAAGATAATCTGTTATGACAGATCTTCTTTTTCACATCTTAAAATGTTTAGGACCAGGCGGAGACTGAAAATATTGTACTTATGCACTTAAACAGCTGAAAACTTCAGACAGTTTGTTTCAGCGGCAGATGTCGGGTTTGGAAATCTTTTCTGCGTCTTCCTGTACTTCTGTCCTATATCTGTTTCTCCATCTCTCATCCGGTGCTCAGTCTTCTATCTAACTCTTCTCTGTTTTGCTCTTATGTATTAGCTGCATAAACAGACAGGAAATGACTGGGGACAGTGTATTAAAATGTTTGCTCTGTGTGTGGAGAGGGGAGGGTGAGGAGTGTTAATCTATAACGGGACCTAATAACAAAGTGAAATGTCCCAAGGCATATACTGACCTCTGATCCCATTTTAACCTCCTTATTACCCTCTGCCCACACTGTTAAAGCCTGATAGCCACACTCAAATATTATATTTTAAACCAAAATACTAAATCTAGCCATGCTGTAAGTTTGTATGTTTAGTGGGAATTCTTGCTCACAAATATTGCTTCATTTTTTAGTTTGGTTTAACAGGATTTTTTTTAGAGCACAATGCAAATAGCAGGAAGAAAATGGGAGCTACCACCTGGAAAAACACTTAAAGGACAGGATCACAGTTTTTGTGTCTTAAAACAACATATCATTCTTCCTGTTCATACTGGCTGTTAAAAGATCCCCTTCAAATGTGCTTTCAATGTAAGTGATGGAGGCCAAAATCCACAGTGTGTCCACACAGTCATTTAAAAGTTGATGTGAAGCTCAGTCTGAGTTAGTCAAATCTGACACATTTACAGTCTTTTTAGCATCAAATTCCCTCTTTGTGTTTCCTCGGACAGTGTTTCCCTGTCTCCCACGGACACTACATGTAAAATCTATAAACTTATATTACACATCTGTGAACCCATCACATCTAACATGATTAATTACATTAATGCAATTATTTATATTCTTTGTATTATTACACTTGCACATTACATATACTGTTTATACTGTGAACATTTGCACATTCCCAGTCAATATCTTGTTAATTATTTTTTAAACCCAACAGCTCCCTTCACATATAATAGATTTTTATTTAGTCTTTATTGTAAAATTGTATTAATATACAGTAGTTACACCACCTGTCTTTCATGGTAGTTGTATTTTTCTGACTTTCTATGGATACTTTACTTACTTTTCTTTCTTTTTGTCACGCATATCTACTTGTTTTGACTAATTTGGACGGCTGAAGCGTCATATTAGCTTCAGATAAAAAAAATTTTGAATGCATTTTTACACAAAATGACTGTGGACACACTTTGGATTTTGGCCCCCATCACTTACATTGTAAGTGCAATATGACGTGATCTTCTAATGGTCAGTATGGATAGGAGCTGGTTGTCTATAGATAGATAGATAGATAGATAGATAAGAGAGTATAATGATATAGAGATCGATACAGATATATATGGGCAGACTGCCCTCACCCACTGTTTCCCGGGTGACCCGCTGCACTCGGTTGCCATGGTGCTTGGCCGCAGTTTCCCGGATGTAGTATTTCCCCCCGTTCAACATGGCGTCGGGAAAGTGAGACTTCGGCTAATGTCACACAGTTTGATCAAAGTTAGTCCGCTTCGGCTCTTTTAAACAGAACAAAGTTTATTTCCATACCTTGGCGGCAGCAGAAAACGTGTACCTGGGAGTTTCGGGGTGAGTGAGCACATTTGGGTGTAATAACTGCTGTTAAAGCTGCTGGCGCGTCTCTGCTCCCCGTTTAGTTGCTAACAGTGGCTAACGCTAGCTGCGTTAAAGTCTGGCCAGTCTGGTTTGAGAGGAAGAGAGTAAAGATACTTTCCATGTGGGTCTGTATGTGTGGGTTGTGTGAAGAATGGTTTATAGGTGAGGTATAAAGCTTGCAGCCTTCAAAATATGGCTGATGTACAAAGCGACGAGTCACTTGTTAAAGTTATTCAACTAATAAGAACCAAGCTGGTTTTACGTTCAGGCTGTGTTTTCTTTGCTAAGACCCTCTAAGCTCGCCGGACGGCTTAATGGCGAATCCAGGAGACGAACTGGTTCTGGTAACATTTCTTATCTGTCTTATGAGCCATTCTGAAACACCGAGGTCATCTTTTCTTCATTGCCATTCATCTATTTTGTTATATTGCAGTGTGTCTGTACCGGTAAGTTTAACCGGTTCATTTTCACCTGTGAAGCAGGAATGGGGTCGTGCGTCTCCGCCGTGTGCTGTCTGGGCATGCTGCAGGAGGAAAAAGGATATTGGCTGTCTGAGAGTTGCTCTCTCCTTTCCTTGACCCCACTTTTTTTTATTGCACAAGTCATTTCTCCACATCCTCCAGTCTTTTATGTTATTCCTCCCTCCTCCTTCTCCTCCCCCCGCCAGCCGCCAGATATGCATGCATGTGTGTGTGTTATGTCTCAGGTTGACATATTCTCACGGGGTGTAGAGTGTATGTGAGTGTGTGAGTTAGGAGTTAGTTAGTCAGCAAGGTTGTGCGATTAGTGCTGGGCAAACCACACATTCCTGGGATGCCAGAGTGGTATGGAGGGGTCACTCTCCTGGCTCACATACCCCAGCAGTGAGCACTCTTATCAAAATCAACCCCCAGCTCTA
This sequence comes from Thunnus thynnus, assembly GCF_963924715.1. Taxonomy (NCBI): domain Eukaryota; kingdom Metazoa; phylum Chordata; class Actinopteri; order Scombriformes; family Scombridae; genus Thunnus; species Thunnus thynnus. Next base: position 29,994,137 of record NC_089523.1, read on the forward strand.
CATCACGCGCTGCAAGTTGTTCAGCAAGAATATCTGTGCCAGGGAGGAACTAGGTGACAGGTTGGCACATTACCAGATGCCACAGATCAGGTGACAAATGTGTCACCGGTAGATCAGCATACTATCTGTATCAGTGGATTTCAGCTTTGAGAAATAATATTAATTGTCAGTGGTGGAAAGTAACTAAGTGCATTTATTCAAGTACTGTGTTTAAGTACACATTTGAGGTACCTGTACTTCACTCAGGTATTTCCATTCTATACTACTTTACACTTCCACTCCACTACATTTATTTGACAGCTTTAGTTACTTTTCAGATGAAGATTTGACACAATGGTTAATATAACAAGCTTTTAAAATACAACACATTGTTAAAGATTAGATCAGAGTTTTGCAACCTTTTTGGCTTTTGATGTCTTACATAAAGCAGCATGTAGTTGGGGTCACATGTAATAGAGTATTAGGTCATTGCTGTATCGCCGCTGTTAATTGTACTGCTGATATTTAGCTAATTGGCATTTTTGTGATTATTTTTTCAAGGAGTGTGTTACAATTGTGAAATTAGCAAGTGAGGAATGGAGCTTAAAGTAACTCAGGGATGGAGTTAGTGGTGATTATTTAGTTGATTGTGTCCTAATGTGAACCTCTTAATCTGGTTCTGCACTTGCATAATAAGCAGCATCCTCTTTGTGCTGTAATATTTGGTGATAGTAGTTATAGATAGTAGGAAGTATTCAGGTTGTCTGCTGCGTAGTGATGTAAGAGGGGTCAACAGAGGCAAGAAAAGACTGAACAGATCCCACGAGAAAAACAGGCTGTCAGGGTCAACACTCGTCCTCACTGATGCATTTGATGAACCAAATCCATGTCTGTAACAGTCACATATGCATTAAGTATTTGGTCCACTGTCAAATAGCTGGAAAAACTATAAACCTTGTATTGCTAATAATAGATATAAAGAGAATCTGGAGGGGTAAACATGCTGGTAAATGAGTATCGGCTGCATGCTGGTGTTTGTTTTTCTCTCTTACATAATGCTAAGAGCACTCAGTGGTGTTTGCGCAAACTAGGGCTTCAGTAGCAATATTCTTCTTTCTCCCCCTGACAGGAGGCTTCAATTAGCTCTCTGCGCCCCTCCCTGCTATCTTGTAACAGTAGTAATAGTGAAGGGATCTGTGGTGCCCCGAAGGCTTGAGAATAGGCCGTCTCCTCTCTCAGTACCAACGGTTCAGCTGCTCAGAATTTCAACCTTAGACGACAGGACTAATATTTGGCCTGCCTGAAGTGCGTCACCCAACCTGACAGGATGAAGACATGTAACAACACCCTATTTTACCGTTCCCAAACATTTCCCATTTGTTGGAAGTGATAAGTCTAAGATTTTTCTTTGTTGCATGGAAGATAAGCTAGACAGGACTGTTATTTTAAAAGCTCTGCAAGCCAGTATGTGCACCATGTAGAACTGGCCAAAGTGATCATACTGTTTTGACTCAATAAATAAAATTTGTGGATGAAATTCAGTTTGCTTTCAGATTTCCTTGAAGGTTTTACATTTACTGTTTTTCAGTTTCAGGATGAAAGCACATAGAGTTGAACAACAGCAACATCTGTAACCCACTAAGCACCCAATCGAAGTGGATTTCTTTCTTGACAGCCGGCCGATTTTGGGAGGAAAAAAAACAAAACAAAACAAGGTTGGCAGGAAGGGTGTTCAGGGTGGAGCGCAGTAGGGAGGTTGAGTCACGAAGGTGGAGACGATCAGGAACCGTAGATGACTGTTGAAAGACGTGTCCAGCAGGGGGCAGAAACGACGGCAGGAGGGATGTTGTTGTTAGTGTGATGCGAGTTGACCTGAGGGTCCTTCAGACAGAGAGAGTGAGAGAGAAACAAACACAGCTGCTGTTCAGGCGTCTTCTTCTTCCATGAACTCTTAACAGCTTTTCACATCAACTTACGAGGTGGCAGCTAGAGGCTAAAGCGTCAGCAATAAGCACTGAAAGCCGGAGACGTCACCCCCCGTACAACCGAGACGCCTTTTATTGCGTGCGGTAGTAAATTATCAAGCGTTAAATTGTCATTTTCTGTGTCAGTTTCCTTGTTATTTAGAAGCTGTTGAAAGAGAAAATGTCATTTTGTGGCGTGGTAAATGGCAAGTGGAGGTTAATTCTCAGAAAAATCAAAGATCAGAAAGGGAACAGAAGAGCATTGCTTATTTTATTTCCTGCTATGAGCGTTATCTGAGGTTTGGGTTTTGTAAAATGACCTTTATATCAACCACACTTTACTTCAGGCTGGAGATACAATAGATAACAGGATGTTAAGTAGATTGTAGACACACAAGAGATGCAGTTGTTCAGTATTTCTGCATGATGTTCTGACTTGTTAAATGCAGAAATGATGTCATAAACTGGTCAAATTGAAGTCAATACAGTAGTTTCAGCTGTCAAGTATAATTACTGCATGTTGCTGCAGGTCAGACCAGTCACTTTGTTAGTTGGGAAAAGTGCTCAGTAGATGAATTTGTTAGTGAAAACGGTTGTCAGTTGTAACTCTCTTTCTGTTCTTGCTGGTTAAGTTTATGCTGTAGTGGATGAGAAAGCATGGAAACATTAAAAGTCTCCCATCTTTCTCCTGGTATCAAGTTTCACAGAAAAAGATGGCATTGGCTTGAAAAAGAAGAGGGTTTGGGGGGGGGGGGGGGGGGAATGTGTCTATGTGTGTGTGTGTGAGTGAGAGACATGGAGTTGAGTGATATGAGATAGGGTGAAGAGAAAGAGAGAGCGAAGATGAAAGTGGATACTTGTTCTGTGCGTGCAGGTAGGTCTGTGTGTTTGTGGAGAGTCCAAAGAGAGAGTGAAGAGAAGAGAAGAGAAGTTAACAGATTCAGCTTAAGACCAAACAACCAGAGCTGCAGAGAGAAAACACAGCAGTGCAGCACTGCGAGTGAAAACCCCCCGACTCCACCTCACGTCAGGGGAGTGATGGAGGAAAAAAAAAAAGTTTTGGAAGAGAACAAAGTTGCTCTTAACTCTTCTTTGCTTTCTCTGTTTTTTTGTGTTTTGTTTTTGTTTGCTGTCTCAATTCCTTTATGTAAGTTATCTGTTTCTTTTGACAGGATCTTTAAATATATATATCTTATCTGCAAAAACCCAAGGGATTAGTAAATGAACCCATGACATTACCTGTATTGTTCAACCTTTCAAAATAAAACCTGTGTCTGGAGAGGTAGGATCAAGCTAAGCTGACTGGAAACAGATTAAATAAGCGCTGGGTGATGAAGAGCAGGGAGAGAGAGAGAGAGAGAGAGAGAAAAAAAAAAACAACCCCTCACTGGTCATATCAGACCCTACATTATGATTCTTCCCTGTAACGGGGAGAAAGGGCCAGGCTTATTGCCTTAGAGGAAAAAAAAAAATCCTCTCTGGAATGACTGCAGCCGCCAACATCAACACAGCCCTCTAGGTGCTCAGGAACAGAGGCAAGAACACAGTTTGAATAAAAAACACTTCAATAACATAACAATAACAGGCCTATTTTTGAGTCATAGTGTCAACCACAAAGTCTGGGTTCCAGCTCAGTGGATATAGTGTTAAAAATGACAGTGAAAAAAAAAAAAAAGAAGTGATATGTGTGTTGTTAGGCACCAGCTCAGATGGTATCAAGACCACAAAATGTTTTTTTATGCATTCCTTGTTCAAACTTTTTGTTTCTGTGCTATCATGTATTGATTCTGAACAAAATCTGAGAGGAAAAGCTGCCTAAGATAAATTAATCAATGCTAAAATGCCCATAATACCAATATAATCTCCCTTTCTTCTCTCCTGTTTTGAATAATTATTAGATATTGCTTATCATTACATAGATTAATTGATAATGAAAATATTCCTATGTTGTTTTGGGGGATGAGTACCTTACTTTGTGAATTTCTGCTTGCATATATGTGCAGCCCTCTGTAGTAGTGCTCTGATCAGGCTCAACTCGGTGCTGTTCTTGTGTTTGCACATACAGACACTTAAATCAAGCTTGGGCCTGTACGTTCCTGGTGATATGGAGGTTTCACAAACAGACAGAGAAAGAGAGAGAGAGAGAGAGATCTGGATGGTGACTGTGTTTCACCTCAGTTGCACTGGTGTTGCAATACTAGGGAATGCCAGTATATTATAGTAGGCCGTGAAACAAGAGGTGGGGGGGAAAAAAAGCTGCTTTTTTGTTTACGTTTTTTTTGCAGTCCCATAACACTGGAATAGTCTAGATGACGCGGGCGGGACTTTTGTTGCAGCGCTCTGCCTGTAAATAGACCCAGGAGTCTGCTATTGAGTCGGTTATTATTTACCCCTTTAAACGCTGTTAACCAATCTTCAAGATCAATGAAACTTCATCAAGAATGTTATTTTCTTAGCTTTCAATATAAAGCTTCAGTTGTTTTTTTTATGATCTGATCCAAGAATGAATTTCTAAGGGAGCCATTGAATGCAGCTGGAATGGTTTTTTTGGCATGAAAACGCACAAACAGTGAATACTTTTTGTCACCAGTCTCACTTATTCATGGACAACATGGTGATTCTGTGGAAGCAGGAGAAGAGTGTTAACCTTTTCTTGCCCAAATCTTCCCAGCTTGTGTTACAGGGATTTTTTATTTTTCTTTACGTGCATCTGATTGATCTTAATTTCTTTCCTACATTCACTAACCTGCTGTATTTGGTTTAACTGTCTTGTAGACAGTAAATCTCAGACCAGCTGATGGGCTGATGACTGGCCTCACTAATGACAGTAGAGACTGAAGTGATGTTTCGACTTCTTCACAACAACATCACCTCATCGTCTCAGTTTTTCCACAACATGCCGTCAGCGTGTAATGACGGTGCTGCAGCTGATGTCTGGTGCTACACTGGATCATGTGTCGTACAGTTTTATGCTTTGATGTTTGACATTGTGCCGTAGCAGGATATGATGATAGTTTTAGTTTAGTACAAAGTTAGTAGATTTTTTTCTCATCATCAGTTTTAGAGCTGCAACGATTATTCGACTATTTTGATAATCGATTAATTGTTTTGACTCATTTTTAAGAAGAAAATCTCAAAACTCTCTGATTGCAGCTTCTCAAATGTGAATATTTTCTGGTTTCTTTAGTCCTCAATCATAATAAATGAAATATCTGTGGGTTGCGGACTGTTCGGGACAAAACAAGACGTTTGTGGACGTCACATCGGGCTGTGGGAAACAGCGATCGACATTTTTTATCACCGTTTTCAGACATTTTATGGATCAAACAACTAATCGATTAATCAAGAAAAGAATCAGCACATTAATATTAATAAATTAATAAAGTTTTTTTCAGTTAGGTTAATAATCGATTAGTTGTCAACTATTAAATTAATCACTTTGATAATCGATTCATTGTTTTGAGTCATTTTTATGACCCAAAGTTCTCTGATTGCAGCTTCTCAAATGTGAATATTTTCTGGTTTTCTTTAGTCTTCTATCATAATAAATGAAATATCTATATAATACAAGACAGTTTAGTGCATCACATTAGGTTTTGGGAAGCAGTGGTCGACATTTTTCACCATTTTCTGACATTTTATCAATAGATTCGGCTAAAACGAATTAGTTTTTTTTCAGTTAGGTTGATAATCACACAAGGCGGTCTGTGCTGAGTGAAGTCAACAATCAGGAGACTTTTACCACCCCTCTGTTTCTGTGCTTTTATCTAACTGACTTAGATGAAAATAATAACACAGCAGCATCACAGTTTTCTGATGAACTCTCGCTGCCATCCAGAGCTGTTATGACTTCTATTGCTGTTTTTCTTGTTCTGCTTCAGATGAAATGCATCAGTAAACACTGAGAAGCAGCTACAGGAAGTAAAGCCTTAGTCAGGTGGTTGGTGAACTAAATACTCTGTTCAATAAAAATGGGGCATTATAAGGATATGGACATTTTTTGCTTCCTTTTCCTGCAGAACTGGATCCATTTTGAATGTTATAGACAACAAAAAACACGGTCACATGACCTGTGGTTGCTCACCATTCATTGAGCGGTGTTCTCACTGAGTAATAACACAAGCATGGAGTCATTTCCTTTATGCAAACCTGTACTTTGATAAGCCTGCTTCTGTTTTCCTTTTCATGTTTATTTCAAATCCAAAATTGAACCAGTGTTGTTGGATTTTAACAGGCAGGTAACATCTCTTTAAATATATCAGTTTTTTTTTTTTTACTGCCTCCACCCACAGCTGTGCCCAAACTCATTATAGAGCAGCAGATAACATCTTTGCATATGCATTGTTTTGTGTGCTTCGACGTTTTTAGCGTTTGCGTGTGTGTGAGGTGACCTATAACATCCTATTCATTGTTTGAACTTGGAGGCAGCTCGCGAACTCCTTCCAGTGAACTTGACAAAAAATATTTCAGTGTATCTGTTAGAAAGGGCGAGACAAGCAGAGGTCTCAAGGTCTTGTGCACAGACTAGCTGGATTTCTATGTGTGTGTGTGTGTGTGTGTACGTGTGCTGAAATATGTGTAACCTAGCTTGTCTGCTCTATGTAGCGCTCTCTCTCTCTCTCTCTCTCTGTCTCTCTTTCTCTTTCTCTGCCGTCTTTATCGTTGACCTTTCCACATTCCACAACCTGGCTCTGGAAGTCAGCCCTCATTGGCTGCAACACTACATGCTTTGTTTGAACTCGGCCTCGGGATTGGCAGGTTTGTGTGTTTCTGGCTCTCATTCGCTGAGTGGACTCGTTCCTGCTGTATTTTTACTCTCAGAGGAATTTTGAACGGGCTCTCTCCTCATTGATTCTGACACCTTGTAGTCTTTTAGATAGTAGATGGTAGATAAAGAAACAAATAGACATGATTCACTGTTCTTACTTTGGCTGGCTTTGATAAGGAGCTCCTACTATAAACAACTATACAGATGTGTTTTAATACATATTTTAATGTGAATAAATCCCTTTTTTTTGATGAAAGTGGAAAAGAATATAGAGGTTTTAAAGCACTTAGTTGCTGATTTGTTTGTAATGTTAGGAAACAGGACACCAATAAAAAGACTGTGTACTAAATTTAATTTTATTCGATAAACCACTCAAAGTATAAAACAGGTCACTTGATTTACTACCTGTGTGTCCGCTGTAGCGTCTTTGGTGACGGATGTGTTCATATTAGCGGGCAGACATGATATTCCACATTAGCCTGCCCTGATCAGACTATGAATAGCAATAATTTGAGCAACGCTGTCACAGTCGTCTGTGCCAAAGTGAGTCAAAACAAAAAAATGCACTTCAAAAGCTAATCTGTAAAATTAATCTGTACCCTTCTCATTAGTCTAAATTACTCACAAATAAATATGTCTCATCATCCAAAAGCTAGAATGTATATTTACTGTTTGTTTCTCTTGTTTGGTGTCTTGTCATTTTTTTTTTATTATTTAAATGGTCACATACAAACACTGACAGGACAATTCAAGCTCTGTTTATTATCAAAGCAGTAAATCAGTATTCCCTGTAATAGCTGCTGCATGGTTTTTATTGGAGCAGTAGATCAACTTTATCTCCAACCATACAGCAAAAAAAAAAAAAAAAGAAGAGCAGCAGTCTGAGCCTCATCACGTGACTACAGGTAACAATATACACCTGTGAAATACACCTGTGAGGGCAGATTCAGTGTGTGTGACTGACAGCAGGAAGAACAAGAGAAGAGTAGAGGAAACGGTTTCAGTGTCTCGCTGAATATTTCACAGGACATTATATAATAACCTTATAATGTTGTTATAATAACAAACCGGTGCTACTATCGTTGTCTTCGTGGACGCGCCCGCGAGCACGCTCTCCTTCCCTCTCTCTCTCTCTCCCTCTCTCTCTCTGTCTCTCTCTCCCGGTGACGTCATGATACTGGGCCGCGTTTTGCTGAAACCATAGGAATGCGACACACTTTATATTTACAGCCCAAAGCTACAACACTGTGTTTTCTCTCTCTCTCGCTCTGTGTCTGTGTGTGTTTGTGTTTTTGGACGCTGACTCTTGTTGTCTGCAACCGTGTCCGTGTTTTTTTTTAATTTTATTTTTTAAAAATGAAAACGTAACGACGCTTCCGACGGTTTTTAATTGAGTTCAATTTCTTCGCGGAAACAACTTTGTTGCTGCAGGGAATCTGTTTTTCCCTCGTCCTCAGCTGCGTTTCCGACATGAGATCAGGTGGATAGTGTGTGTGTGTTGTTGCTGCTGCTGCTGCTGGCTAAAAAAGACTACCTGTGGTTTTAAAAAGTGAGTATCCCCGACAATATATGGTGAGTTTTATGGATGTTTATATCGTTTTTTTATTGTGTTTTAACTCCTAGTTTAGTCGTGTGTAAAGCAAGTGAAGGAGTTACAGGTTTAAGTTACAACTTGTGGTCGGAGCTGTGCTGCGTTGCTGCGACCGAGCGAAAGTTAATCTGCGCCATAAACAACAAAACTGTTGTTTAAAAAATCTCACAGCATGGATTAACTGTGAGTCAGGAAGAAAAAAAAAAGCATAATAACTTTATTGTTTGCCTTGTGTGAAAGGGGAGGAGGCAGAGAAAGAAAGAGAGTGAGGGATGATTTCTTGTTTCACATAGACAGCCCTGTTTGACTGCTGGGGGACTGACTGGACTATGACTGTCTTCTTTAACTCTCCTCCCTTATTTCCCCTGACTTTTGCCATTCAAATCTGTCCCTGACAGCTGATATTTGTGAATGTAAAGACAGCTGTCGGACTCAGCTATCCCGATCATCTGTCTTGCTTTGCACAAGTGTTGGTGACACATGCAGATGAGGGGCAGAACAGGTTCTGGTAATGATTCACCACTACCTTGTGTGTTTGTGTAGGAAGTTGGGTGCTTATGCTCTTATGTGCAGGAAGTTTGTTTAATGCATTTTGTGTTATTTAACAAAAGGGAGTAGCGTGGAGTTCCTATTCTCAGATATACATACGGAGGCTGAGGTTGCTGTTGCTTGACAATTTGCCTGCTTGCTCATTTTTTGAGCTTGTAAGAATAGAAATCAGTTTTTGGTGTTTCTAAGGGATATTTGTTATTGTAAGATTTATAATTGGGCTCTGCTAGCTGGCTTTGGATCCAATACCAAGTTGGTAAAATACAAAGTTTGATACTGTCTTTCAAATCATTTATGTCCTTGCTCTCTTTTCTTCCATTGGCAAAGAGTAATGATCAAAACACTAGTATTTTATCTTCTAATTCTAATCTATTTCTTTTAGTTCATACATTATTTATAATCTCAAGTTACAGTTATAGGATGAGGTGCATAGATTCAATCATCACCGCTCCTTTAAATAGTAAACAATAAAGACAGTTTGGGTTTCACTTAAAGTTCTCGGGGTCATGAGGACATGAAGTCTCTGATGCATCTTATTTTGAAAAGGTAACAGGCAGTGAGGTTCTAACATCATGTTTAAACAGGTGGTGTTAGTCAAAGCAGCGCAGAACCAGCAGTTTCATTCATTCGATATTATCTACACGAGCTGCGTTCAGTCAGGCTCGGTACTGCGTTTAGGTCGACCGCTTTTTGGCAGCGATCAGAGCCCGAAAGAAAATCGCTGTAGTTATGAGGGTAAAGCGGAAGAAAACAGACTTAAAGCCTCAACGTGCTTTGAGTCGCTACTGTGCGGTAAAGCGTAGCCACAGTAGAACTCCGCACCAGTTGAAATCGAAGCATAACTGTTAGTTAATGAGCTGTCGCTAATAAACGTCAATTCCAGGAGTCACTTCATGACAAAATTAAACCTGGCTGTCAGGTTTGTGTACTTTCCACATCCATTGTTTGTATTTTACCAAAGATCATTTGTGAGTAGGTGTGCAACAGATCACAATACTCGCGGTTCAGATCGTATCGCGGTTTTGAGTCACGGATCGGATCGTTTTTTCGGATCAGCAAGAAAATAAAAAGGGAGACAAATATAACTTTGCTTTCTGTTCTGTAAAACACTTAAAGCAAAGAACTTTTGCCCGTAGTCAACATTCAAGGTGTCCAATGTTTAAATAAAATCCTAAAATGTGTAAAATATTCAGCACTCAATTGTTTTACAATGTAATTTTGCAGCATGAGGCTTGATACCTTCTTCATTTAAACATGTTAATGAATGAAAAAATAGCCTCTGTCCACATCTAGGGATGAGAATGGTTAAGATTTTATTGATACCAATGCCATTATCGATTCTGCTTATCGGTACGATTCTTTATTGATTCCCTTACTGATTCCTGATCAATTTTCTGTGGAATTAAAGTAGGCCTACACAACTGTTTTATGATCTCCACTATATATCAGTGACCTTGCATGCTGACGAATATATGACACATAACTGGTAGATTAGATAAATGGTCCACAGCCAGATGTTAACTGCATTAATTAATGAATTAATTGAAATCATGGTACAGTCTCTTGTCTGTATGAGAATAACAAACTGAAGGGGAGGCGGAGTGCTCCGCTGTGTTATTAATGTCACGTCTCCAGCTGCTGCACCGTCAGCTCTGGGGAAAGACATCGCCGTCCAAGATGCTGAACAGACGCAGGGTTTTTTTTAGGTGAAAAACAGACTGAACATCAAGTTCTTCTTATTTTCTATTCTCTTCTTCTTCTCATCTCAGAGTTGGTCTAAGTTGTTTAATGCTGCAGAGTGTGTCTCATTTGTTACTGCTGATTGCTGCTCCGCTCTGCTAACATTAATTTCTGAGTGACGGTGTGGAAAGTTCACAATATACTTCACGGTCATCTTGCAAAGGTAATTATTTACTCATTATATCAATGCAACCGCTGCCATTTTTGAAGATGAACTACAAGATAGCTGAAGATAACTTTTAGCGTGTCTGCGCTGTAGACAGTCCGGAGGCCGCCTTCTTCGTTCCATCAACATCACACGTCTAGGCATAGATAAGAGGAATTGATAAGCTTTTTTTTTTTTTTACCTCTTCGTTGCTCACAGTCTCAGCGGTGAGATCACTTTGTCCTCCGGCGTAGGGCAGGGTCTAAGTGAGACAGGGACTTGAACCTTGGATCCAGTGCAGTAGATCTATGAAAGCAGTCCTGTAGAATAGGGGGGGGTCAGTGTATCTGGGGTTCAGGTCCTCTCTCCAAGCCTTGACCTCTCTAGTGATGGTGCTGTCTTCCTCACTTGGGGCCATGGATTGTAGAGTCCTTGTTTTCAGAGGTAGGATCATGGACACAGACTGTGTAGTTTCAGTGCTCATCAGGGTTGTAACCATCTTAAGGGGTTTGACAGACAAGGTGATGACGTGTTTGATATTTTTTGTCAGGATCATGTCTGTCAGTGCAGTGTATAAAGCTGCCTGCTGCTCGAGATAGCGCACCATCATGTCATAAGTACAGTTCCATCTTGTTGTGACATTGTGTAAGAGCTTGTGGGTCGGTAGCTGTAGCATTTCTTTCTTGATCTGAAGCACATGAGCGACTGTTGTGCTTCGGTGGAAATAGGAAACCACCTTCCTGATCTTCCCAAGGAGGTGGTCCATCTGGTTCGCTGAGATTCCCCCTTAGGATGCTAAATTGATCACATGTGCACCCTTTCTGCGGTCCCGGTCCAGCGTCTGTCACTGCGGTTCTTGGCATTATCTGTGGCGATTGGCATATTGCTGTTGGGCCTCTCCAGCTTCCACTCTGCTACTGCTCCTGTCAGTACCTGTGCCAGATTTGGGCCTGTGTGAGTCTTATAGAGCGGGCCATGGTCCAACAGTAAGTCTTGCCCGATTGCCTGGGGCAAGTAAAATGCCATGTCGGGCTAGTAAACCTAGCAACTCACTTGCCCGATCGGGTAAAAAAAAAAAAGTTTCATCATTGCATCATCATTCTCTGGCACACAGCAGAGCCCCCTCCCCTTGCACGCATCAGAGAATATTGGCACGTGCTGTTGGCCAATCAAGAATTGAGTAAGGCGAGCAGCGTGATGCGTGATACAAACATCCCTCAGGATTATGTGAGTGTTGTTAAATAGAGTAATCAGTGGAGCGTGTAATTTTTCACTGCCATAAATACTCTCAAGAATGAGAAACATGCATCTATGACACTCTGTGTCCTTGTTCAGTTTCATTTACTTAAAGTTAAACATGACAGTTAACTTTAGTCTTTGCTGTTATGTGATAACCTCTTATAAATAAAACAGTTCGTAGAGGGGCAAGTAGAGGGATCAATGAAAAGTTGTTGAGCATCCTTTCTCTTGGCTCCCGTCACTGACACACCAGAGTGATGTCTTGTCAAATGGGTGGCTGTGTTTGATGTATTGCCATTATCTTACAGCTTTCTCGTGACACAAGGCCTACACACCATAACGGTTTTGTCCACCACCCTTCTTCCATCATCATTATATTTTACAGGGAAGCCAAAGTGCTCCCATGCATGCAGCTTAGAGGCTTTGCTAGAGGCTTTCTTCTTCTCCTCTGCTAGCCATGACTGTCACTGCACTTATTGCGACACAAGCGTCCCTGATTGATTCGTTAGGATTCAACATGCCCCCCTCTCGTAAACACACAACGGCTTTTTTGTGTAATCTATCAATCATCAGTTTCATCAGTGTAAAACACAGCCTGCATCTGTCTTATTTATCTCTTCACTGCAACTCTGCATCGAGATCAGGGAAATCAGTGCCTCCCCTATAACTATACAGGTCTGGCGGGCTGCCAGGTCAACAAGAACCCCCACCAGGCCATTTTTTAAAAATGCCAAAAATAACGTTAAATGTCCATTCATTCGAAAATCAATAGCGTTTGGGAGCCTGTGTGCGGCACTGTTCTGAAATGTGAGTAAACCTGTCGTTGCCTGGGAAACTCTTGGTTTAGTTTAGTTTATCAGGATCCTCATCAGCCATTACACCAGGCACCAGCTAGTCTTCATGCATAGTAGCGTAGCTTTAAGGAATACGGCAGAGCGTAACGTGTGTGCATAACGTGTGTGCATAACGTGTGTGCATAACGTGTGTGCATAACGTGTGTGCATAACGTGTGTGAGAGAGAGATTGGCAGAAAAGTGACGGTGAATGTGAGCGGGGGAAAAGGTTGGTTAGGTAAGATGTCAGTCTGGCAGCAAATGTACAGTACAGGTCAGTTAATAAATGCTGCAGCTGCTCAAGACCAAGGAAAGTGTCATCTGTTGTTTCTCCAACTGTTGGAAAAGTGAAGGGGGTTAGCGACAGTGGGTTAGCTTAACCTCACCTGGCTTACTTAAGGTGGACTGACCTTTAAGCTGAACCAGCTTTTCTCATTTTACTACCAATCTCAGCCGCTCCCACACAGAGAACAGAGAAATGTCTGGCTGCCGAGTCTAAAAAGTAACTGGCAGTAAAACTGTATTTCACTATGATGGTTAAATCTTGGACTTAATTTGCAGTTCACAAGCATGCCGAACCATGGGGGGGGGCGATCTGTAAGGATCACGGATCAACTTTGTTCTGTTACATCACCATTTGTGAGCATAAAAACTGACTTTTAATGTCAGCAAGAACATTTTAACCCTGCTTTACAGGGCACTAATTGACTCTATACTCCCCATCAACATTTCATCCTGGTACAACGCCCTCACCACCAAACACAAAACAAAACTCTCACGCATAACAAATCAGGGCCAGCAAAATAATTGGTTCCCCCTATCTGAACTTTACACCCAGTCAGTAATCAGGAAAGCCACTCTGATCAAGCAGGAACCCTCGCACCCCCTTCCACCAGTCCTTCCAGTTGTTGACATCAGGTCAACACTATTAAGTCCCACTGGTCCGGAAAAACATCTAAAGAAAATCTTTTATTCCCTCAGTTGTAGTTTGAACTGTTTTGGTTCTTGTCTACGTCTGCGTGTGTGCATGCGTGCGTACAAAAATGATCAGGACATCCTTAGTAAACATCAACCGGTGCGGCATTTGCCATGTCTGAGATAAGTGGGTCGATGCAGTTTCATGTCATGGGAACTTAAGTAAGTGTAACGACCAGTTCTGTATCTTAACTACCTCATTTACCGTAACAGTAGACAGATGTAAGCAGTCTCAGTCGGTGTAATATTGAAGCTGAGAAGGCCACACACACACACACACACACACACACTGTGTTGTGAAGGCTGACGGTCGTGTGAGCGCTCGGTAGCTCCAAGGTCACGCAGTGTACAGTGTGTTTGCACAGCACTTTGTGTGTGTATGTGTGTGTTTGCAGTAGTGAGACAGGCTATTAATTATCACCCTTGATTCAGCAAAAACAAGCTAAAGTAAGAACAGCATAACAACAGTGGTTACTAGATATGTTCTTGCTAAAATAAACCAGATGAAATGCAGATCCTTGCTTTACTGTACTCCACTGTGTTTATGCACCTGAAGCCTGCTTGTGTTGTATCACTGCTGTCCTTTTTAAAGCAGCCTTTCGCTGCAAATGAAAACGAAAATTAAGATGTGTGAATGAGAAAAATAATTTGACCACACGAATGTTATCTCTACTTTCTCTTTCTCATTAGCAAAGAGCAGCGTACCAAACATTCATGTAGCAGCTTTACATTTTTAGCTTGTACTGATTGTTGCTTTCACTGGTAAAACAGATGATATCAGCTGACTCTAATTAACATTAATTTCCTGAGTGAGGTAAGAGAAAGCCCACACTGTAACACTGACTGTACAATCAGAGTGGACTGAGTTGTCTTTGTAGTTCTTGCGACTCCGACAGAGTTGTTAAAATGGTCCAGCTGACACGTCAGTTTCCGGAGTTTCACTCTCTCAGTTAAACATTTAATCATCGTCACTTCACAGATAGAAACTCATTAGAGCAGAGATTTTAATGGGTGACGCACGCTCTCTTTGTTGTGGCTGATTCTGATGAAGTGTTTTCTAACTAGCGGTGTCTTTTACACAATATGATGAGACGGTTATTACTCAGAAATAAAACACGTGATCATTGCTAACCCTCCTTGACGTGTTTGATAAAACATTTTATAAAAATAAGTAATTACCACAAAAAAATCAACTAATTTTCACAAAATGTCCAGTTTTGTGTCTTGTTTTGAGCAGAAATTGTCCACATAAAGACGACATTCATTTGCTTCACTCTTACATGTTATATAAGGCCTCTTTGATGCTAACAACAATACGTTGTCGAGAACATTTTGCTCACATTAAGTACTGAAAATATCCCCATCCTGTGTAAACGCATTGTAGTAAGTCAGATCATTTTTCTCAGATTCTCAGTAGTTGAAATTTTAATAAAAAATATTGTTTCACATCACATTAAATGGGCAAGAAATTTCATTTTTATAGAGGCCTTAAAAGCCTAAGCTAAATCAGTTTAAGAAAATAACGCCCAGCTCTTGTTTTAGGTATTAAAACCTGTACAAGCTATAGTATGTTTCTAATAGGTTTTGCGTCAGAACTGAGAGATCTGTTTTCGAACGGCATTTATCATGTTGTGTAACATTTCTTGCTGAATCCTGACTCCAATCTTTGAGTAAATTTGATTGAGAAAAGGAACCAAATTATGTTGCAAACACAAACCTCCTTTATTTTTATATTACCAGCCGTTTGTCATCAATGACGAGGTATTTTATCATTCTTATCGGTCCTTCGTCGTGTTAGACAGACTTTCTGTGCAGTGATTATCCTGCACAGTCACTGTCTATTGTCAAGTTCAGCCCCCTTTAATGTATACATGTATATACTGTATATGTGCATGTACGTTAATAGGTTCAGAATTGCTTTCAGGAATCAATGAGCAGAATCAAAAAAGCATAACAAATCCATGGCCCTGCTAAATTTAGGTCAGGTTCATACCCAATAGTGTCGTTGCTGCTGAATAGTATTGCCGTGACTTAGTGTTTTTCCGTGTGGGGGACCACCCATGTACAATACTTGAATCAGGACAGAGGACAGCAGTTTCATCCAGAGCTCATCAGCCTGGCTCTGGCCCACTGACCGGACAGGCTTTCTCACTGTTCAGCCAGGCATAGACGAGCGGCAATGGAGCAATGCAAGGAGAGAGAGAGAGAGGTTGAGTTTAGCAGAGAGAGAGGGACTATTTAAGGGAGAGGTGGGAGGAGGGTGGGAACCTATCAAAGAGGGGGGGGGGGGAGAGCAGAGAGATTGAGGGTAAAGGCAGACAGCTAGATTGAGGGTAGAAGGAGAGATGATGAGAGAGTGACATGTTTTGAGTGGGAGGGAGGTTTAAAACATAGGGAAGCTATAACTATAGTGGTTGTGTTGAGGGGAGGGAGCTGCTCTGTGAGAGGAGGGGCCTTTTATAGCTTTCTGGTTTACTCTTCATGTGTGAGGGAGCATTAACACTGTTTGAGTGGGTGGCAGGGTGCAGCAGTGTAGCTCTTATACTGGTTTAGCCTCAGGTCAAAAGCCCACCATAAGGTTTTTCCTGTCTGAAGCCATATTCCATTTGCAGAACATAATTTATACATTGATCACTTTAAGCTTTGAGGTTTCTACGTGGACTTAATAGTCAGTAATCGCAACAACATTCGAGCTTTGTTTGCAAGGTCTATAACTGAGGTCGCCCACGAGTGAGTGATGAAGTTACGCCATTGGTCGGCAGGCTGAGTGTTAGAGTTTCCCCATTGGCTCTCGTTGTCGCTCTTTCAGAATGAATCGGCGCGAGATGATGGAAGCTGCTCTGAGCTCTGATGCTCTCAGCTCCGGAGTTAAATGCAGCGAAGTCAGCTAAACTCCTGTTTAAACAGACGCATACCAGCGTCTCTGCGTCTCCTCCTCTGCCGTCCACTGTGATCGACTCTCCGGCTGCGTTTGGATTTTATAACTGAACTAAAACACCGGGATGCAAGCTTTTTATTTCTCTGACATTTTTTTTTACATCCCAAATGATGAACAACAGCATTAAAACATGAGACTCTTGTAGGCTGTAATATCAGTTTAGTGTGGGGCGGCTGCTCTGCAGGAGCGCTTGATTTGACTGTAACTGGGCGGAGATAAGCCTCCTGAATTTGCACCCGAAATGCTGTCAAAACTTTTCATTTACAATTTTCCACCGCAGCCTTTATGACATCGAGAGTTAAAGCACCCCAAATAACCATCACTCTGACAAAACATTCAATACAGAGAAAAACATCCGCAGAGTGAAACAGATGAAAGAGCAGAGGGAGTTAACGGATAATTAGAATAGTTATAATTAAAATAACTCTTTCAAATCAAACATCCCAAGATAAAAGTGGAAAGTATTGTTCTTGCAGCTGCATTTATACCCTTTTTCTCACTCAAATGTAGCTCAACCATGTCATGTTCAGTAACTCTACCAGCAAGTATCACTGGGACCACTACAGAAAATTGCACATGAACATTTAATATCCAGGAATTCATATTATAGACACAACCACTGACTATCCCTGTAACAAATCGGCCACAATGTCATACATTGATCATACAGGGCTCAGCTATATACTAGGTTTCAACCTTGTCTTGTTGTTTTACTACATAGAGTTCAGTGACAGGTGGCTACAATAGTGTCTGGACGTTGTAAAAGGTCTTAAAAGGTGTTAAGTTAATTTAAATTCACCGTGTAAAAAAAGTAGATTACCTTCAGTGCCCTATGTTGTACTTTCCCTATGAGAAATCTGTCACACCCCGCTGTCATATTTCTGTGAAATTGTATTCAAACTGCCATGTAAAAGATCTCAACAGGTCTTAAAAGTCATAAACTGAACAGGCAGAGACTTATAGTCACCCCCCAAGAGAAACGGGGGAGTTTCCATTTAATCAACTGAGTCAGAATTTATTTAAAATACTTAATTAACTAAATCATCTAGTGGTCAGAAAGAGCAGACACCTGTTGGTCTCGTCCTTTTCACTGTCACACGGTGTTTTTAAGATGATGGGGATATGGAGGGGACTGAGCCCCGGGGTTTGTCTGGGTTGGGGGGCGGAGGGCGGGGGCGGGGGCGTGACCATACACCTGCTGCAGCTGTAAATCACTTGTCTGTATGCCTGGAGCTCACCTGTTCCTCCGACATCTGACTCTGTCTGTCAGTACAAGACTTGTATGGTTTTTTTGTATCGCCGACTCGTAGCCTGCTGGTATAATTTTCTATTTCTTAACACCGCATGTGCATTTATTGGCCGCTGAGTGAGCTACACTGAATTGCATAACCAGCCTCACATTGTGTTTTAGAGCCCTCCAGTTGCACCCACACGATTATGTTTTAATTACAAACAGTCAACCATGTGCACGCCACCTAGCGAATGAAGTTCTCTCTCGCATCTGACAAAATCTCTGAGGTCAAAGCCCCGTAGTCTGTTTCCTGCCCGGGTCACTCCTGACATTTAAACCTGATTGTGTCTTGGCTCTCGACAGCAGCAGTAAAAAAAAAAAATTTTGTTTTTCAACCGCAGCCCTTGAGCTCAGTGTTCCAGATACCTCAGGATTTCTAAAGCCGCAATCTTCCTTGACTCGCAGCCAGACCGCCGTCTACGAATACGAGACACACAATGACATTCTGGATCCCCACATGACAGTTTTTTTCGTCCTGATTTACAGTCTGTTGAAGCTGCTTGTGCTTTCAATAAGACACTGCAAATCAAGCCATTAACCTAAAGTCCTAATTGTTTCCATCTTTCCGATAGTAGATGTAATCATAGGGTAGGATTCATGTACGCATTGATTTATGTCGTTGTACTCTTGAACTTCTACAGTCTTCATTAATCGTTTCCTTCCTCGAGATAGTAGTTGTGTGTCCCAGTGTTCACAAGCATTGATGGACTCTTCGCTGTAGTGCTATCTCAGCTGAACACCAATGATGATTAGCGTCTACAGTGATTTATACCCCGCTTATCTTTTGTCACCAGACTCATTATGACTGGAAAGAGGCATTTAACACCAGCGCTGTAAACACACTGTTGTGAGATAGTTTAGCAACTGATTAATGAAAGAGTTGTTAACTGGCTGGAATGATAGAGATAAACATGTGTTTTCTGGAAAATGACTCAACATTTATTTATATATAGTCATATATATATATATATATATGCATTGATCCTGCAGCATGACTGACATGAATTCACATTTCTACTATGATGACGCTGGTGTTTATATAAATAGTGTGTTTGAAAAGGTCTTATTGTTGTGCAAAGATGGAGAAAGTGCTGAAAATTTTGCAACATCATTGCAACATCTGGTAAAATGATGGTGATGTTAAAATTTGACAGGAATACATGATGATTTATTCTGTTTTCTAATTAAAACTCTCTAGTAGTAGAGCTAGTAATTAAGCTATGTGATAAACACACTATGCCTGATAGTAATGAGCTGTACTGTTATTGTTTTGTTTGAAGTGTGCGGCCACTTTGTACTTTTCCTTTCTGCAACTGTGCATGACTGCATAAACCCCTCAAAGGTGTTGGAAGTGGATCGGCATGTAAAAATACGTTTGACCATTTTATGCCTTGAACTCGGCGTGCTGGTTTTGCACCGCATGATAAAAATCAAAGTAGTCAGAAATGTCTCTGCGCTGGTGCACTTGGCAGTTTATCCTGATTTCTCCGTGCTGTTTGTAGTAGACTGGTGTGTGTGTGTGTGTGTGTGTGTGTGTGTGTGTGTGTTGAAGTTCTGCGTCGGTGCTCGTCGAGGCCGCGTTGTTGGCTGTGAACCTCGGGTTTTTTTCTCACTGTGCTCATGGGCGGGTCCTGCTAGACTTCAAACGCTCCCGCTGTGAAAGGCTTTATTAACAGTGCAGACTGAGCTCGGCGGCATGACTCATGCCCTCTAACTCATGACCCACCCAGATCGCCCTCTCACTCAGTCCCCCCCACCCCCCGCCTCCCCCTCCACCACCCGGACTCTGTCTGCCTGTCCCCCTACTCTGGTCTTCACATCCCTGCATCTTTATTCTTGCCTTGTTTTTAACTTGCTTTTGTTCTTTTCTTTGCTGAGTTGGATACAGTATTTTGTTGAAAAGGAGAAGGCTGTGGGAGAATTTAACACCCCTCATCGGTCCTGTTGCCCCCCCTCAGCTCAGACCTGGTTTTACACCAGTCACTGCCAGCGAGCCTCTGTTTGTCTACTGGGCGTGTCTCTTTTGATCCCCACTGATAAAGCGACTAGGATGAAAGTTTTTTCTATAATTTGTATTTTTGCATGTATTTATTTTTGTTAGGATGTGTATATTTTTTCGCTACGTTATTTATTTCTTCGCCTGCCGTGTGTGTGGTGGTGGTGGGGGGGCAGGGGGGGTTTGTTCAGACTGTTCTCTGAAGAATGACTCGCTTTAGAGAATCCTTATAAGAGTTTTTCCACAATCTGCAGGTTGCAATCAGCAGATGCTTCCACTGATTGTGGGGGTCGATGTTTGATGATGATCTTGTGATGAGGCAGTGCAAACAACCGCATCTGAGAGTACGTTACTGAAAAATGAAACGTTACAATTGAAAAACTAGAGTCTAAAGGAATTTTTGGAGGGTCTGTGACTCATTTATGCTACTAGACATACATGACTGATGGGAGCACACACTCAATATCTAATAAAACAATAAACACTGCATTTAACTCCAAAATCTAGTATGTAGGTGTTCCTCTAATTAATGGATGTTACTGGTGAAGGCTGTGTGTGTGTGTGGAAGCCACTGCTGCTCCAGTCCGTTCTGTGCACCTGATATCAGACATGTGTTCACTGAAATGCATGATGGTGAGACAGTTCCTTGCGCTCCACGTTTATACACTAGCTCAAAAATAAATCACAGATTAAGATTTGGGTTGGGTCTTTTTTGCGCATATGCAACGGTTATAAATGACGCACCAAGGCCTGGGGAAAAATTCCCATACTGATAAGTCAGAATAATTTTATTATGAATCAAAGCCCAGAATAGGTTATGCAGCTGTTTTTATCGGACTGAGAGCGAGTCATGTGCAGTATACATGATGTAGGACGACACAGCGTCCGTCCATGTAACAGCTGAGCTGTGACGGTTAGACAAAGAGAAGCGGCGAGTGATGACAAGGACATGGCTCATTGAAGATTCTTCTCTGACGTTTGTCTGCTGCTTGTGCACAGATTGTTATCCCCTCAAGGCTGGTTTGTTATTATGCCCATTTGGAAACGCTAGAGCAAGTTGTCCTTTATAAGTAATGGGAGACAAGCAGTGAGCCAATTGTTTAGCCTGTTGATGACCTTCAGCTAAAGGTCACAGCTGGTTTAATGCCAATATGTCACTTAATGCTCAGTGTGGTGAAATAAGCCAGTTTTTTGCTGAAGTACACACACTTGTACACAACACAAAGCAACTTTTATCATGATGTGATGTGAGTTTTTCAAATACGGCTTCTTTTTTAACCCACATCAGTACTATTTTAGCTCTGTATGTGTGTTTTTATATACACATGTCCATCACAAGTATGTTTTACATATGCCACTTGCATTTTTTTTCCCGTTTTTCCTGCTAACCTTCCTCTTTCCTCCTTCCTCCTCCTCGCAGGTCTGATGCTAGGCTGCAGCCGCCTCAGCCGCCACCATGTTCACCAAGAAGAAGAAATCTCGTATCCAGATCTCGGCTCCGTCTAACTTTGAGCATCGTGTACATACAGACTTTGACGAGCAAGAGCAGAAGTTTGTCGGGTTGCCGCGGCAATGGCAGTCGCTCATCGAAGACACAGCCAAGAGGCCCAAACCCTTCATCGACGCGACCGTCATCACCACTGTAGAGCCACGCAAGGTGGGCGGACCGAAAGCCGAAACAACAAACAAGGTGTTACCTACTGACAATTCTTAAATACTTGTGTTAAATGTCAAGAATTATGTTTATAATGCATCATGTTTCATGTTATTCAATAAGGGGAATAATAATTAGTTGCAGCCCTAGTCATGGTTTATCAATCGTTGTCACCTAAGTTGAATCAAATGCTGATGTGTTACTATGATGGAGTAAGTTGGGTGTAACACCTCTGCTCTTTTTTCTTAAAGTTAATGTTATCAAACCAATTCCACATAACTGAAGTTGTTCCATTTTTGAAAGTGACTCCTCCACAACTGAGCCAGCAGTGACGTTACATTTAGGGATGCACGATATTGGATTTTTTGCCGATATGCTGATATTTCCAACTCATTGTGGCCATTGCCGATGCCGATATATGCACATATTTTTTTCCAGATGGCTGAGGAGGCTACTATGCGTGCAAGCATAGATTGTACTATGATCAAGAAAGACAATATATGAACGAAGAACTCAGGAAGACTGGAGTTCAGGAACTTAGTATTAAAACTTAAATGAACCTGCCAAGTGGGCGGAGCAGTAGAGTTTTCATTGAGTTTATCAGACAGACAGGATTAATGTGTAGGATTTAATCTCTGGTCCACACTCCGGAGCAGAAGGTGGCGGTAAAACATTTCATACGCTGGTTGCCAACCGCCGTTATAAACCAAAAAGAAAAAGATTTTTTTTTTCCCCCAGAGTGGTACATCCTGTCAGTCGAAGTGTTTCCTATCTGTGCAGCCGAACACAGCAGCTCCCCCACAGACTATTTTACCCTGACGGTCCTGGTGTTTCCTCCGCAGGCTCCACTTCACTCAAGTTGCCCGTCAGACCCGCTGCTTCTTCCCACTTTAACCTGAATAACAAACTGGGGCTCAGTGCTCCGGTTGGATCCACATAGAGAGCCGGGGCTAACGTTCGCTGAGAGGCTAGCGGAGAGTTAGCAGCAGCATGGCCGGAGGGAAGCACAGCCAGCTAGCTTCTGCTAGAAGAAGCAGAGGGTCTGACGGGCAGCTGAGTGAAGTGGAGCCTGCGGAGGAAGCACCAGGACCGTCAGGGAGAAACAGTCCGTGGAGGGAAGCACAGTTATGCGGTGGAGGAGACGGAAACAAATCTGCCTCTCATAATAGGCAGAAAATGTTCATTTTGGCCGATGCTGATATTTCATTTTAGAGCTTATATCGGCCGATACCGATGACGTGCCGATAATATCGTGCATCCCTAGTTACATTCACTTTCAGACTTATAAGTTGCTCCTGGACATAGTTATCATCTAAATTCATCAATGTTTTCACAATACCGTACCGTAGTACCTTTTATTACATTAGGATTTATATCAGTATTAACATGAATTATAAAGACTCTGCATTATCAGACAATTATTGGCTAAATTCCGTTATGGGAACAATAATTTAATTTTCTCATTAATCAGCCAATAGTTCATCAGCCACCAATATATCAAGCAGTTGTAAAATACGCAACAATTTGCAAGCATTCACAATGTGAACAAGCCGTTTGCAGAGTTGTACAGAATCTAAAAATAGTGACAATTCTCACCACTTTTGAATTGATTGGAAGTGTCTAATCTGAGATGACAAGCCTTGCGTGTTAGCACCTCTCATCCTATTCACACTCATCCTATGAACTTTTTTTTTTTTTTTTTTTTTTTTACAAAATCTCCAGACAATTGTTCGTGGCAGCAAGCTGGGAGTGGATGGCTCTCTGACATGGCTGTTGGATGAGTTTGACACGATGTCTGTGACTCGTTCTAACTCCCTGCGACGAGGCAGCCCTCCCATCCAGCCTCGCAGGGACTCCTCTTCAGGAGGAGGAGGAGGAGGGCAGGAGAACGGAGACCCTCACCACAGACACTACTCACACCCAGACAGACAGGACAGGTGAGCAATTAAACTGCAGCTCCGGGTGGAGCCATGTTACAGGTTTTGAAGAAGAATAAGATTTGAAGAAGAGCTGCAGTGATTAGTTGGTTCCAGCTGGTTCCAGCTGGTTCCAGCTTCTGAAATGTGAAGATTTGCAGCTTTTCTCTGTTTTATATCATTGTAAACTGAATTTTTTGGACTTGGTCTTACAAAACAAGACATTTGAAGGCGTCATCTTTGGCTGTGGGAAGTTACAACAGCTGTTTTTCACTATTATCTGACATTTTATTTAGACTATTTATTATTATTATTAATTATTAGCTGCAGGCCTAATTTGAAGCATTTGATAATTGTTTGAACACACATTGTTCTTCAAATCTTGATTATTATTGTGTCTTCTGTGCCACCTAACTAGTCCCACACGCTGAAAGCTAGAAACATGGTTCCAGCTCTAACATGTGAAGCATATTTTTGTGTTGCAGGCTATTAATTTCTTTCAGATATCTGAGGAGATATCAATTTTTGAAATAGTATTTTTTTGGGGAGAGTGTACCTATAGTCATCAATATGCCTACAACTAAAAGTGTTAAAGTATTCAGACTTTATGGACGGGCACCCCGTATGGTACCAATAACACCACCATGTGGTCCGTTATTATGTGTTTTATGTTTAGCTAATAACTCCTGAACCATGAGGCTTAGAAAAACAATATTTGCACAGTAGGTTCCTGGGATGAAGCCAATTTGACAGATGTAGGCCACGCCCATTTGCACCTGTAAAAATTTTTCCACCATCTTGGATTTTTTGCTTCTTTTTGGATGTATTTCGTTCAATCATCACCAAACTTGGTACATGAAATGTTTGGGTGGGCTGTGATTCTTGTTATGATATCTATTACTGTTTGTCTGTATGGGTTGCCAAACTTAAGTGGGTGTGGTTTACTACTTATTATCTGCCATATCTCTTAAATATAATATCCCATGGTGACCAAATTCAGTATAGTTGTACAGATGGGGATAATAAACAAGTCTGAGGCATTTGATACAAGCAACAGTAGCAGCTTGGAGCAGCAATGACATTTTATTTTTATTCCAGTTCTGTGTTTACTCTCTGCTTGTTTATTCAGCAGCAGCATGTGGCACAGATGTTGTGGCATCATTTGTCTTGTTTGCACAATTATCATTACTGTTTCTTTGTTCTTGATCTAAGCTTTATTATTGTCCCCACCGACCCCTCAGCTTAGCTTAACCTGGAAATATTTAAGGTTTTTTTTAGTATTTTGTTTTATTTTAGTATTTTTAAACCCTTGTTGTTGTGTTTAGTACTTGTATATGCCGACATCGGTGTCTGTGAGGAACGATATTTGTACATAAAGTTGACTTTGATGATTTTTTTTGATAGAAAAGAAGAACATAGCAGAGATTTGTCAACATAAGTCAAAGAGCTGTTACACCACCAGTCCCTCTACTAATCTTTGCATCTCTCTGCTTCTCAGAGACCGATCCAGACCAGATCACCACAGCGGAGGCGACCCCCGTCACGGTGAGCGCGGGGTCCGTCACCCTCAGAGAGACGACGGAGTCCAGGGTCGACCCCAGCAGCAGCCCCGGGGCCAAGAGCCCAGCAGGGCCCACAGAGACAGACCAGGCTCTGGCCCTCCTCCTCCTCCTCACAGAGACAGAGATAGAGACCGGGACCAGGTAGGGACTGAAGATGAATGAGTGTTTGGGGCCTTCGTATTTCAATTAATAATACAAAAATTTGAGTGTTTCCTCTCTCTCACCCCAACCCCTGCCCTCTCTTCAGGAGCAGGTGGTCCGCAGGGATCAACCCAGCGACCACAGGCCGAAGTCCAGCTACATGGGCCGTGACGGCAGCCCTCAGTCCCCCAGGGAGAAGAGGCCTCTCTCTGGACCCAACATCCGCACCCCAAACCTGCCAGTAACGGAGGGAGTGATGAAGACTGCCCAGCAGACCTCACGGCCGTTCAACACCTATCCGAGGACAGACAGCGAGGGAGGACGCAGCCCCACAGGACAGGTAAGGACGACGGCATGAACAGACAAGAAAGACGGGCGACCGTTTCCAGACGGGGGCAGGCAGCAGCCCTGAGGGAAGCGAATCGACTGAGAGAGAAAAAAGGCAGACAGGTGTGAATTGAGCCGGCAGCTGATGGATGGTAGCTCTTATCACCTTGCTCTAGTTGCTCTCCAGGTCAGATTTCTCTCCTGATTCTCTTCTGAAAGCTGTTAGTGATGCTGCTGCGATAATTTATGATCTCTGCAGTTAAAGTTTAAAACTTTCTCCAAGAGAATAACTTTGTGCTTTACAGAATTGAACAAAATTGACTAGTCAGAGTTAAAAATGCACTTAAAGGTGCAGGCTTGAATTTCTATTTGTTTCTTGTTAGTTTTTTAGTCTTTTAATGTATTAAATACTTCATATTATTAAGTGTATGACTCTAGTTTTAAAGCCTACATTTGAAGCTTTTGAATCTGCCTTTTTATGCTTCTATATAAAAGTTTAGGTAAATATACACTGATGTATATATGATGTAGATTTCTCAAATGTCAGAGATCTTCCCACACAGATTACACTGTGGTAGCTACATGTTTAATATCTCTGTGTATGAGGCCGTCGTAGGTAATGTCGTAATTCAACCAGCGAGACTGCTTTGTGGGATTATTGGATTTTTATGTTATTTTTGTATCAGTGTGATGATCCTCTGTCGTACCAGCAGACTACAGAGCAGCTTCTCTCCTCAGACTGAGAGACTCCTCAGTTCATCCTCTGCACTCCAATATAAAAATGACTTTTTTATGACTTATTATTTATTGATCCATTTATATCATTTCTGTTTTCGTGAGAAGCATAAAGGGACTACAGACTACATGTAAAATGATAATAATACATTTATCTTGAATCTTGAATGAAGGTATTCAATTTGCTAGATATGGTAAAAACCCCAGAGCTTCCTGTTTCCAGTGATCTAAGTTGTGTTGATAAATAACTTATTGAAGCTCCGATCCTGAAAAGATTCCTCTAGATTTCTTATCCTCTGCTTCTGTTTTGTTTGTGACGACCTTCTTCTGTCTCTCCTCCTTCCAGCCGGCGCGACACCATGAATCCTCCCCTCAAAACGGCCCCTCTAGCGGCTCCCACAGAGGTTCCTCCAACTCAAAACCCCCCGTGAGCCACCCGCACCCTCATCACACTTCCCACCCGAGCCTGACCCCCGAATCCACCCAGCATCCACACACCCCTCACCCCAACGTTCCAGCCCCGCGGCCGCCCGTGCCTTCCGGTCCCCCGGCATCCAGCGCTCCGCCCCAGGCCCGCTCCCCACAGAGGGAGCCCCAGAGAGTTTCCCACGAGCAGTTCAGGGCGGCGCTACAGATGGTGGTCGATCCCGGCGATCCGCGGACCTACCTGGACCACTACATCAAGATAGGGGAGGGGTCCACGGGGATCGTGTGTATCGCCACAGTGAAGACTACGGGGAAACTGGTCGCTGTGAAGAAGATGGACCTGAGGAAACAACAGCGTAGAGAACTCCTCTTTAATGAGGTAATTGTATTTACTCTTCCGTGGCGTGTTATTTATGTCTCATGACTAGTTTACCTTAATGTTTACCCTCTGTGTCACCAAAATCTCTCTGATATTTTTGTGTTATTTTAGCTAGAACACGTCTATATTTTATTTTATCCCAATGAGAACATTTTCCTGTTAAATGTATGATAACATACTGTGCAGTGTTTCCCCTAGAATTTTTTTTAGGCCTGGTGGCACGCACCAAAAAAACCCTAAAGAGACAAGGTGTGAGCAATGACTCGATAAGCTGCATTTATTGCATAAAAATAAGCTGGGCCTTCCCCTCATCTGTCCCTCTCACTTACCTCACTTCTGTCACTCTCCCTTCTTCCCTTTATAGAAAACTTTTACGTATTTGGTTATATTTGTATATTTGTGTTAAGAGCTTTTTTCTCTTTAGGTGTCACCATTAGCTAATCTGCATCCCATACACCCGCGCTCTTAATCTGCAGTAAATTTAAAGGCACGCTGACGGCAGTGGCGCTCGCATCGCGTTGAGAGTTTCCCAGGAAACGGCACAGAGGTTGACTCAAGTTTCAGAAGAACGGCGCCGCACAGAGACCCCCAAACACAAATGATTATTGATTTCCGAATGAATGGATATTTGGAGTAATTTTTGGCCGTAAAGAAAAGATTTTTTTGGCCTGTTGGGGCCTTGCGTATATAAATATTAAAAAGTCTAAAAACTCCACGTTTCCCTGACATAAGCAAATTTTATAAAGGTATATTTCGCATATAAAGAAAGCAGAGCAGCCGAACACGGTATGAAAGCTCGTCTCTCTTAACAGCTTTTGCAGTTTGCTAGAAATAAAATCTTTGAATAAAATGGTTACTTCAGACACGTCAGATAGATAGTATCAGATTTGCTGTCACTAGACTCGAATGGTTCATCTCTTATGTAGGTGGCAGACTATACGGCGCCATTTCACACCCACATCAGTTACTAAATGTTACTGTACATTTCAGATGTTCCAGTTGACGTACGAGTTATCAAGAACGGGGCACAGTGTGTCTGATTGCGGTTGTTAATCTATGCAGCGTCGCCCTTACAGCTATATGATTGTCTCTCTACCTACGAGGCCGCCCTGCTATTCCTCTGAGTCTAATCAGTAATGTAATTGTACCCTGTCTCTCTGTGTGTGTGTGTGTGTGTGTCTCTCTCTGTCTTTGTTTCCGTGGAAACCGCAGGTGGTTATCATGCGGGACTATCACCATGAGAACGTGGTGGAGATGTACAACAGCTACCTGGTGGGAGACGAGCTCTGGGTTGTCATGGAGTTCCTTGAGGGAGGGGCGCTCACTGACATCGTGACGCACACCAGGTCGATGAGAGACACGTTTTCATTCATTTATGTGATACCTCGCTACTCTTTTTTAAGGGCTTTAACCATTACGGGTGGATCTATGCCTCGTATTCTATTTAATTGATATAGTTTGATATGCTTTAAGCTTTTTAATTGCCAATGAAATGTTCTTTTTATTACTGCCTCTACGTTATAATGTATCCTGCTTTAAATTTCCCTCATTTAATGTTGCACCCACAAAACTCTTTTCTTCCATAAGGGGGCAGTGTGACCAAATGATCCTCACAGAGAGATATACAGCCATGGCTTCAGTGTCATTTAACATTTTTTAACAACAGCAAGTTTTGATTAATATGAAGGTTTTCCAGGTTCTTCCAGCTGTTTAGCTCACTAATATAATCTAAAACAAAGACACAAAGGTCAAAGCTTTTGTCTGATCTGTATGTGGGTGTCACACATGTCATCAGCATTGTTTCAGAAATGTATCATATCTAAATGTAGAGTGAACTGGGGAAAAACAGTAAAAAAAAAAAAAAAGACAGAGGAGGTGAAAAGTTGACACTGACATCATCTCTCTGGTGTCTCTTTTCCTTTTTAGGATGAACGAGGAGCAGATTGCTACCGTGTGTCTGTCTGTCCTGAAGGCGTTGTCTGTCCTGCACACACAGGGTGTCATCCACAGAGACATAAAGAGTGACTCCATCCTGCTCACTCATGACGGCCGGGTATGTTCACACTGCCGTTTTCAACATAACACCGCATAAAACAGCTGCGTCTTAGTTCTTCTTGTGCCGGAAGAGCATTTCATAAAAAAGCCATTTAAGACTGGCATTAAAGCTGTAAACCATGTTATTATTAGTTATTACTAATTTTTTTTTTGAAAAGCTTCCTTTTGAAATGTCAGAGGAAGGCAAAACACTTCTTTTGTGGGCTGATCAGTCACGACAATGAATAGAAGAGTGATCGGTGCGTGGTTTTGCAGAAACAAAGTGAATATACTATCCACTTTTTCAAATTTGCTACAGTAGACATCGGCTTTTATATGTCAAACCACAACACTGTAGTTACAGCAGAACTTTATCGACATAAAAGGCGTTTTTCACAGCAGACATCTCGACTAGTCATAGCAGGGCAAGCACTGATAACGCCTCTGTTCCATTTATTAATGTTATTAGCTACACAAATGCACCCATATGATGGACAGAGGACGTGTTCCTGCTGCTTTTATTCAAAGTTTGTGTCCCGGGGCAGAGGCTGACAAAACCTGACCTAAATAAAAAAGGAAAATATTTGGAAAAGGAACTAAATGCTTCTCTGGTAACCACTACTGTGGAACTGAGGCTGATGTCAAATCACTTCCTGCCTGTTGACAAGCAAATGTCTGCTATGTGCAGAAAATGAAACCACTGTGGTTGGTTGCACAGCAAAACCAGGGGAGGGGGGGGGGGGACTTAGCTTCTGGTGCGCCACAGTCAACATACATGTTCCCCTTTAACTGGGCAGACACTGTGTGTGTGTGTTTTATTAACTCAAACTACATGTTTTAATCAGCCTTTCTGCAAGGCCACTTACACCTGCTGCAACTTTCAATGTCACACAGTACAGATCAGTTGGCCGGCTGTGCTCAGACTGAACATACGGATGAAACCACC
Source organism: Thunnus thynnus (assembly GCF_963924715.1). Taxonomy (NCBI): domain Eukaryota; kingdom Metazoa; phylum Chordata; class Actinopteri; order Scombriformes; family Scombridae; genus Thunnus; species Thunnus thynnus. The sequence continues at coordinate 30,024,265 of NC_089523.1, forward strand.
AGTCAGTTTAGACACGACGACTACGTCCTCAACAGTGTTGACAAAAAGAGAGAGAGAGAGGCAGTCCTACCGTGAGCCAAAACAAGCCACAGATGGCTAGAAGATGTACAGTATGATCTGCAGTCGAGATGTAAAACACTACAATTATGATATTAAAACAAGATTACTAAAATTTGAATCACATCTTTTGATAGCAGCCATGTGGGGAAATAAAGCTGCGGAACTACTCTAACAACCAAAACTTGTTGCATGTCAGATGATAAGGGCTCACAACCACCCCGCTCAAACTGCATGCAAAACAACAACCACAGGTAATCAATATGGTTAAAACGAGGCTTTAATCATAAAGCGTCTGTCTCGCTTGACGCCAGTTTGCACTGTAGTGTTTCAGATGTGGTCCAGACAATGATGAGGGAGGGCTGAAATGACTCTGTGTGTCAGATATTGCTGTTTGCTAGAGAACACTCTGTGCAGAAGACATAGATGTGATGCTCTGCTTACCTGAGTTTTCAGTCACACCGTTACAAGGCATTTAGACAAAGCCAGTAAGTCGAGGCATGCCACGGGGCACCTAGTTGCCTGGAGGTTAGGGTCCCGACCACAAACCCATGAACCACAGTGACCCAGATTCACATCCGGCTGGGGGTCCTTTGTTGCATGTAATTTCCCATCTCTCCCCTCCTCTTCTCGTCTATCATATCAAATTCCCCCCAAACAATGAAAAAAAGAAACAAAATGCAACCCACCTCCTTAAATGTCTTCAGTGAGTTTGTCCACACAGGTGATGAAGTGTTTTCTTCAAATCCATAACTGTACATCACAGCATGAAGGCCTATTTTGGAAATTATTTGGTGAAACTAAGGGCACTTAATAAGTAATTTGCAGCCAAACTTTCCACATCCTGCTACCGATTCGCTCACTTTCAGTCGATTAGCAAGAGATTGATTGAGATTACAGATGTGATGATTCTTTCTTTTTTTCCAAGCCTGGCCTCAACATCTGTCAGGCTTTACAGGTCACAGCTGCAAAGTAACAAATGTTCTTGTTCATTCTTGATGTGCTGAGTTTGTTTCTCTCTTTTTGATGCACATTAGTGATATCAATGATTCCTGACGAAGTTAAGGCGACATGCACTGCGAGCAAGTCACACACATGATGCTTAGATGAGCTAACTCGTTAACCACAGTATCCTCGATGCGAGTTTAGTGTCTGTGGCTTGACGTCTTTATGAGATGTGGTTTCACCCGTCTCCTCCGCCTCCAGCAGTATGCACGGCCAGTCAGACCTCTACAGCGACGCTGAAGTGCTTTTTCTATGTCATTCACAGGCAGTATGTGTGATATCTATATCTATATGTAAGGCTGAAAAGGCCCCTGGAAGTGCTACTTCATGTTGCTGACTGTCCTGTTTAGGAGTTTCTGACTGCTTTGGTAGCTACATTTTATTTTTGTTTCCTCATACTTGTATGCCTCGTTGACTTTTTTCAAACACAGCAGGCTTTCTGAATAGCAGACACTTCAGTTTAATGATCATAACCTGTTTCATAACGCTGCCCAACAGAGTGTGACACGTGGCGGTAATTAGAAACGAACTATAAGTATCATCGTGTGCAGTTATTTGTATGATTTCAGGAAAAAAACGCTGAGTAGTCACAACACTTGCACCGAGAGCTTCCTGCTGGCTGCCGTGATGTTTTGACATGAGGCTTAGTTTGACATGTTGCCTGCGGTTTGGCGCAACAGGGGAACCAGACTCGACCAAGCTTGAAGTGTTTCTCATCAGTAGAGGGTGTGTTCGGTGTATCTGAATGCACCTGTGTGCTGGGTGGTATACATGAGAGGGAGTGTTATATCACTTAAAATAAATAGATTCAGACATTATAACTCTGTTCTGTTTGATTAAATCTACAATAAAGCTCAGATAAATAGTTGGATGTTGTGTTTGAAGCTCAGCCTGTCAGTGGACGCCGTTGTCATCATGTTACAGTTTTGTTTGTGAGTGTTTTCATACATATGTGCACCGGTTCTCTGTGCAAGTTTGTTTCATTTCTCTTTCTGAGCCATCTGAATCTAGTTGTTGGCCTTGTGGGCAACATCAAAGACTGCTTCTCTCTCTAGATACTCAGCCATGCACAGGCTCTCTCTGAAAGTAGGGTGGGCACTGGACTACTCAACTATGAAGGCATAGCAATGAAGTTTGTCAGATGTAGTACCTCAGATGAACCCAGATGCAATATTTACTTATGTGAACTTTGCTGCATTTCTCCACAATCAAAAGATGCTGCATGTATTGCTTTGTTTTGTAGCCCTGTAGCACCACTAGGAAAAGACTGCAAGCATTAAAAAGTGGATACAGAGAGTTGTTATTGTGTTTCTTCAACCTCACATAACGCAAATGTGATGTTAAAAACTCTCTGACGGTGATGGTGGCTGAGGTGTGTGCCTCCTGTGAAAAACAACACTGACGTTTCTCTGCTCCTGTTTCTTCTTTTCTTTTCCTACGTCCCTCTTTATCCGGCTTCTCTCTGTCTCCAGGTGAAGCTGTCAGACTTCGGTTTCTGCGCCCAGGTGTCAAAGGAAGTGCAGAGAAGGAAGTCTCTGGTCGGCACGCCGTACTGGATGGCACCAGAGCTCATATCCAGACTGCCTTATGGACCAGAGGTAACACTCAGGATTTACTGTTATTTAAGCAAACACATCTCTTCTCACTGTCTCAAACAAAAGAACTGACACGCTCGGCTCAGATGTCTTCAGAGTATAATGGCTGCCTACCCGAAAGGCACCAAAATAGCAGATGAAGTCATCAGCCCTCGCAAATAAGTAAGAGATGTAATAACGCACAGCAGCAGGAAACTGCTTGGCTGTCTAAAGGTCTGTCTTCCGTGCCTTCCAGTGCTGCTGATCTGTTTACAACGAGAGTTGAACTGTTTTTTAGTGCAGAAAAATTACGATTTTTTTTTTTTTTTTTTTTTTTTGCAAAAGACTCTGAAAACATTTCTTCCTCTGTGCACTCTGAGCACCAAGACGAGGTGGAGATAACTAGTGAGTTACAAACCGGCAGTAAATTTAAGCTCAAAAGTTAATTTATCCTCCCAGTGACTCCTGTACAGACATTTTGACATTTGTTTGAAGATGATGTTTGGTCTTAGTTTTCTTCTGTTAACAAATATTTTTCAAATTTATCTCCACCCTTGAAAGATCTCGCTAATGATGAAACAATAGTAATACGCAATGCTGGTAAGGGGGGTTTAGTATTATTGCAAAATAAAGAATCTTACTGTAATTCAGTAAGAAACCAGTTGAGTAACACAGATTTCTACACCGCTCTGAGTTATGTTCCCACACTTCACTTCTCAGGTGAAATTAGAAACACTCTTGATTGGGCAATAAGTAATTGATTAATAACACAGGATGAATATAGATTTTTGTTACAAAACCATCCCATACGCCCAATTTTTTACACATTGCTTAAGATCCATAAACATTGTCGAGAACCTGTCCCAGAGAGTACTGTAGTGTCAGGAATAGGTAGTAGGTGGAGGATCCTTGGATCAGCAGCTTCAGGTCCCTGTGGACTAAACCGGCACAGGGTGACCAGCTCCACGTCCACAAGACAACGCCCAAGTCAGGTCACAACCCTGACAGAACAGAATTAGGAAACTATAATATAACGAAACGAACCGGACATTAACAAGGTCATCGTACACAAAGGCACCAATGACATCCACAAGGACCAGTCTGACAGTGAGACACATCTACATATCGGGTCCCGTCCCCTCCTGTGGCCGCGGTGTCAGGCGTTTTAGCAGGATACCGTCTCTGCACACCTGGCTTCCATCAGCCTCCTACATCGACAACTTCAACCCTCTTCTGGGAACGCAGACATCCAAACTGGCTGGTGGCAAAACCACTTTCAGCAAACATTTCGTTGTCTGTCACCCACCCCGGTGCTCCGCTAACAAGACGCCCACTTGCTCTGACCAGTCCCGCCACTATCGATGTCCCTGAGGTCCTAGCGCCAGTCTGATTGGTTCCCTGTGCTTCTGTTCTGTTGTTCTTGAGGAGACAGGAATCTCTAACAACCGTGTAAATGCTCCCACTACAGACAGATCTATATACAATCAGTCAGTTGTACATAACATTCGCGTTATTTATAAATCTGGCCGCCAAGGTAGGCATAGAAATCAAATTTATCCTCCTGTGTCTGTTGTGCCTTCTCGTCTGCCCCTTTGTTACATCTAAAGAGCATGTTTCACTTAAAAAAAACACATCTCAAGAATTTGAAATACACCCGGGGCTCGGACTGTTGCATTTAAACATCTTCAGCCTACTCTTAAAAGTCGACTATATCTACATTTTGATAAATGTAACCTCCCCAGACGTCCTCGCTCTCACTGAAACATGACTTTTCCCTTAAGATCCCAAATAATGGCGTTACTATAGATGGATGTGATCGAAGAAGTAAAGAAATAGAAGAAACATCCATCTCATGCTATTCATCTATAAAGCTTTATTTATATCTGATGTTTTTTATGATTCTTGTAACTCCTTGTTTATTGTGTAGTTGTTGTTGTTGTTTCTGTCTGCTGATGTGTTTTTTTGTCTTATGAATGTTTCTTGTTCTCAGGTCTCTTTGAAAAGACAGACTGCCTGATTAGATGAAGATCAAATAGAATATATTGATGACTTGTTTTTTTTGTATTTACTGGTACATCTGAGGAACTAGAAGCATTTAAGGGGGTATCTCAGCTCTAGATTGCCCTCTGTTACATTTACAGTAGAGGCAGGTAGAGAATCGGCGTCTATTTTGGATGTGAGAGTGAACAAATCTGAGTTACTACAGACAAGATAACTTGACTATTTACATTAGTCAAGTTATCATCCTCACAGCCTGGAGAGGAAACTCGCCTTGCAGTCATCTGTGGGGAATGAAAAGAATCTGTAGCTCTGAGGAAGAGTTTTATAGACAGACTAATGAGCTGTGTGTCCATTTCCCAGAAAAGAATTACAACCAAAGAATTTTAAATGCATGTTTGTCTGAAGCTTGTTGAAAAAGATAGAAGAAATATCCTTCCAGGCACCAAATCCTCCTCCTCCTCCTCTTAAACAACGATGTTGTCCTGAAGTGTCGTCAGAAAACATCTGTATATTCTCTCCAGTGACCCCATCGTTGGCCGAGAGTTCGTTAACCCTCTAATATTCCCTACTAAGCAATTGAGTAATTTTTTTTTTTTTTACATCTGCACACAGGCAGAAAAATGTAAGTCAGCGGTACAGTCGAATGAAGGACCGCACATGTAGTCCGACCGTTGAAAAAAGTCCTTGTGGGTTTTGCTACGCGGGCAAAACAAGAAGGGAACTGAGAATTAGGATTTCCGAGCGTTAGGGAAGCACCAGAAATAGGGATGAGAGGTCTCCCGTAGCCAGACATTTAAATTCTGCTGACGACGGAGTTTGTCGGCTACAGTTCATGGGTATTGAGGCTGGTAGGCCACAGTCGAGGCGAGGAGACAGAGAGGGGAAACTACAGAGAAAATCCAAGGAGCTTAAACCACCAGATGTTTATTATTGATGTGTTTTCTATGGAGGTTCTGCACATGATGACTGTACATATGTACATACATGCATTTTCTTGTTAGTGTGTAAATTAATTGGTCATTTATCTGGTTTTTGCAATAACAGAATGTGATATATTTACTCTAATGACCTAATTTTTCTTACTTGTGTTTGTCTTTTGATGATATTGCTTTGATGATGTGTATCAGCTGGTGGTTAATCACTGGCGGGTTCCTGCCTGCTGTTATATGTAGGTCCCGACCACATAGGTCTCAGAAACGCTGAGCTAAGCCCAGGGCTGAATCCATTTCCTTCCGCTGCCGTGCATCATTAAAAGTGTTGCATGCTTTATTTGTGAGTGTCGATGACCTCATTTGCTCTCGTTCTTCTCACCGTCTCCAGGTGGATATCTGGTCTCTGGGTATCATGGTCATAGAGATGGTGGACGGGGAGCCTCCGTACTTCAACGAGCCGCCGCTCAAAGCCATGAAAATGATTCGAGACAACCTGCCTCCCAAACTGAAGAATCTGCACAAGGTACAAAGACAGAAAACAAAGGCTGAAAGCTCTGATACGTTGCACCACCATCTAGAGCAAAATCAAACACATAATCACCAAGTGTTTGCAGCTGTAAGCAAACCAGCTGTGAGGAAAAGGTTTGATTATAAGCTGTGTCATTTTTTGGGTGTCTTGAGGTTGGAAAGTGACACACCAGATTAAAAACTAGTGTTGGGTAATCTATGACCTTTATTTTTTTATTGGTTTCTTCTTTATGGACTTCATTGAGCAACAATGATAAAGTGGTACTGGCACAGTTCCCAGTAACACTTCCACCTTACTTGACTAGTGGTGGCCTGTAATTTACAACGATCATGCACTTCTTATTTGCACAATTAAAGGAGTGGAGGATATCTAAATTAGAGCAGCAGCCAAACAGAAAGTAGGGCAAAGATAGGAGGAATAATAACACTGCGTTGTTGTTTCCTCCACCAGTTACTTTGCACTCCAACCATAGGGCAACTGGATTGATTGTGTTTTTATATGTCTTCAAATGCACGTTTATCATTTTCATTTTGACAGTGATCTTCACACACACTCAAGAAATCAGATTATTTCTGGCTGAAGTCAAACAATCTGATCAGATTAGCCAAAATGATTCAAGCCAGTCAGGCTAGAACTGAAACTAAAATAAGTTTTTTAAGTTGGTTTTCATATTTGGAAAGCACAAACGTATGCATACAGTAAGTAAAGTCCGCATTTCTGTTCCTGTCACTGAGCAGCCGTCAGTCCAAAAGAAAGTTGCTTTTAGTCACTGATCACTGAATGGGTCTCAAAATGTGACCTTTTATTTTAAAATAGACTCTAGAGCAGATTACTGACAAAAAGGAATTCATGTGAACTCTGGTTTAACATCAGAAACTTGTGTGAAACTGCTATCTGATTTCATACCCAACAACTCCACAACCATTTGCTTTTGTTCATATGGTTTGATTGACACATCACCCTGTGATTTCCCCTTTTTGTGCCACTGACCTACAAACACTTTTACTCACTACCTCTTAATAGTCCTGCGGCATAGTATCAGTATCAGTAAAACCTGACTGACTCTCTCTCTCCTCTCGCTCTCCCAGGTCTCCCCTCTGCTCAAGGGCTTCCTGGACAGGATGCTGGTGCGAGACCCGGCTCAGCGGGCCACAGCCAGCGAACTCCTCAAACACCCCTTCCTGACGAAGGCCGGCCCGCCGTCCTGCATCGTCCCGCTGATGAGGCAGAACAGGATGAGATGATGACATGTGACGCAAAGACCTCCAGACCGTCTGGAGGGTCAGCGTGCGCAGGTTTCAGATGGAACAGAATACTCCTGCACACAGAGAGGAGAGGAGAGGAGTGGGGCCCACAGAGGTCAGAGGTCACGGGTTGCTCTGTGTTATAAGGGGCAAAACACTCGGGAAAATACTGTGAGCTGTGAAGTGTAAACTTGGGTGTGCAGGAGTATTCTACTTTTCTTATGTGAATCACTGAACTGTGGGGAGGTTACTCCCTGGAGAAGAGGCAATAAGGAGGTGTGTGTGTGTATGCGTGCGTGCATGTGCGTGCAAGTGTGTGTGTGTAAACATGTTGTCAACACTGTTAATGACAGTGTTTCATGGCTCATATATGAGTGTGAGCTCTCGCTTTGAGTCATCAAGGTGAGGGGGGGGGGGGTGGGAGGAGGCGGCGGCGGCGGCGGAGAAGCCACAACTTGCTCACTCGATCTCTCGTAAACATTTATTCGATTGAAGGGTCTGACCTGGAAAAGATTCAAGACTGTGGCTGTTTTTTATTGTTTGTTTGTTTTTGTTTTTTTCCATTTGGACCTTACCTGGATTTGAAGCGTGAAGGTGGGGTTTTGCACACCAATCAGAAGCCCGTATGTTAGTTTTAGAGACAGATAGAACGACCCCCTTTTAATCTCACTGTCGGACAGTCTGGAACCCGAACTTTTTATTTTTATTTTCTTTCTCACTACAAAGACTTCTCACGCAGACGGATCCCCAGACTCGGACACTCGGATCCTCATCACACACACCCAGAACTTACTACTACTGAGGGAGGAAATCTTTTGACTCACAAATGAGTCACGTGGACTTTGTAGCCATATAAATACTAGCTTCCTGTTGTAAACAAGCAAACATACACTAAGTCAAAAAGGTAAACACTGGAGTTGTGTTTTTTTTTTTTTCCTCTTATTTCCTTCTTATTTTCCTGTGTAAGTACAATGAACATAGAGAGATATATCAGTTTTGATGTTTTACTATCTCTATTTTGTGATTTTTATGATGATGATGATGATGATGATGATTTGTTTCCTTGCTTTATTTTAGAGTGAGATGTGATGAATTTTTGAAGCACTGTCAATGAGAGATAGAAGCTGCACTCCCAGTTGATTCCAGCATGCAGATAATAGACACTAGACTTTCTACTTTTTTTTTTGTTTTTATTTTGTTTGTTTTTAGATCAGACCAGGTTAAGACTTTCTGATGCCTCTCAGACAAAAACACGGACGAGAACATCCTCCGAAAACTGAACTGTTTATCTTTTAAACAGCTGTTTTTGTTATCGTAGCGTTTCTAGAACCGTTGGCTCGTCCGCACCCTACTTTTTATTATCTTAATTTACTACTTCAGCTGATAGACGTTACTCACTTCACAATGGTTCACTCATGATCTTTTGAACATGAGTGGCGTGTTTTTTTTTTGAGTTGTTTTTCCGTGGTGCACGTCAGCTTCTTCGTCACGTAATCGCTCTCCTTCAACAAACAAACAAACAGCGAGTGCTGTTTTCAGTAAATGGCCAGCTGCTGACGTGGAGAAGCGCTCGTGTACAACGCTGGTTGTCCAATTGACTCGATTAATGTTTGATTTCCCCAGTCGATGCGTCTGACGGACCACTCCCTAATCCGCCTCTTAACGTGAGTGCCTCAAAGGAGCGAACAGTAGGTCTTTGTCATCTGGCGAGTTCCTTTATTTATGAGCGATTAAAGGAAAACTCTCACACTACTCAGTGCCAGACATAGGAGTGTTACAGATAAGGAAGAAACGCTGTTTTGTTTAAATTTACATCTCCCATGAGAGGCACTGCTCATACCCGTAATGTGTATATATATATATATATATATATATATATGTATGTATGTGTGTGTGTGAGAGAGAAGATATGAAACTGTGATCATTTCTGTTTGCATTTCTGTGTGGCTTCTGTGAAAGTGGACCATTACTCAAATGACGGAAAGATAACAGAACTACTTAGAAGAGAGGAAACACTTTGATGAGAATACACTAGTGAATAGCAGCTGCTAACATGCACCCACACGCACACACACACACACACACAAACACATGCATGAGCCGAAAACATTATTATAAGACCTGGGTGAAGTTTTCTCTGGATGGCACTGAGAGAGCACGAACCTCCCATCCGTGTGACATCTTTTCTGTTGCTTCAGTTTTTGAAGTGAAGTCATTACAGCGAGTGTGTGTCTGGCTCTGAGTGCTGCCAAAAACGCAGGTGACCTCCGCTTCATACCGTGCCTGAACGCTTCCTGTGTAGACAGATAGCCACGTAGCACAGGCTGTTTTATCTTGCAGCTTTTGTTTCGCAGGCTGTGTAGACACACTGTGAGGTTTTTTCACATCAGAACATTCAGTTTCCTGCGAATCAAACTAAATTTACTTTCAAATATTGAACTGATTGTCTCCCTGTACCAGAAATTACACAAAGATTTCCTTGGAAGCCTGAGTGAAACCATAGAGAATTAATTATAGTTCAGTTTGGCTCAGTTCTGGTTATTAAGACGCCCACTTCTGGTCTGAATCAGCAGCCTTCTGTGGTTTCACACTGTACCTTGTAGCAATGATCAGGCATTTATACAGAAGATTAAATTAAAGATAAGGCGGTCGCTCTGTTACAATCAACCCCTCTCAAGGTAATGAGACACGGAGATGCGCATAAACACGGACCCTGCGGACACATTCCCCTCTCTAGGCCAAGGCTGCTGTTTCCATTCCTTCTATGTCTTCCAGTCCAGCTGCTGCGGAGAGCCTCCTCTCATCAGACCAGACATCAGTCATGTAGCATTTTTTAAGACTTTTTCAATTCTGAACCCAGAACACTTCCATCTCTTCTGTCAGGAAAAAGTCAAAACCGCGACTAGAAAGCAGCAAACGCTGTACGCAGGACATTCATGTACTGTATGTACTTCAGCTGTAGCTCCCGCTGATACAGTGAATGATCTCTTTTGTGGATTCAAACGTAGAAACAATCGTGAGGCCTCGTACTAAAAGTAGCACCGCAGGGCAGGATGAAGACCTCGAAGCAGGAAGCAGGCTTTATTCCAAGTGAATAGTTTGTTTTATAACAACGGTTTAAATAGAACGATGTGACCGGTGAACTAAAATTAGCGTCACCCTGTAGTTAATGTTGCGTTGCTACACACCTCTTCAGAGATGTAACATTAATAACTACTGCGTTCATGTAGAAACAGGGGTATTTTTCCCCTTGTGGGTACTGTGATGACACTGACTTAATTAGTCTGCAGCTTAAACCACAGTGAAAACACTTCCTTCCAGTCGTTTCATTCATCGCCTGTCAAACTTCAATCTTCATTCATGTTACCACATAGTTAAACACTGTCGTCAGTAGACTTTATTTTTAAAAAGTGAACAATTCCCCTCCGTTTAGTTTCCACTCTCTGACGTCATTTTTTTCGTGCCAAGGCCGGAGCTGCTTTGAGACGCTACATACAGGTTTGAATGTAGGTTAATGGTTTACCTCGTCCCCTGCCGCTTTTTTCCTTCAAAACATTCACTCAGAAGAAATTTATGGTAGGTTGTTTTTTGTACTTTGTCACCTTGGCAGGCCTATCGGATGATACGTTTTCAGCTGTGTCAGTCTCATGATCTGTTTTGTGGTCAAAAGTGGAGCAAGCCGATAATGACTCACAGATGAGGAAACGATTGCGTCTGGGTTTGATTATAATCAAAGACAGGACGGCTTAACTAAATAAAACGAGACACTAAATGACAATCAGGTGTAGCTGGAAGCTGTAGCTGTTATATTCTCAGATAAGACACTTTGTATTTTCCCGTTTTTTTGTTTGTTTGTTTTGAGAGTTTCCTCACAATTAGGATCTTAAATGTGAATATCGATACCAACTGTATTCTTTAAATCCATTTTAAGACTTCTATATCAATTCATCACTTGCTTTGTATGTTTCAAACACTTCATTTTCATTCAGGAGATTAACAATCAGTAGACTTCCTAATGAAGGGGAGAACATGCCACCTGCTAAATGCTGGTATCTTGTGTGTTTCCTGCTGTACTTTTCAAGAAGCCCAGCCGGCTAATATTGTGACTTAGTCCCGGTAGTATGTTTGTTTTTTAGTCTCTTGTCTAACTCATCCAGGTGTAAACAAACACTCTTATCGTATTACGGACTTTGTCGTTGTTCCTGTTACACCTCGTTCTACATTTCATTACTTTTCCTTCGATTATCAATATGAAGACGGCAGATCTTTTCTCTCTTTTTCGTGATGTTTCTTGTGAGGTAGACTGTCACTACGTTTGCATGGTCCACATTCTGACGGACCCTCCTACTGTTGAGTGTGTGTGTGTTTGCGTGTTTGTGCTTGTGTGAAGGATATGTTTGTGTGTGTTCGTGTGTGTGTGTGCATATTCATGCCTTAACATTCACAATCTCTACTTGACAGACGACGATTCTGACTCGACGCTACGACTGTTAACGAAAGGAAACTCGGGTGACGCCTCTCATGTCGCGCGTAGTGAGAAATCTTCAAGTCTTTTTTTTTTTTACGTGGTTTGTATGTGAAGTGGTGTAAAAGTTTAACATTCCTCACAGTTTTCAAGTTTCAAGAGACCACTTCAGATTGAAAATTTTCCACATATTTAAAAAAAAAAAAAAAAAAAATTAAAAAAAAAGAGGAAGAAGAAGAAGAAGAAGTGGTTACTGAGTGCCTCAAAGTCTGCGCTCTTGTCACCTCTGTTGCATTTTCTGAGAGAGTCTAAAAGGATTTTTCAAGAAGCAGGACCGCCGGGGGGGGTTTCATGTTCGATGTGTGTTTTCAGTATCTCGCTGCTTCACACCACAGAGCTTCCGAAAAGCTTCCTGTTGATCTTTTTTACTAGTAGCCGACGAGCAGCTCCGAGGCTGCGCGTCGTTCAGGGTTTAGTGCCTTGCTTTGCTTTAGCGGCATCTCGACAGATATGCTCGTCCTTGTTAAGTGAGTCGTCTTGCTTCTTTTAGGAAAAAACAAACCTGCAGGATTTACTGCCGGTTTCCACATCCGGTTACTGAGGCTCATCTCTGGTGTCTCCAGAATCCAAGACCACTACTGACCAACCCACATGCTCTGTAAAATATGTGACAAAGACAAATGAATCTTCCTCTAACGGACTGTTAAACTTCTCTCGTCTCTGGTTTTAAAAGATGATTTTTTTTTTTTTTGTTGATCTGTTGCATTATTGACATGTTTTTGTCAAATGTCAGATTCCAACAACTGTACCTGCACCATCTTGTTATTGTAAATTTCACTGGTATTGTAAAAACATAGACTTCACTTTGCAAATTTTACTTTTTTTTTTTTTTTTTTTTGCAAATACAGCTTTTGTAAAAGTCATCCATGGTGTCGCTGTTTTCTGTGTTCATGTTGTTCCTTCCAGAGATAAACAGACTCGTCTCTTCTCTCTCACTACAGTAAAGGTCACAGCTTTCATTGATGAAGGCAGAAAAGATCCAAACACTCACAAAAGTCTAAGAGACACTTAGCATGCTAATATATACATTTACATTTAATATGTAACCTGTTAGTGTTGTGAGCTTGTGATGAGGAACCCAGGACATCCACCACCCTGCACTACACGTTCTCACTAGGGATGCACGATATTATTGGCACATCATCGGTATCGGCCGATAAAAGCTCTAAAATGAAATATCGGCATCGGCCATTTCTGCTGACTATGAGACAACGATTTGTTGCCTTGTTGACTGTTTCACCCTGACGGTCCTGGTGCTTCCTCCGCAGGCTGCACTTCACTGAAGCTGCCTGTCAGACCCACTGCTTCTTCGGTTGCTTCCTGATTTGTTATTCAGGTTAAAGTGTGAAGAAGCAGCGGGTCTGACGGGCAGCCTGAGTGAAGTGGAGCCTGCAGAGGAAGTACCGAGACCGTCAGGGAGAAACAGTCTGTCAAGTAGCTGCTAAGTTCGGCTGCACAGATAGGAAACACCTCAGCTGACAGGATGTACCACTCTGTTTGGGGAAAAAAAATCCATTGGATGCATTACCGCCACCTTCTGCTCCGGAGTGTGGACCACAGATTAAATTCTACACATTAATTCTGTCTGTCTAATGAACTCAATTAAAACTCTACTGCTCCACCAATTTGGCAAGTTCATTAAAGTTTTAAGGCTTCCTAAATTCTTCCTTCATATCTTGTCTTTCTTGATCATACTTAGTACAATCTATGCTTGCATGCATAATAGTCTCCTCAGCCAGCTGGAAAAAAAATATATGCATATATCAGTATTGGCATCGGCAATCAGCCACAGTGAGTTGGAAATATCGGCAAAAAATCCAACATCATGCATTGCTAGTTCTCACTATATTTAATGTTCAGACTTCAGGCAAATGTTATAAATCACTAGAGCAGAATAGTTGCATATTAACATAAATGAGAGGACACTGTACCGACATCTCTATCTGACTGTTATCTGGTGTTTCTTATGTGATTGAAAGCTGTTGTTCTTTAACTCCTAAGATTATATGTTTCAGACCACTGAGTCAACTGTGGAACCTGCTGGAACATCTCAAACTGGTGTCTGTGTTTGGCCAGTATCCACTGTTACTCACAGGGGGGAAAAAAAAACATGCCATCAATCAACAAAATAGGCCCAGATATGCAAAATACACAATCAGTTGCTGTTTATCTTTGTAATTGCGGGTGCGTCCTTTCTTTTCTGAGTCATGAAAGGACAAATAAATGATGCATCAAGGTTTCTGTTTTCCATTTCTCTTTCAAAATTAGGACACGCAGTGTCGATGATGTCATAATGAGGCCTAGACTGAAAGTCATCCTTCAGTCATCTGACTTATTACATGTCTGTTGAATTCTCCACATGCTCCCCTGATGAGCTGGTGCTGCTGTAGACCAGCCATCAGTGGAAATCCTGGAGAAACTCTGCAGCTATTACAGCAGCAGGCAGAGTCAGCACGGTTGTATTTTTAGCACTTCCGTCAAGTTGAAGTGTCTGCGCAGGCTGAGCTGAGCCGTGCAGCCGGGGCTCTGCAGGCTGTGGCTCTTCAGCCGCGTTTTTACTGTAAACATTCACACACAAACAAGGGTGGGCCCTTTCAAACAATGACAGCTATCACAGACCACAGGACAGCTGCGTTTGTGGTGCACATGCCAGTTTGTTTTGTGTGATTGGACCTCACAAGGATAGAAAAACAAAGTCAGTTTGCAGGGTCTTTTTACGGGCTGGTTTAGAGATTAATGTAGAGTTTAGGATCAGTGTGCATTTATTGTTGTCAGAGAAAAAAATATTTATAAGAGTGTGGAAGGGTAATATATCAGTAAAACTGTAAACTAAACTTGCAATTCTAACTACATGCAGTCACTTGTAGATTAGGCCTACTGTGATATCTTGAGCATGGATTCAAATAAGGAAAGTTAAATTAAATTATATCACATTTGCATCATTTTTTTTACTTGTTTGCACTTTTTTATAAACGTGTAGAACAGGTAGCATCAATTACTATCATCTCATTTTGTGACTTTCATTTCAAAAAAAGTTTGCAGGAAGCATTTCACTTATTTTCAATGAGCTGCATTTGTGTTTTTATGTGTTGCAGGTGACAACAGTTTACATTTCTCTGTGTGTGTGAGTGCTTGGAAAGAAAGAGGAACTTATTAGTTTTAGGTGTGTCAGTCTCACTTTGGTATATATGTATGTGTGTGTGTGTGTGTGTGTGTTTGTTTCTGCGGTGGGAAATGAATAGAATTTCCAGAATATGGCGGAGTGGCGCGGTGGGCGGTGCTTCAAGGCGCTCCGGCCAATGGGAGCCTCTGTGCCGCTGTCAAACACAGCTGATCGATGAGTCAGGGCGAGAGAAAACCAAAAGGTTCCCACTTGTTGCCGAGCAAGAGGAGCGATCGTCAGCTGACCGCCGCAGGTCTTGATCCATCTTCACTTTTTCACATCCTCACGTCTCTCAGTAAGAAAAAACAACAACAACAACAAAAAAACAAAAACAAGACTCACCTCCGCAGATCCTCCGGTACGAGATCCCGCCGCTGCTGCTTCATTTACGGCTTCCAGGTGAGACGTTTTTACCAGTAAAACGGCTTAAATTGGGTTCATTCAAAGAGAGGAGAGGTCGGTTTTTAACTTTACCTACCGGGGACAGCAGCTGAGCGGTGATAAAGGTGATAATAAGACGGATTATTGGTTTTTTAAAAATGTTATATGATGCAGTAGATTGAATTTTTAACCATAGTCAGCGTTAATTGTTACTGAATTGTAACCAGAATGTCAGAGCTTATTAATTATTAACATTACAGTGATAAAACAGGTGAATATCTAAAAGGTGAATCACTAGTTAATAACTATAGACGTGTTACTTATAGTGATCTCATGAAGCTGATGTTGCTGAGGAACAAAGCAGCTTTATATATATATATATATATAATTAATGATGTTAGTACAGACAGACTGTGCTGGTTCAGGATTTTACTGAGCAGGTCTCACAGGTCTTAGGCAGGGTCTCCAGAGGCTTTAAGAGGTTTTTGGGTCAGGGTTCTCTTTTGTCTTCTATGGGTTTCCAGGAGAGCTTGAGGGTACTCAAGGTTATTCAAGGGTTCATTAAGTGGGGCTTCAGAGGTCCTTGACTGTGTCTCAGGCTGCTTTAAGGGGAAACAGGTTCCTTAAAGCTGGTTTCAGGTGTTTTTTTAAAAAGGTTTCTATGCAGATTTTTAGAGTTTTAAAGCTTCTCTTGCAAAATGAAGAATCTATGCTCCCACAGGTGTGAAACTTATTGTGGTTTTTGGTTGGTTTTGTTTTTGGAAATGTGTGGCGTGCACTTATATTTCTTGTATGCGTCAAATATTCCATTTATAAAGCTCTAAATGTAGTTTATCTCACTTCTATATGCTTTCATATATTCTGCTGATGTTGCTCATCACTGTTTTTTATCATATGTTCAGCCCTTTGAGGCATACTTTATGATATCGGGCTATAATAAATTTGGACTTGACTTGTTTGTTAACCCTTGCCCTGCTGTGACTCTCCTTTACTTCGAGTGCAGATATGATAGAAGTGTGACAGCATACGACAGGCTCATTCCCCATACTGCACCTGGTCGGCTTTTACGTGCACCAGTTAATATGAAAATTAGTGTTTGATTTACCTGATAAAACAGCTGCAGGAACACGTGACATGAGAACTCCAGAGCTGGATGTGTTTTTTTACATTTATTGTGGATTTTACAAGTTATAACACTAGTACATTATTGACATCCAGCAACCCACAATAAATCATTTTTATGCTTTTTTTTTGAAAGTCTCTATAAAGCTTTCCATTATAACAGAAAATGGAAAGCTTCAGATTCACACCCCCCCCCCCCCCCCCCTCCCCCTCCCTCACTGTGTTCAGTAAAGCAGCATCAGCACTTCCACTGTGTGCTGTGCATGTTTAGTGAGCATTGTGTACACTGACTTTTCAAAGCATCACAAGCCCCGGCTCATCGGAGCCAACAGTCCGAGCAGGTGGAGGTGATACGCCACCTCGCTGCGCCCTTCAGTTTTAGTTTAAATCCACTGTAGTCAAAAAAAGGAGGAGATGTTGAAGACAAGGATAGATACAGGATACAGGATAAAACTGTAGTGCAGTGTGTGTGTGTGTCAGTCCTCAATAAAAGAGACACTAAACTTTCATTCAGCTGTGCTCCAAACACTCAACAGTTTGTTTTCACCTGCTCTCAGAAATACAGTGAAGCAGCAGAACGGAAAGAGCAAAGTTCAGCGTGGAAAAGCCACTGATCAACCAGACTGTCAGATGTGGTTCAGTGGGCTAAGACCCTCCACACTACTTACTATGATTTAACTGTGACTTACAGAGGTCACGCTGTTTGTAGCTTTACCTTCAGTGTTCAGTTCATCGTCAGAGATTAGCTGATGTGGGTTTTTTTTTTTTTCCTGCGGCACATTTTTTCCTGGGATTTTCTCCGTGGATGTTTATGTGGGTAGCTCTCTCTCTCTCTCTTTTTTTTTTTTCTTCTCTCTTCCTCTTCGCCAGAACAACTTACGCCAAACAAATGCTGTCGTTGCCAGAAACATAAAATGCATCATTTCCTGTGAGCCAGAAAAAGATTCCCAAGAAAGAGAGACTTGGCACAGAGCGATTAAAGCATCGAATGTTACTTAACATCCTTTAACAGGAGATGATGTGGTGTTTGTTTGTTTGAATCGCCACAGAAACAGGAGTTATTGAGCTGCAGAATGAGTTTAACATGTAATCACTGACTTGGTGTGCATAAAAATGGCACGATGCTTGCGGGTGTTAGCGTCTCAGACCAAGATGACACTGTGGTCCTCTGCTGCGTTCGGCTTTAACCTAAATCATTCTCCGTCTTGGTCTTGAAGGGGAAGTGAGACGGATAAGACAGTAAATGCAGAGGCAAAACCTGCTACTGAAGCTACTTCTCTGTAAAAATGAAACCGGTTTTTAGTCTGAATCAGATATAGGAGGACAGCCAGCCATGCTAAAGTGCTAAGTCACCTGTGGTTGCAGCTCAGAGATTCTGTTAGTCACATTTTTGTGCAGCCAGTCTTCACCACCCTGCTGCAGAGCGATGCCAGATTGTGCCGGCCGACACTGAAATCGGTGGGAAAAGTGACATTAAAGGGTTGCCAGAGTGATGTCTGTAGTGATTCTGATTGCGGTGGTGTTGATGCGTCACATCTTTTCTAACACCAACTTTTGTGACGATAGTGGACAGAGTGGGAGATGAGAAGGGATGAGACTGTTTGGGCAGAATACATTTGTATATGTGAGGATGTGCTGAAATGCAAAATGCCAATAAATATATTTGTCACAAAAAAAACAAACTTTTATTCATAAGCTGAAAAAGAAAAGTGATCTGAGTGAAGCTAAACTATGATTTCACAAGCTTGTTGTGGGTAAAAAAAAAAAAAAAAGGGGAGGGAAACTGATTTGAACAGCATTAAAACATGTAGCTGCAACTAATTTAAAAGTGGTGACGTATTTCTAGAGAACGAGATGTTTTAATTCTCTGTTGTCATAATAATCTTCTTGCCTTGCTGTTGCCAACTTGACAAACATTACAGCAGAAGTTATAATATCACAGAGAGCCATGATGACTAAGATACAGACCTCCCACGCAGGTTGTGGTCACATAAGATGGAGCGTAGAATGCGTGTGTGTTAAACCTCTGTAAGGTTTGAATCCTATGTGTGTATATGTGTGTGTGTGTGTGTGTGTGTGTGTGTGTGTGTGTGTGTGTGTGTGTGCCCATCTGAATGTGACTGGCACGCCGAGGCAAGTCAGTTTTATTTATGTTGCACCAAAATACAACAGAAGTTATCTCAGGGAACTTTTTCACGTAGAAGCAGGTTTAGACCGTACTCTTTAATTTACAGAGACCCAAACACTTGGAGACAGCGAAAAACTCCCCTTTAACGGGGAAAAACCTCGGGCACAAGGGTGGGTGGGCATAGGGGGGAGAGGGCGTTGCTTGACCAGTTGAGTCGAGAGAGAAAGAGGGAGTGAGGGGGGAGAGAGAGTGACACAGAGAAGCACAGCAACAACAATAACAACAGAAATACGACCAATAATAACATCGATAGCAGCTGGCTTCAATCTGGACCAACAGGTGGTCCACAACCAAAGGTGTACACTTGAGAGACGAGAAAGCACAAAACCACATTGGATGCTAGTAAGCAGCGGGCCCTCCCCCAGCTGCTCCCGAGATGACTAGCATCTCTCTTGAAATGAAATAATGAAACACACACTAAAGACACCAAAGCACAACCTACACGCATATTTACACACCTACACACATATTTACACACCGTAAAAACAGTGTGGCATTTAGGGCTGACAACCCGCCGTAGGTCTGGCTCTGTTGGCACTGGTTGATGACAGGAAATGCGTGCCTAAGATGAGTACCGTGCCAGTCATCTGGAGAAAGACTTTGGGTTGTTGTGGTGATGAGTTTCTGTTTCAGCATGAAGAAAGTTCTTTGTTACCGCTCCGCTACTGTTGCTGTCAGATCCAGGGGGTGGGGGTGGGGGGGGGGGGGGTATTGGTCAATATGGTTGATGTTGAAACAGCAAACAGTGTGAGGTGACGGTTTCACTTATGCTCGACTGAGAGGTTGAAGTCGGGCCAGGTTTACAGTCATGTTGTGAAAGGTTCGATAGGAAGATAAAGCAGAACACGGGAGCAATGTTTAAGGTTCATTTAGGATGATAATGAAGACTATCAGCCGCCGTTAGCCGTGCTGCGTTTTACATATTGTGCCACCATGGAAGGAAAATGGCACAAAATGAAAACAGAGGCTTGTTTTCCAGCATAAACATGATATTATAACAAGTGCAAGGACTACAGTAAATGTGACCTCGCTAGCTCAAAGCAGTCATTTCATATATGCATTGCTGTTGGTTACATAACAGCACCATTATGTTTTAATAACGATGTGTTTTAAAAATGCCACACAAGCACTTTTTTTTTTTTTTTAAATTGAAGTGCTGCAGAAATGTTCTCATGTGAAAAGTTTAGCCTGAGGGGTTTTTTGTTCGGAGGGCACAGACGGGACTCACGTCACCGGTTCAAATCTCAGGTTTTGTCATGAAATTCACAGTGAAGATATTGATCATCGCAGCTGCTCTGTAGACCAACAGCAGTAGATAGGAGCAGAGCTGTGGTGACACTCAGCAGCTGACAGGTGTGGATGAACACAACAGAGCACACTTGATCTGTCAATCTTCTCAGGATTTGAAGCAAACAACAGGCTGCTTCACAGGTGACAAGATTGAAAAAAAACCCTTTTTTTGCCACAGATGTGATGTCACTTGTGTTTTCTGACATTTACTGTGGCTGAGACCTTTAACCAGAGCTTTTTACAGTGGTTTGACTGGTCCTCCTCAGTGTGTGTGTGTGTTTGTGTGTGTATTTTCTCTGACTCTTCTTCTATGTTGTGTCATCAGGAAGTCTGGTTTGATGTCTGCGTCAGTTTTCTATCCATGGCCGTGTGGACGCGTCAGTGTGGTCTGTGGACTCCTCCTCCTGGCCTCTTTTCAACATCTCACTGCAGGTATGACCTTCGACCCCACGTATCACACACCTTTGTGTAGGTCAGGTTCTACTACAACCAATCCTCTACAATCATTCATTCATTCATTCATTATATCGTATTCGCAGCAGATCTTTTTGGTTTGATGGCGATTGTGAGCTGGAAGTTCTCCTCAGCTCGTCTCCTGCAAACGAAACTGTGTGAAACTGAAAAAGACTATTTAGAGAATCTTTGGAAAACAAAACCATCTGTTTCTCCACGGAGGAACTCGTGAGATATTTCGGTGGATATCTGGTTTCCATTCATGTCAGTACTGTAACATTTGAGGAGAAATTTACCACAGAGGTTCGATACCGAAACACCTCAAAAACGATATCTTCTAGAAACATAGTTTTGATCATTTTGACAGATAATTCAACTCAAATAAGTGTTCACCAGCACATGCTTTTTATCGCGCTTTTATCACCGCTTATTGCGGAAACATAAATGAAGTTTCAGCAGTTTCAAGATGTCGTCACTTTCTGTTTTAGCTCAACATGTTCACTTTGTTTCCTTCTCTTTTCATACGTGTTTTCCGCATTAGTTTTCTAAAACTCCTCATCAAAGTTGCATAAAAGGTGGCAGTGAGTCAGCCACCTTGTGAAACCATGTGAGATGTAGTGTTTTGTATGTAAGTAGTGTGAGATAAACATTTAGTTTAGAGGAACTATATCCACAATGAATCTTATCTCTCTGAATTGAAGAAGCCTCTCGTTGTATCGTTGTAGCTTCTTTACAGAAAATCCAGTGTTTTTCCACTCTCAGCCTGACACTTGACCTACTCTTCACGTGTGTTGATGTTTGGGGTGTAGAAGCTTGCGGAGGCAGTGGAAACCATAACTCTGTAGAGGCAGACTTTTACGGTGGAAGGTGAAGAAATAAAGGAAGTGGGTAACATTGTTGGCTGCTCCGATGATGCTGTCCTCTGGGTAAGGCAGAGGTTGTTGTGGGCAACTTTTTTTTTTTGATGTTGAGTGTTTTTTTACTGAATGAGCAGTGAGTTGCTGGAAAGAGTTGACATACATTCATGTCTGCCTACAGATTAAAAAAGGAATATCTGAGCCTTTCACTCAAATGTCAGCACTGGTTTACAGTAACAATATCACCTTTCTGTTCTTCTATCAGTCACTTACTGTCCTTGTGTCTCGCTGCCCTTCACATCTGCTCAGCCTGTAGCCGCCTAGTAAATGACCACAGTCTTCTGCTGGTGGACACTGAGTGGCGAGGTCGGCAGCCTCCACGAACCTCTACTGTATTTTTCCATCTAATGGATTATTTTACAGCACAAAATGGGGAAAATGAACAATGCAAACTGGGTTAAATCTCTGCTGGCAGTGGCAGCTGGCGGAAGGAGAGAGTGAGAAAATCACCTCCAGAATGTTTATCCTCTTCTTTAAAGCCAAAAGCAAACAAGTGCATGTAGAGCAGCGCTGCGGAGATGGAGGAGGGGTGAAGAAGAAGAAACAGAAACTAATAGCAATGATGTGATGTAGAAGCTACAAATAATCCCTTGACTCCACTTAAATGGCAGGAATTCCAGTCTGCAAAGGAATCACAAACTCTCTGTGTCTCTTACAGGCAGAGTGAGCAACTGCAGTCATCCTCTGGTGCCAGAACATGGAGGTTTCCGCTGTGAGCCGTCGCCGTGCCGAGGATTCCCCCCGAGGAGCGGCATCCTTTTCTTCTGCGAGCCCGGATACCACATCAGCAACAACGTCCGGAACTCCAGGTGCCGCCATGGGAGGTGGCAGCCTCCGATACCTACCTGCGTCCCCATCAAAGGTAAGAGTTTGGAAGGACTGACTGACGCTACATGCTGACTTGTTTACGGGTGTGAGGTTCGGTTTTATCGTCTAATAACACAGGAGTAAAATCCGGTTTTCCTGCAGGGATTAATTTGTGTTGAGGGTGAGAGACTTATAGCAAGAAGGTCACCAGTTTGACCCCGTTTAACGCCTGAAAGAAAGTGCGAGGCCTCAGCCGACATTAATCTGGATAAATAAAGATAAAAATATGATATAATGAAAAACTTACTTTGTGTGATAAAGTCAGCATCTGGGATTCGTCTCATCCTAACTCCTATCCAAACCTTTAAACCGATACAAATTGAAGTACCTACATGTAATCGTGTGGAGGTCAGTGGGTTGAAACGCTGCTAGCTCAGTATTAGTAGTAGTCTGGGGTGTCCCGTGTTTCAAATGTCTCTGAGTTTAGATAAAAACCTCCTGCAGAGTTTCAGTGGGCAGACGTTCTTAGATGACTCTAAACAGCTCTTGACATTTCGCAGGAGCGTCGGGGCATGATAAAGTTCCTGAGCGATTACCTCAGTTTATAACCTACTCATGACTCATCACAGTGTTTATCCAGACAGTTTAAATTCTGATTAGTCATTTTATGACAGTTTCCTCTTGTTTTCAGTGTGTTAAGGAAACAGACGACGTGTCATTACTTAAGTCGGGTTATCGGGTTTGTCAGTTAAATACACATAAAATAATGTCGACTGACTCCAGACGTGAGGGCTTGAGTCAACAAAAAGCATTAACACATATTTAAACCCCAGAGCATCATGGGATTGAACCCACCACATATCCACCAGCAGCCGCAGCAGCAGCAGCAGCTCGCATTTATCTTATGACCTATTTAACATAGACACGCAAAGACTCTCTGCAGGGGAATGAGAAGCTTTACGTTCCTCAGACCAGCTCCTGACTTCCTCTGTCGCCATTCACCCAAAGCGCTTCGACAGGAAGTTAGAACGCAGAAAGAGGAAGTGGGGAAGCCACTATAATAACCATTAAACATTTCCTCTGTGTAGCGATGGTAGGGCCTCATGGAAACATACTGAAGTATTATCACGGGCGCCAGAAAACCACATAACTAAACAAAAAACCTTCCACTCACAGATCTTTTATTTGATCGTCTATTTCTGTTGAGCCCGTTTACCTAGAATACCTGAGTTTTCCCACACCGATGTAGCTCAGGTGACTGTCTGGCACACATTTAGATTTTACTCACAGATTCGGTCTTAAAGTTGTATCCACACCAAGTTGTGGTTTTAACACTTACCACAAGCTACATGCAAACACTTCTTCTTCTTCTATTGAATTATTGGCAAGATGTGATTTCTATTTTTTGTCATGCAGCTGCAAAATGTCTTTTTTTTTGTCTGACAAACCACAAAAAAATAACTCTGACAGGAGATAGAGAAGGTGGAACCAGCACATTTTTGGCAACTTTGCTTGAAACATGACGATGAAGCAGCGATCAGAGCTGTTGATTCATTTTCTGTTGACAACTAATCAATGACTTAAGTGTGTTTTGGCGTCATTGTGTCCAGATATCATGGATTTTGACAGCAGGAATGTTTCAGTGTGAGTGTTTCAGGATTGTGGGGGATTCAATCCCCGCGGCAACGGTCCAGAGTTGTGTAATTGTTGATATCTCTCAGTGTGTATTTGTCCTTTAAACGTGTGTCTCTCTCTCTCCTCCTCAGAGAGTCCTAACGTGAACTCTAACAGCAGAGTGAACGAATCTATGCCCAGCATGGCCACGACGGCGGTGGGCGTGTCCATCTTCCTGCTCACCACCACCGCCTGCCTGGTCGTCAAGTCCCGCCTCTACCCCTGTCAATCACACAAGTGAGACTCACATGCTGGAAGAAGATTATTTTTATTGTTTTATATTTCATAATTGCATCTGAAGTAATTCTCTCTTTCTTTCACCCAGCAGCCGTCGCTCCTCAGACCAGCTGGACCTGATGGTGGACGGACTTCCTGTCTCTCTCCCCTCTTACGAGGAGGCGGTTTACGGTAGCTGGGGGCAACGCATACCCGCCTGCTCAGCGCCGGGACCCACCCAGCTCCTATTGGCTCAGGAGGCTCCCGGCTGTCACCTGTCGCCTCATAACAACCAATCGGACGACAACCAGCGCCCTCTCCTGTCCAACCAAAGCCCAGACAACCCCCCGCCCCCTTACGAGGAGGTCCAATCACATCCTAGAGACAGAATGAATGGCGAAGACGTCCGGCAGCTACATGTGGCACTTTTGGATGACAAGGACACTTGAGCATGGCTCTTGTTTATCTTCGTTTCTAGCACATAGGCTGCGGTTGTTTAGCAACAAAAAGCACGATTTAATTGACAGCTGATTGGCTGCAAGCGTTCGCTCTGCAGATGATAACAGCTGAATGACTGACAGCAGACTCCTGTGCTCCCTGCACTTTTCCTGGTTGGCTGCAGCTCACCAGCACGAGGACTCTGTCCTATCACACGCTATTTTAGACGAAGCTGATAAGCTCTGATTGGCCAGATGTCAGGTCACAAGAACCTGAAGAAGAGAAGTTAATATTTACAAATGAATGAAATGTTGATTGTATAGTGTTAATGTATGAATGACAGAAGAGAGAGTTTATGTGCACGTGTGTATCCAGAATGTCATCTTTTCGGGAAATAACGGCCTTGTTTTTAGCGTGATGACGATGCACATTCATTGTTTTGTTTTGTTTTTTTGTTTTTTTTAATATTCAACAAGAAAATTAATCAAATCAATTAACCAAAGTGGATTTGAAGGTTTTGTGAACCTTCAGTTTAAACAAGAAAATCCTAAAAAAAAAAATTGAAGTTATGCGGTTTTCACTGTGTGTGTGTGTGTGTGTGTGTGCGTGTGTGCGTGTGTGTGTGTGTGTGTGTTTTCAGTGCTGTTCTGGAGACATTGTCTATCCTTCCCGTCAGTGACGGGGCTGATGAAGACTTCTTTGATGAAGTCAGTGGCGTGCTTGTTACAGAAACCTGTGTGTTTCCACGGCAACCAACTCTACTCCATTTCTATCTGAGACTTTTGTACAGCGTTTTTCTCTTCAAGTCTAAATCGGACTGTCATGCACATTTTGTTGATTTGAAGCCAGCATGGCGAACAGATGCTCGGGCGATCGATGGTGAACTTTGTGAAATTCAACTGTGAACAACAGCATGTTGTGACGTTAATTCATTAAAAGTTTGTGTACAGTGATTATTTAGAGACTTGAAAATGCTCAGAAGGTCTTTGAAAGTGTTTCTCCTGTGTTCATTCAGTAGTGAGTGAAGTAAAATAAGAATAATCGGATTAATTTGAATCTTTCTGAAATGATTGTTCATATATTTGCCCTGGTGGCAGCGGTGCAGACAAATAGGTGCTTTTATCAAAATACTCCATATCCAAATAACAGCTTTCTTGCACAACCTGCACTAGAACAACACAGATTTGGGACCAAAGCCCCCGAATAACCTTAAACTCTTGATTCTCAGTGTCCTCGCTTCACCTCGCTGGTTCCTTTTCTGTCTCTTTGATCTCTGCAGAGCGACTGACACTTTCACAGACCTTGAATGTACTTTATGTTTCATTCTGTGGTAAAAAGGAATCTAACTATTATATGGATTATAATATTTACAGATTGGTTATTTGTATATTGTATTATTGCACAGAGTTATATTATAAATAAATGTTGAGTCTTTATTTGACATCCTGGCCTCGTTTGTTAATTTGTGTCACCTGGTGTTTTTGTGAGCACGCTGGATGAGCTCAGCACAGCAGACCAGGACAAACACATTCATTCAAAGGTAAAAGAATAAACTTCTGGTGTTTTTTTTAATATGTGCTGTGTTAGGAAATCAGCTGCTAAAAGAATAAAATGTTAATCTATCATTTTAAAACCTCAAATTCACAGTTTCAAGCAATTTTCTCAGCTGAAAAACAGCGAGAATCTACATGGATTTGTCTTTAAAATGATTAAAAATGTTTAAAGAATATGATTTTTATAAAAATATGGTGTTGTTCTACAGATTTTGGCTCTAAACCAGTTTGTCCTGATCTGATCAACCTTTCCCCTCCACCTGCTGCAGGTCAGTCCACACACACCACAACAACAACACCACCACGCAATAAGGTTAATGATTGCTTTACACAGTGCTGATGGGAAGAGAAAGTGATTGAGAAACAGTCCTCTAACTCAACAACAACAGTTCACCTTCCCTGGTTGACAAAGACAAAAGTTCAAAGGTCAAAACCTTGTTGAATGAGTTCAAGTGTGCTCTGATTTCTGCATCTCAGCTACAAAGTCAGGAAACTAATTAACGTTAGTTTTTATGGGTCACGCAGTGAGGAAACGGTTAATTATTGCATAACATGTTCAGGAAAACTTTGGAGACCAATTGACAGAAGATAACGGATACTTTGACGACTTTTGAGTAATTTAATTAATTAATTTCCACCAGAAGGTGCTACAGCTCAGTTGGTTGTCATATAAATTCTTTTGTATTTATATTATTGAAGCTTTTTCAAACAAACTTAATTTGTGAAGCATAATCATGTACGTTAAAGTGCACAATAACATGTAGTGTAAATACCAACATAAAGCAGACTGGAAACTACACAAAACATTAACGAGCACTGACTACATAAAAGCAATAATAGCAGTAAATTGTGTTATTTCGCTCATCAGAGCAGTGAAGAAAAGTTTATTAGTTGAGAATTTATAGAGATGCAACAATTATGTCAACTATTAAATTATCGATTAATCATTTGGAGTCATTCTTTAAGAAAAAAAAAGTCCAAATTCTCTGATTCCAGCTTCTCAAATGTGAATATTTTCTAGTTTCTTTAGTCCTTTATGACAGTAAACTGAATATCTTCGGGTTGTGGATGAAACAAGATGTTTGAGGACGTCATCTTGGACTTCTGGGAACACTGATTAGCATTTTTCACAGTTTTTTGACATTTTATGGACCAAACAGATAATCGATTCATTGAGAAAATTATCGACAGATTAATCAATATTGGAAATAAATGTTAGTTGCAGCCCTAAAAATGTCTGTTTATTAAATAAAGTTAATATTTTTACGTCCCCTATCCTGGGATCATATGTTAAATAGATTTTTAGAGCAGGGAGATGGAATAGGGGCTTGCTCCGTCCACATATCAACCTGGTATTGCAGTACTTCCAGGAACAGTGCACCCCCCCCTAATAATGTGAAAATAAAGATGTAAAAAGACGCATAATGAAACCATCATGAATCATGTATCTTTGAAACTTTCATGTGTTGAAAGTCCTGTTTTGAGTGTTTGAATGCTAAAATAAGAGAACAAATCCATAAGATGTCCAGTATATTTTATACCTTTTCTTAAGTAAAATGACTTAATTTCGATGCTGCAGCAGTGATCTGCTGTATGTTGAGATCCTCAGTTTCTTGCATTCCTGACACAAGCTGATCAACAGTGAAACAGGTTAAATGATCTCACTGCTGGATTATTTTCAATGTTGATTAGTGATAATTGCTTTGTTTCTCTCTGGCCTGGTTTTACAGAATATTCCTGAAGATATTAAGTGTAAAATGTGGCCTCTTGTTTTTCTGTCTCCTTGTATTCACTCCAAACATCTCATGTTGCCTCCATAAACAGATATCACTTCCTGTGAGCAAAGGGATTTTTCCCAGGAAACTGTCATTCAATCGTTCATTTCCAGGGAAATGTTATGAATCCTTCCAGTAAGAACGACTCCAAGGACATAATTCTGGATAAAAACTGGTGTTTGTTGCAGCGCACGGCAGTGATTAAGAGTTAAAGAATGAGACTTCCTGCTTTAGTAAGAATCCGGGGTGTGTCTGAGGAATTTGTCCAGTTTGACCAAAAAAGAGAAGTTGGTTGGACGAGTCTGTTGTTTGGAAACGAAAAGGAGAAGAGTCAGCAGTGTTTACTGTAAGCAGTCAGATGTGGTTACAGTCAGATGAATGGATGGATAAGAGCAACTCATTCATAAAGAAAGTACAGTATGTGTGTGTTTGTAAGATGGTAAAAAGATGCATTTAGAGCATCTTGTCTCTGTGAAAACAGTGTTTAAATGTGTTTTATTGCTTCGGGACACTTGAACTTTCTTTCTGACCCCCAAAACTTTGTACTTTTTTCTTTTTTCCTTCTTCATTTTTGGTTGAGAAACTGATGAATTCTGACCACCTCTTCTCGTCCGTGTGAGTCATTTATCAGCCGGCGTTGGCTAATAAGGACACATTTACCTCCTCTGCCCGGTGTTTGAGGAAATCGCATCACAGACAGGAAGTTACGCCTGAACACTGAGAGCCAGAGAGGAAACACAGAACACAGAGTGAAGTTTGAAAAAGTCACTATTTCAAAATGTTCTTATTGCAATGGGAGGGGGGGAGAGGCTGGAGTATTTCCTCCTCTCAGTATAGATTTGTAACAAAAACACACAGAGATTTTCCTCCAAGTGACCAGCGTGTGACACCAGGATGTGATTGTGCAAACAGGGTAAATTTATAGTTACTCCCTCGAGGCCGATGGGAACATCTTTGCCCAAAATTTTGTACTTAAAGATGATGAAATCCTGCTTATTTGCCCATACATGATTAACCAATGCAGGAGTTCTCAGCTGATTCAAGAGTTTGTGCTTTCTACATCTCGGTCGGCTGAAAACACCTGACTCAGTTAATCAGGTGTCAGTAGAACACAGGAAGGATGGGAGATGCTGCTTTATTTACTTATTATTATAAATTATATCCGTCTTTTAAAGGAGATTAAAGCGCTCATGTAGTGGTGGAAGAAATCTTCAGATACCTTGTGTAAGTAACAATATCACAAGGTAAAAATATCCATTACAAGTTCAAATCCGTCAGTGAAAATGTTACTTACTGCAGGTAGAAGTGGGCTATAAAATGTGCTTAAAGTATCAACAGCAAAAAGTAGGGCAGAACAGGGTAAATAGAGCCAACCCCCTTTATCCAGGTAACCATAAACAAAAGTAATCATGTGACCACACGTTAAGAAAGTATAGCTCACATGACTCCATCTTGGACTCAAGCACATGGAGAAATGTCATGCCAAGTGAATTCATCATGTTACTAAAGTTATCAGTCTTGTATCTTAATTAAAATAGATAAGTTTTGGACATTATTACATGTTAATTTAAGTCAGTGTAAACTACAAAACAAGGTCATAAACTCAGCATAACTGTGGATCTGAGTCACTGTGTGAAACAGTTTTGTCTAAATGGAGGTTTCGGGGTAAAACGTGACAGTGATGTTGGAGCAAGTTGAGTCAATGGATCAATTTACCCCCAAAAATTATTTTCTGATATTCTAGAGACCAGAGACACTGTTCCTGTTAATGTTTGATCAGTGTTACAATGTTGATGAATAAATACCTAATTGTTGACTAATGTTAAGTTTAAGCCACAAACAAACATGCTGAACATACAGACGGGTGACAAATTAAAGGAAAAACCAACATAAAGTGTCTTTAGTAAGATGTTGGGCCACCAGAACAGCATCAGTGATTCTACAGTCTCTGAACTCTTCTGGAGGGATGAACACTATTCTTCAAAAAGATAATCCTTCATTTTGATGATGGTGGTGAAAAGCGCTGTCTGACACATCAGTCCAAAATCTCCTGTAGGTGTTCAGCTGGGTTGAGATCTGGTGACTGTGAAGGTCATAGCATATGATTCACATCATTTTCATAGTCATCAAACCACTCAATGACCCCTTGTGCTCTGTTGATGGTGGTACTGTCATCCTAGAGAAGACCACTCTCATCAGGATAGAAATGTTTGATCATAGGATAAAGCTGATCAATCAGAACAACTTTGTATTGATTAGCAGTGACCCTTCCCTCTAAGGGGACAAGTGGACCCAAAACATGCCAGCAAAATACCCCCCAAAGCATAACAGAGCCACCAGATCCCCTCACTGTAGGGGTCAAGCATTCAGACTTGGACCAGTTTTTCCTTTAATTTGTCACCGTCCATATATTTACACTCATATTCATTCTGTAGCTACAGTAACACATAAAGATCACAGTTTAATCTTTACTGAAAATGTTAAGGTAACATGTTGAACAGGACATAAACATATGGTTTTACTTAAAAGTATGAGTTTTTGTTAAATTGACGGCATTAATAAAGTTCAAAATTATCTCAAATTTGTTTGATTTTATGTCATTTTTATATCAGTATATAATGGTATCACTATTTACCCATAGAGCGCTCTATTTACCCCATGCTCATTTTACCCCTACCTTGGGGTAAGTTGTGCCATAGGACTAACTTTTTTTGATGGGTCATTATTCTAAAACCATAATAATTAGATCACTTGTTTTAATTTCCATGGATACACAACAACCTGAGGTAACTATGGTAACTATTATTTGAAACAAACACACTTTAATTTTGCAGTAAAATCATCAAATGTAAAAAGTGGCTCATGTTACCCTGTTCTCCCCTGATGCAGAAAAACAGCTCATACAAGTTTTATAAATTATTAATATATTATTGACGCATTCATGTATATGTAGCATCTGTTACTGTTGTATCTGGTGAAGGTAGAGCTAAATGAACTAGTTTATATAATGTTGGGTAGTTTAACCTGTGACAGTGCGTCATATTATATGAACTCATCAGATGTTTTCTATAATATAATCTGAAAATATGTAAAGTAACTGTAGGTCTCAAATGAATATAGTGGAGGAAAAAAAAGGACATTTCCCTGTGAAATATGGTAGAGTAGAAGTATTAAGTTTTGTAAAATAAAAATACTTTCCACCACCGCACTCATGATACAACCTAAATTTGTAAAAAGGCCAAACTGCAACTGTACTATGAAAAAATGCAGGTGTTCTCTATTTGATGTCATTATAAACTTTAAGATTTCCTTTTTGTCAAACATTTACCTCGTTTTCTAAATATTATATTCATACTTAAAAGCTTAAATCCATCTATATGATGAACTAAAAAGTAAAGGTTCAGACAGGTGCGAGCTAACAGGAAAATAAGGAATTTCCAGCGAGATGCAGCACATTTCGTCACTGTGGAGATGTTTGTATTGCAGGTTTCGGGCTGTAAGGTGTTTAAACACAGCAGCAGTTTACAGTCAACCAAACTGTTTGTGTAATTCAATAATACTGTTTTACTTCTAATAAGCCAGAAGCCTACGTGCACACCGACACACTGAGGAAAGTGATTTTCCAGTTTTGACAGTGATGCAGTGATCAGACCTGCATCACAGCAGATAGATGTTTCTGGGAAGGTAAACGTTTGTCTCTGCACACACAAAGATCACACAACAGCTTCTGCTTCAACAGCTTTATTTAGCTCAAGAATGCATATCAGGATAAACCGTAAAAATAAAAAGGAAAAACATTACAACAGTATGAAATTTTCTCCCGTATTCTGAATCATTGGGGACGTTTAGAGCAGAGCCTGTGTGTTGCTGACAGGTCGTTTCCTCCTGGATGATAAAAAGGCACAGAGAGCTTTGGAAGAGCTAACATGTCTGAAATAAACAAAAAAAAAATGGCCATTTCACATTAATTTAGGACGGATAGTTTAGAGTTGGCAGTTTACATGTTATAAGAAAATCTTCCCTTAACTGTCTGTGGACAAATAAAAACAGACAGTGAAGTAGCATCACAATATTTCATTAAACTCTTCTACTTACATGTGAGGCACAATTTGTTACAAGTCAAATAAAATATAACAAAAACATTAATACTAGTGTTTCATTACATTTCTAAACGTATATATATATATATATATATATATATAGAGAGAGAGAGAACCTCTACCGTTTGTCTCATTAATCATTAACTATTTCACTACCGCAACTTAATCAGATAATATATTTAAAGTTATAATAAAAGGATGTATCAAACTACATGAATCAACATGTTTCATGGTTTTTGTTTTAGTCCACTTTGACGCCAGACATCAGCTGATAGGGAGTGTTAGATAACGTAAACCCCACCCACCCGGCACGTCAGGAGGATTAAAACAAACACCTACAAGAATAAATTGCAGATAACTGTTGACTCAGGCAGATAACATAGAAGTTGAGAATTCATCTTTCTTGTAAAATGCACCATTTAAAAAAAAAAGGAAGTGTATAAAAAGATGCCACTGAAACGATCGATGTTGCCACTGATGTTCGCAAGTTTCTTTGACTCAGAAAAAAAACAAAAAAAAAACGCAGAAAACGTTGTTCCTATTCGATGTTTGGCTCAAAGTCAAAGCAGAGCATTATGGGAGTTCCTGCACATGTTTAAATGATGACAAAGATGTTAAATATGGTCAGAAAAAACTTGAAAGCTGCACAGAGAAAAAGACTTTTCAGGTTTGTCACGCTGTTAAACGTTTTTTAACACCTTTTAAAATAAAATGTAGCACCACCTGCTGTTTCCGTGAATCAGATGAAACAGACAGACCACAATGACGATTCTTTCTCACATTAAATCAGCGATGAAGTGTAGAAGAACGGACCGCAGCACTTTCAGCCTGACCTTTAAAACACCTCATCTCAGCTTTTGATTCACAGTGAGAGAAAGAAAAAAAAAAACCCATCACATGTGACTGTCTTGATTCAGCTACAAGCAACGGCATGGTTACACAGCGGATGTTGTGAGTGTGTCTAAATGTGTGTGTGTGTGCGTACGAGTTTCGTGGTGTGTTGAGTTTGTATGTGTGTGTGCGCGCTCAAGGTTGCTATGTTTTTTTTTGCTGGACAGATCTGGCGTCGGAGTTTCTCGCTTTTGAACGCAGAAGTTGAGCCATCTCTTGAACTGACTGACTGACGGGTGCTTCATCAGGTCATAGGTGAGAGAGGCGGCGACAGGTCGGGCGGGCGTGGTACGAAGATGTCCCTCATCAGAGCTGGAAGAGACAGAAAAGACACTGTTAGGTCGGATCATGCACATTTGCAGCTTTATATTTGTAGACCGGGGCTCTACTGGAATATCTTTACATGATACAGTTAAAAAACCTCCTTATTTATCGTAAACTGGCCCTTAATGCAGCCCCTCAGTTCAGCCTCTGTCTGAAAACAGGCCGTTTTAGCTCCTGCTCTGTTCTGATTGGTTAAACAAACAATAGTTTTTCTCTTAATTTACTCAAAATGTCAACTTCTCACGTATCGATGGCTGAAGAGCAAAACCTCCGATCTGAAAAATGCACTTTTTTGAGAAAACTAATGCTATTTGTTAAGGATACCCAATATACAATACACTGTTTTTGGACTATATTATTATATAATGTGTTATAGGTATTAATGCCTTGCAAAGTGCAGATCGGAGCTTTTGTACTTGGTGCAAGTTGGAAGAGGTTCTACAAAACGATGCTCTAAATTAAGTTAATAATTAAAATGAAATTAAAAATGAAATTAAGTTTGTTTTCAGGTAAAAAGATGCAGTAAATGTAATAGTTTCTACATTGTAGTATACTAGGGTCAGAACTCCTTATATTCAGTGTATTTGCTTCCTCTTTCACTAGAAATGAAAGTGATTGTGTAACACACTCGTGCTGTAGCCTCTCTACACACTCAGGGACTCTGCGTTGTGTTTTTGTTTTGTTGTGTGACTTTTCTGTCACAACGAAGGGCGGGATTATCTTACAGACAGACTGAATATGAGCAGCTTTCCTTGTTCTCATCATCCAAAGTGAACTCAGCCAATTAGAAAATTCTGCAGATAGGAGGTTTTGTGCTTTGGCCATCGATATATCCGTACATGTTTGAGCCTTAACCGGGGATGCACTATGTGTGCTGAAGTCCTCCACCTGCTTCAGTTGATTATTGAGATGCAATTACAGTCCAGGCAGAATCAATATGATCAGAACACTTATCAATATATGGTGTAAACACAAACTGTCCATGATCAGAGGTTATTATCCGGATACATCACATGTTAATATCAGAAATGGGGTTTTAGATAAATAAACATATATCTACTGTATATGTATACTGTAGATAGAAGAATCTCTAATAAAATCAAAGACTAACAGAATATGTAATTGTGTGACATAAAAATATAAAATAACTTAAAAAGTGGATCTGAAAAGCAACATCAACACCATGACCAGTGTCGTCCATATGTGAAGTAAATATAAGTAATGTGCACTAAATAAACAGCTTGAGTAGCTTTGAATTAGAGAGGAGCGAGCTGTGAGCTGTTATGTAATAACATAAATCTGTCCGATGGATCAGTGATTGATAACACAGGCAGGAGAGACGTAGAGCTCCGACGTGGCCACCAGAGGGCGTCGTGTCACCTTGATCACTCTGGAAGCTACAGCCTAAAACATGTTTTACTATCGAAGTTAAAGTCAAACCTCAAGATCTCGATGTAAGGATTTAATTAGACAGACTTCTCTATTTCACTGTTTCATTTTTATCAATTAGTTGTGAGGGGATTTTTTTATTAGAAAGCTGAAAGTAGAGAAGTGACAGAAAATGAAGCGGAAGAGAGAGAGAGATGGAAAATAACACGCAGAGGTCTATAACTGTGTGTGTGTGAATCATACCTGCAGTATCACAGAGTCCCTGCATGCCTCCTAGAACAGGGTCTCTGTCTGTGAGCAGCTGACTCCGTCCTCCAGGACCCGGGTCCAGGAGCAGATCTGATTGGTCGGTTTCCTCCAGAGAACCCTGAGCAGGAAGTTAAAAAAAAAAACACAGTCAGAGGAGCGACAGAAACTTAAACATGGAGGTTAAAATCCCTCTAAGTCATTAACTTACACTGAAAATGTGTTTTCTAGTTTTGAAAGGTAATATATTAATGAATTACACCTGTTAAATCCTGTGTAAACTGATTTATTATAATAAAAAACATATAAATGTGATTGAAATATTGATTAACAGTGATCAGAGCTTTAAAGTGCAGCTTCATAAGCTCATCTTGCTCTGTGCTTCCTGTCTGTTGCTGTCGATCGGCCTGCGATCTGTCAGCGTTTATCAGAATTTTTAGGATTTCACTGCAAACGGAGCTCAAAAACAACCAAACCGAAGTGAATCAAAGCAAACTAACTAAACAAAGAGTCTTGTTTCACTCGACAGTCTCTGCTCTGCAAAAAAGGTCAGACATATTAAAAATGTCTCCTATCAGCAGATCGTTTTTTCTGACAGTTTCACTTGTTTTCCGGAGAACCGATTACTAACAGCGGAAAGTTCTCGAGCCAGAAAATGATCCTTCTTTTAAATTCCATGATTCTCTGGTAACCTTTTAAAGAAAAGTGCTACATAAACATTTTTTCCCCTTGCTTTTATTACTCCTCTTCCTCCTCCTCCTCCTCTATTCACCAGTAATCTGTGGCTGAGAAGCAGTTCCTCTTCTATTGAGGAAGGATCCTGTTTCTGTCTCTTGTCCTGAATCATCAGCTGGGACGGCATTTCCTCATCTGGGTTATGGGTCCTAAAAGAGAGACAATAAATCTTGTGAGACATTTGTAGTCTTTAGAGATAGCTCACATTCATTCACTCCCAATGTAGGATTAGTAAAGATTAAGAATAGGGAAAAATGTTGCAATGTTATTAGTCATCTTATTTTGAAAGGCAAATGTCTGGAGTTTCAAGATAGCTGCTCCCACAGACCGTCATATACTGTATGTTCAGATTTCTGCTGCTTTGCAAACGTCCTACTTTACTCCAAAAGGTGCAGTTTTTTCCCTTCAAGTCTCCTCCAAATGACTTCATATCAGACGTGTAACGTGACTGATCATCAAAGTCTTGTACACAAATATAAACAAACAAGACAGATGTTGCAGACAGCAGCAGGAGAAGGTTATCTCATCTTTTTATATATATATTTTTACACACTTGCATATTTTTGTGACATTTTCTCGTCTAATTAACATGTTTACTGTCAAACATCTGCTCCATCTCTCTCTTTAGTTCATATTTTCTACACTTTTTCCCTCTTATCTGATCATTTGAGGGTTACAGGAGGGACGTCGTCGACTGGTTGCTGTCGGTGGTCTTTTGAAGGATAAAACGTACGGGAGGGAACTGTTCTATCGTACCGTTTCCTGCTCGCTGAGACTACGGGCGTCACAGCTGAGGGCTCAGACGAAGAGGAGGGAGATTTGTCGGCTTCCTCTGGGAGGCTGCTGAGGAAGGTCAGCTGGAAGTCATCGTCCATAGAGATGTAAGGAGCCAACATGTCCAGGTCCATCCCCTCCATGTACTGAGAAAAGACAGACAGGAAATTAAAAATAAGAGAGAAACAGAGATGGAAACTAGTGTTCATACTCTCAAAGTTGTGCACAAATAACTAAAATCTTACTTTCACAGTTTTAGAGCTGTTTTGTTTTAAATGACTTAATCTCTACATCTCGTGGGCATTTGTGAGTTTCTATTCTGAAACACATTTTAAAAGCTGGAGCATGAGAACTTACACTTTTTACAGCTACAGTATCAGATGTCGACCAGGACGATATCTGATGGATTGTTAATAGTTTACGGATCACAGCATCTTTATCACAATCTTGCTCGTTTGAAGTGCGAGTCAGATGTTTGGCCCAATTTTCACAAACTCAACTCATATCAGATTAAACTCATTTCATTCTGAATTGAAACCAAAAGTTGTTTTTTTTCTGCTTCAAGAGGTTCAGTTTCTAACGAATGATTCCACAAATAGAAGGTGAATAGAAAATAGAAATGCAAATAAGCAGCTGTTCAAAGTTATTTAGAAAAACAATAAATGCTTCTACACTGTTCTAATATTCATCCTGAGACTTGTAGTTCACATTTTTTCATAATATCGCGACAAATAAAAACAAATAAGGAGCCCTTCAGATTTGATGACGTCATAAATAACAGAGGAAAGAACAGAAACATGGTCTTCTAATCT
Source organism: Thunnus thynnus (assembly GCF_963924715.1). Lineage (NCBI taxonomy): Eukaryota > Metazoa > Chordata > Actinopteri > Scombriformes > Scombridae > Thunnus > Thunnus thynnus. Next base: position 30,061,380 of record NC_089523.1, read on the forward strand.
AAATGAAAGTATATCTGTGTGTCCTGCTTTTACCTCCAGTGTTTGTCCTTCTGCCTTCTGACCGTCTTCTGGCCAAACAGCGAAGAACTGCTCCACCTTGCTGGTGTCCATCACTTCCCGCTCACAAGAGCTCTGAGGGAGGAGACGACAAATCTGACTGAGAGACACTTTGAGAGGAAAAAAAGAAAAAGATTTTAAATATTTAAGGTTTGTATTTACCGGCTCTTGCTTAGGATCAGGTGATGATGATGATGATGATGAGGGTGGAGTGATGGGGTTGAAGATGGGTGAGAGGAGCTGGCGCAGCTGTGGCGTGCAGAGATCCTGTGGATGGTCCAGCACTGAGCTCGGACTGAGCGGATTGGCGAACGACAGCTCGACGAAGTCTGACAGAGACACAAAACACGAAGAGTTCAGACGACTCAGCCGAAGGATTCAACAGCTCGGACACAGATCACTGATCGAAGACAAACTGTCTTATTTAAGATTCTTAAAAGTCACAAAACAAGCTTCATGTAAAACTATTCCTCTATAATTTAATATATGATTTGGCCACATTATTTTATGCAAACTGGGGAGAAAAAACTCCCATTTGTTTCTCTATATTTAATTTTTTGCAACTTTTAGTGCAACTTATTCACCATATATGAGGCCATAATTATTGATACTGTCAGTACAGGTAGTTAAAATAAAAGTATTACATTCATCATGTACCGTAGTACACTTTTGCATGTTAGAGAGAGGAACAAGAAAAGTACATTTGATTCTGATAATGAGAAGTTTTATAAAGTAAGTTAGCTGCCAGTTCCTGTTTTGTGTAGACAATGAGGTAAATTAATAAATGACTTTTTAAAGAGTGATGCTCCTGTGAACATTAAAGTCTGACACAAACCTCCGGTCAGCGGTATGATGGTGTCTCCGGGCTCGGGAGCCAACTGGAGAAGCTCCTCCGGCTCCTCGTTCAGTTTCAAGAAAAGCTCTGCAGCGCTGCCGGGATTCGAACCCGCGTCCTCGGTCTGACCGCAGTCAGAGAGACGCTCGCCGTCGGGGTCACAGAGGTCAGAAGTCTCACGTTCCTCTGCTGCAGCCGAAGGTGACTCGAGTTCAGCTTTAGGCAGCTGGCTGCAACGGATCTGCTCGACGGAGAAAACGACGTCCGGCTGCTCTACGGCGCTGCAGAAGAAGACGACAACAGAGGAGGTGAGAGAGAAGAAGAAAAAATAGAAATAAAAAGAAGTTGTCTTCTTGGTCATGTTTTGGTTTTCTGAGCTCTGTCCCAACTCGTGTTAGAGCAAGAGTTATGTGACGCAACCTCGCTGTTTTTTTAAAGTACCTGAGTATGAAGTTGAGGCAGACGACGGCCTCGGGTTGCGACGTCTTGCTGCTGTAGAGGACGGTGGCCTGAGTCTCCGCCCAGACGAAGCCACCGCTGTTCGCCAGGAAACGGTAGTGACTGGTGCTCACCTGACCTTTGGAGAGCACTACACAGCGTGGACGGAGAGACGTAAACAGGAGAGAGTTGAGTAAAGAGGGATGGACGCAAAGTACATACATGAGATACTGCAGCATTAATAAAATCCTGCTCCTGTGTGGGCAGACACATCCTCTGTCTGGTTTGTTTGTGTTGCTCTATGGGCAAAAAAAAAAAATCTACAATCCTTGAAACAAAAGAATTAGAAACACATTGAATAACCTCATGTGCAAATATGGTGAAAAAGCTAAAAAATGCTCATTTTCTTACAGTAGTTCATGGAAATTTGTACATTTTGCAGATAAAAAGGTGACAAATCTTGTGTTTTAAAGACAGTTTAGATGTTTATATCCATTATTAATACTGTATTCTAGGTATTTTTATAGAGATGTGCTGCTTATTCAAGTTAAAAACAATAAAATAAAACAATTTTCCTCATAATCACTTCATTGTAATTACATGTGTGTCTTTTTTCTGATATGGTACACACACACACACATATACACTCACATGTGTGCAGGCTCTTGTTGACGTGATCAGAGTCGAGCGCGTGATGAAACTCAAAGGCTGAGCGGCCAATCAGATCGTCAGGTTTGTATCCCACTAACTCTGTCACCCTGGAAACAGAAAGAGGAAGAGAACAAAAACAACAGACGAATTAAAAAAAAGAACAAATAAACAGGTTTTCTGAGGGATTTGACATTCTGGTTTTTCATTAAATAAAACTGTTCTCTTGCATCCCATCTACAGGAGGTCAAAGGTCAGGGTCAGCTGGTGGTCCTACCTGCCCTCGCAGTGTGTGAAGCGCAGGTCCATGCTGTGGCGGGTGAGGAAGGTGCAGGTGTCCAGAGGGAACTCCACACTGGACGGGTGAGGGACAGGCTCACACAGCACAGTCATCACTCTGGCTGCAGGGGGCGACGAGGAGCCGCCGAACGGTCGCATGTGACCCGTGCAGTGAAGAACCTGCAGAGAAGGGAGATTCATTTAGATACCGTTTTAGTAGCAATTTCACAATAATACTTTTTAAATAGCTTGATTTACTGAGTAGAAACATGTTTTTCTAAACTAGTCTAACACCGAGGCCCTCTGCAGGACAACACAGAGCAGGCTGAGGTCCTTCAATATGTGCACTAGGCTGCTACAGATGTTCTACCAGTCTGTAGTGACCAGTGTTTGCTGTGGTGTACTGGGGGAGGTGGCATAAGGACAGGCAAGCTGGTGAGGAAGGCCGTCTCCGTGGAGGGAGATGGAGCTGGACGGTGTGGAGGCAGCGACAGAGACGAGGATGAGAGAGAAGCTGATCATGGACAACGACTCTCATCCTCTCTACGCTGAGCTCAGGAACACGTTCAGCCACAGACTCTTTCAGCCACGTGTCTTTAACCGCTTAGTGGATTCCTTTGTGCAATCAGCCATCAGACTCCAAAACGCCACAATAACTCCTACCTCCACTGACTGAGACTCAAAACCACACATCACTCACAGTTTAACTGTCACTGATATTGCACATGTTTATACAGATACTACTATGAGTGTGTGTACGTGTGTATATTTTTAGGACAGGCAGATCTACTTTACTGCATCTATTCTGTTTCTACTTACTTTTTTTAATGTATAAATTTGAATCCCTTGTGCTGCTGTGTCAAACTGAATTTCACCTTAAAGCCACAAACTGTTTAATCATCTTGCATGTCGTCTATGTCATGTATAGTCACAAGTCTTCATAGTCAAATCTCTCTGGTGTCTGATGCTGGTCATTAAAATGACATGAAACTTTAATATTTTCTGTTCAGAGCTGTTTATAGTGTGTTTTGCACATCAAGTCCCTTTGATGCGGTTAAATATTCCAGCTGTGTGACGCATTTCTGTCCCTGTTTTATGTATTTACTGCTTCTTGGCCAAATACTGAAACGTCTGTGTTTATGCTTTCAAGCCTGAGGTCAAGTTTTTTTTAGAGAATTAGGCCAAATAGTCAAGTAGATCAAGTCTCACAATCTAAATCATGTTTTTATTTCTGTCTCTCAAGTTGAAGTTGAGTTCAAAGCTTCGGTCTGCAGCTCTGGTGTCAACAAATATGGTATCAGGCATAAATGAACACAAGACATCTGTTGCTCTGCGGTGAGTGTGTGAACTCTATGTACCGAGTGTGTTTCAGTGTGAGCAACTGTGAGTGAACCAGGAACACAGAACAGCATGAAGAGAACAAGGCCGACTGCCAGAGATGGTCCGACCCACTCTTATCTCTTTCAAACTGGACTTGTGTACAGTACCAGTCAAAAGTTACCAGTTGACTGGTACTGTATGTGTGTGTGTGTGTGTGTGTGTTTGTGTGTGTCCTCAGAGAAGCCTCTCTTGGCTTGGCTTTAGCGCTGAGTTAAGTGTGTGTATGTGTGTCTTTTTATAAAGTCTGTTAAAACAACCTTCCATGTGGCGGACTTGATGTTGACGGTGCGCCCCCTGCTGGTCAGTGTGCTCTTCATACGCAGGAAGAAGTTCCTCTCGCTCGCCTGTTCTGTCAACGGTTTCTTACTCGAACCTGAAAACAACGAGACAAAACTAACTCCTCTCGCTCACAGAGATTTTATCAACTCAAAATAAGCTCTTTGAGTTGTGTTTTTAAACCAAGACATCTATCATTTATATTATATTATAGAAAAAAAGTCAGAACTATCTCAATAAAATGATTGAAAACACAGAAATCTTACAAAACTATGATCAAATCATTTCTTTGCCAAAAAGAGTGGGTGTGTTTGTCCAACATTAACATGGATCCAAGCTTTATGTCATAATTCCTGTTTGGATTTGAGAGGAAATCTTGAATATGTTATCTGTTTTTAAGGATTCTTATCATAATAATAATAACAATAAGCGGTGTGTCTGACCTGGGCGTGAAGCCAGCAGGTCTCGGAGCTCCTCCTGATCACAGGGATGAACAAAGTCATAGACACTCTGACCCAGCAGCTCCAGCTGTGGACCATAAAAAACAACAACATCTGTCAGTAACTTGAGGTTTTGCACATGTGTTATATGTAAATACATGTATTTAGTACGACTGACGCCTTAGTTAGAGGCTTGTCTGGACTTCACTTTTTAAACTACATTATACTTTCTGGAAATGTTGAAATGAATCAAAACAAACTGTATCAAATTAAATCCTTGTGCTGAATCTTTGCTGAGAGAAGTGACAGTGAATGTTATGATTACTGGATTAAATCATTACAGCCCTGTGATACTCAGTAGGACAGGAAGTTTCACTCTGTATTTCATCACGAGGTTATTGTAACCTAGTTGTGCTTCAGTGAGAAACTGGATCTCAAACAGAACTAAAAATAGATTTCAGGGATGTCTTGTCTCTCTCCATCCTGCTCGAGTTACTGAGAATAGGTCACATACTATCCCAGAGGCGTACAGTAAAAGCACCGACTCCGATTAAAGAAACAGTCGTTATAAACCAAGTGTAGTAAAAATCTGGAACCACAAAGTGTATATATGAAATGATCATGATGGAGGTAATTCTACGTCTAAAGTTGAATGAACCTAAAGAGCCTGACAGGTGAGAAAAAGGAAAGCAGCTGAAACAGACACATAAACAGGAAGCCAGCAGGTTTGAAATGTGTGAAAGAAACTTAATACATGAACATATCAGATACTTTATGATCTGTGTGCACAATGTTTTTACCAACATGTGTGAATCTAATTATTATCATTATTATTATTATAATAATATATATATAATATATATTATACCTGAGTGATGCCGATGTGTCTGCTGACGTTGTCTGTCAGGTAGATCATGTCTCCTTCCTCCGTCATCACCATGATGAAACCAGCCAACACCTGAGGATAGAAAGAGTCCATCGGATCTTCTTCCACCTCCTCCTCCTCCTCCTCCTCTTCCTTCTCCTCTTCCTCCTCCTTCTTCTCTTCTTCTTCTTCTTCTTTAGACGACTCCTTCTGATTCTCACCTGTTGTAAAAACAACCAGATGATTATTGCGGCAGACAGAACTTGTTTCAGAGCAGATCTTTAATTGTTTGTAAACCTCTGCTGGATTATAAGTGAAAATTGAAGAAATAACTCAATTTCTGCACATAATGGAAATGATATTATACATTAGTGGAGTTTTCATGAACCAAAAGTATTTTCTTACCACTGTCTGACTATAACAATCCATCATTTGTTAATGAAATAACAGTTAATATAATTATCCCATTTTTCCAGTGATTAAACAAATTTAACCTTGTAACGAATTCAACTCAAAGTATAAAAACTTTCACCCACAGTTGAGTAAAATAAACCGTTCTCTTTTTTCCTCCCTCCTCCGGCGGAGTTTCGGGTTATGAAAGCTGTCAGCGGAGCCACGCGTCAGAGATCCTGATGCATTTTTCATATTTTGTCATCTGAGTAATATAAATTCAACGATGTCCCTTCATTATTGATGAGTTCATTACTCTGTTCTCACACCTGAGGGAACAAAACTTATGCCGAGCCAACTCACATCACCGGGATAACACGCTGATAGAAAAACACTCGTGCAGAGTATCGGAGCGCTGCTTTTTCCAATCAAGCAGGCTCGAGAAGCCTGACTGAGTTCACTATTGAATCTCCTTCAGTCATGAAGGAGAAACGAGAGGATTTTAATTGAGACGACTGAGACGTGGGGAATGTTATAGCGGTGTATCAGCCAGGTGGAGGCCGAGCAATCGCTCAAAATCCTCACGTTTCATTGAGTTATGATGTTTTTTAAGGAGTTAGAGGAGAGTTAGCAAGTTAAAGACAAACAAATAATTGAGAAACCGTGTCTGAACCTGACGGGAGTATCTGGTTCAGGATTATCTGCAGATTCTCACCGGGTTGGAGGAGGTGGCGCATCCGCAGGTAGCTGAGGGTGACTCTCATGATGGCGGCTTTGTCCAGGTGGCTGGAGATTCGGCGGGGGAGGGGGAGAGTGCGGGCGAGCTCATAAAAGACCTCTGTCTCCTTACTCCGCCTGCACCTGGCCGCATCACGGGAATGCAGCTTCCTCTGCTCTGAACTGGTCCTGGAGGAGGAGGAAGAGGAGGAGGAGGAGGAGGATGAGAGGGATGTGGGATAGGTGTGTTGGGACAAGAGAGAAATGTTTGAAGAAAGAAGAGGAAGAAAGTGAAAGAAGGGGATATAAAAAGAGGAAGAATGAGAGGGAAAGAGGAGGAGGAGGACAAAGAAAGAAAGAGCGTTTAGATGTCATAAACAAAAAAGAAGGGAGAGGCAGGTGGGGAGATGAGGAGAGACGGCAGGAATGTGGGAGAAAAACAAGAGTTGAAATGGGACAGAAAAGAAAATATGTCAGCAAGGAGTTAAGGATCAACAGAAGAGGAAAAAAAAAAGATCATATCACACTCCCTCCATCACGTCCTCTCAGCCTTTTAAACATTTTCCCCTCAAAAACAACCCTCAGGTATCCATTTTTTTCAGTTCAGTTCATGTTTTTCCTTTTTTTCTCTGCTAAAGACACTGTTTTCATTGTTTGTTTGATCTAAAACACAAATGCATTTCTGTAAGTTCAATGATAAGAAACTGAAGAAAACTCTGATTAAAATACTGTAAATACACCAACGTTTCATATTACTAACGTTTGCTAAATGGGAAATTAAACCTGCAATATTAAACATTAAAGTTCTGCTGCTGTGATCTTTAAAGCATCGTTATCATTTATCTGTTTTTAATGTCTCTTTTCTAATCATATTATCATCTGATGAAGTCACATCTATGACCAAATAACACGGATCATTTAAATGAAAACACTCTTTCAGATTGTATCAACAAATTCCAAAAGGTTCCTCCCAGATGATGTTTTCCAACTCAGCTGTGATCTGTGATGACTTTTAAAAAACTGTTAGCTGTAAGAAAATTTGGGAGTTTTGATGCAACAACGAGAAAACAAGGACTGCATCTTCCTGCTTATCCTCAACTAACACTCATCACTGATACTTTCAATTATGACGGATATGATTCAAACTTTTATTGCTCTTTAAAAGTCTTAAAATCTTCTGTTTTGTCTTGAGACCCTCCGACGTCCCGCTGGAGTTTCCTCGACTCCGCTTAAGGAACCACAGCAGCGACCCTTCTATAAATTCATCCCTGGCATTCTTGAAAGTGGGAGAGGGGCGGGGGGGGCATAAAGACCTCCATCTCTTTATTCGGGCTATAAACATTCCTAGATTTTTTTTTTTTTTTTTGCCCAAAGTGGGAAAATAACGGACAGCAAAAATAGAGAGAAATGTCCAAAAACCGAAGAGAACAGAATGTTATTTAGCTACTGGGAAAGTGTCCAGATCCTCCCTCGCTGTTTGTTTTTTCCCTCTCTCTCTCTCTCTGAATCCAGAAACATGTGCTGACAAAAGGGACAAAAGCAGGGTTAAATTTCTCACACACACACACACACACACACACACATATGCAGTGTTTTGTACAGTGGGCGGATATCCAATCACATCCAATTAGACACAGAAAGCAACACTGTGGATTTGCTCTACTTGAAATGACTTCAAACGCAACTAATTTCTGCCCTTTGAAACTACAAACACTTGTAATGTGCAGCGACAGTTGTTAGAGTGCCGTAACAAGACAAAAAAAAAGGAACCAATAATCACTGACAATAAAAGAAACATTAACTTTAGTATCACTCAGTCAGACTCTCCGATGAATGATTAAACACACGACAAGGACAAAACACAAGATACCGCTTCAAAACTATCTCCTCAGTTGTGACTGTGATACAAGATAAACTGATACTTTACACTACAATACAAAACCATATAATTCAACATGCAATAATGTCTGCACTTCCTGAAAATTATACTGTAGTTTTACTGTATACAGTGTTACAGTCCGGCTGTGGGCGCGACATGAAAATGAGAAACACCAGCAACAAGGAATTTTGGCGCCCTTTCAATGTTTTTGTCATAGTTTTTTGGCTTCAGGGTGGGCTAGCAGCAAAACAACAACCAGAAGGAAACTAAAGTTACTGAACCTCGAATTACCGAACCAAACAAAAGAAACAAAAATATAAATCACTGACCAAAAGAACAAAAACAGGAGAAGAAGTTAAATCAAAATGCTGCCCGCCCCTGCAGAACCCAGGCTGTTATTTGCAAAAGCTATTTACAACCTTCTACACAACAACATAATGGCCGGCAGGGTGGTCAGCTTGGTTCCAGCCTTTCAAAACCACAAGTTTGGAGACTGGAACCAGTCAGCTCCCTGAGTTAACCTCCACACTCACACTCATTCACTCAGCCAATCAGGGAAGCTCATCTGCAGCCCGTTATACACAGGATTAGCAGAGAAAGTGAGAGAGAGATCCTCGAACAAGCACAGAGACGACTAAAGCACATACACAAATACACAGAAAATGTTTATGTGACCTCTGAGTCACAACAGCAGTGGCCCTGCAGGGTGTGTGGAGGATATTCATCATTTTGAGATTAGTGCACAGCTTGGATTTGGCATCCTCATCCTTGTTGCAGTCGAGTAAAAATGGTTTGGCACAAAATATACATAAACTGTTCTTATAGTTTTATGTAATATTTATATTTTTCTGTCTACTCTGTTTATACAACATTTATGACATGGATCTGTCCTGGAAGAAGGATGCTTCCTCTGTTGCTCTTCTTAAAAAGGTTTCTCTTACACTCTCTTAAACTTATAATAAACTTCACTAAACTGTAACATGTTTACACTACATTGAGTCGCCTGTTAAAGCTACAATATGCAAGTTCTGGAAATCAAGCTAGCGCTAGTATGATCATGCCTAAACCTAACCAACCTAACCAACAAAAGCAACGAGTACTAGCCAATCAGAGTAGGGCGGGTCTTCGTGGATTGCAGTACCAAAATATTGATAAGTTCCTGGTATTTATGTAACGTTAATTCATGCTAACATAGCTGGCGTACGTGGCGGTAATGCACCTTAACACGGGTTGCCATCTGCCATGGACGACAGAGGAGGAGGAGAGGAAGGAGCAGCAGAAGAAGAAGAAGAAGAAGAAGAAGACCACCCAGCAGCAGGCTGAGGAGACAGCTGCCGCCCACGATGAGTCTGAATGAGTCTGAGGCAGGAGAAGAAGAGCTGCCCGCAGGAAGAGAGACCTTGCCCGGGCTTGTCAGGCTCCAAGATAACGTTATCTTCTGCCTTCTGCTCAGACGTGCTCACAGTAACGCAATACAATATAGTCTCTGGCTTTTGTTTGATATCTAGTATCTGCAAAAAAATGCTGCCTGCGCCAGATATCACCCACTGATGACACAGCATAGTTAGCACGCATTAGCTCGGAGGGCTAACTTGGCTTGTTTATATCACGTGAATAATTTAACTGTTATGTTTGTAAATAAATAACTGTTGAATCTTTTCATGTCATGTCTTTATTTTTTGCACCAAATTATGGAGAGTAGTATCAATAAGAGTACAGACAAGTATCAATGTCGATAAGCAGTACTGGTATTAATAAATCCTAATGATACCCATCCCTGACTGGAAGTAATGGAGATCTTGCACTCAACCAGTGCAAGTATTGGGAGCCATAGCGACATCTCCCAGCAGCTAATACAAGCATGTAGCCTTGTTATGAGATGAGTAGTGGAAGTGTTCACATATTGATTGACAGCTGTCAGCTCCCACCCCTGACTTTGGCTTCCTCTGATTGGTTAGAAGGGCGACGCTCACTTAAAAACTTGAGAAGGGAATATCTCTGTTTCGCTGCCCGGCTGGTCATTGAAGCCTTTGACATCTCTCCATGTTAAGATATGCTTTGAAGTATATTTAACTAAGAAAATATAGGGGGGGGAAACTTACATACTGAGGCTTTAATTCAATTACAAATGGACAAAATGGCGCAGGTATATGGACTGTGGAGCTGATATGATTAGATGTGAGACAGTGATCTTTTATTAAAGAAACAGACCTCAAATTACAGTCGGCAAAAAAGCAGATGAAAGACAGAAAAGTCTGCACATATCTGATATTACATGATTTACTTGTTCATAAGCAGAATATGTCACTCGTATGACCTGTTAGGAGTGCAGCGTCGACCGGGGGAAGTGAAAACAAACACTATTCAGTAGTGAGTGAACAGTGTGTGAACTCAGCTCTCAGTATTCAGACGGTAGCACACAATGTTCCTGGACTCTGACAAAGACTCAGCTCCACTGCATGTTCCTCAGCCAATCTGACAGTTAGCATTAACAGCGAAGCAAAACTTTATGATTACCATGCAAAAACATTTGAGGAGGGATTAGTGATGTTTGTGTTTTTCAGTGCTGCTGGATCAGAAGATGACACAGTAAATTACTCGTGACTGGCTTTCACTCACAGCTCAAAGTGGCAGCAGATGTTCCCAGAAGCAGTAAATACACAGGGAAACAAATCTATTATGACATATTCATCCATGTTATGGCTTTTATACAAAGGTTAGCAATGTAACGCACACATGCTCACGTGTATCAGTGAGTGTCACAGCAGCCAGGATACTGAGTCAGTCGGTTTATCTGACAAGTCTTTGTGTTTTCATGTTGGCAAATCTTACTTTATATCTGCTGCTCAGTGTACAAACACAAGATATCAGCTGCTTATCAAATGATAAGTAGGAGCTTTTACCGAAAAGGGATTTGGTTTGTTTATCACCGATGCTGGGAAAGGTTCGATGTTTTCAGAGAATTTCATTAGAATTGTACCCAATAAAATCCTGTTTTATTGTTTAATCAACATTTTTGGTTGAAGTCACTCATTGCAGTGATGTTTTTCAGCTGGACTGCAGAGGTGGAAGTCTGTCCCTGACTGACTGACTGATGAAGTCACACCTCGGCTGACCGACGGTGTAACATTTGGCCACATGTCACCACTTCAGTCGCACTAACGGTCGGTCAAGTGTCACTTCCTGTATCCGTCTTCTCAAATGAAAAGCCCTCCAGCGTTCCGTACGCGGTCCAGCCATGTGTGAGGTTTTGACCTGGTCTCGTTTCACTACATCTGTCACAGATCACCTGTCAGAGAACCAGGTCGTCTTTTATTGGATTTTCTCTGTGATGTTTTAGTTTATTTAGAGGATATACATTTTTATTTTTTTTACTTTTTTTGTGTTTCTTTTTATAAACAAGTTCAAATTATATAAAAAAAAACACATTACATACCTCCTGTACACCAAATTAATTATTTTTTTTAACCATAAATCTGTTATTGTCTAATATGAGTTGTTGTAGAGAGGAAAACTGACATTTATGTGATAATCTGATGGCTAATTGCTTTTTAAA